>NW_028325223.1:1220000-1525000 GCF_987193195.1 Phasianus colchicus
CGGCCGCACGCGCAGTTCGGTGACATGCTTGCCGCATGCGCACTGCAAACGATGGCGCATGCGTTTTGCGGCCGTGAGGAGAGCATGCGCATCGCGGTGCCGAGACTGGCGCATGCGCAGAGCGGTGCGAACGGTCGCGCATGCCCAATGCGCTCTTGCAGCTGGCGCGTGCGCAGAGCACTTGGCACGTGCGCATTGCGGGGCACAGACAGGCGCATGCGCCGTGGCGGGCAGAATCCGGCGCATGCCCCGTTCGGAGCAGAATCCAGTGCGCGCGTAGTGGTGTGTGGTTTTTTTTTTTTTTTTTTTTTTTTTAAACCACTGGCGCATGCGTTGTGCTTTCTCATGAACCGCGCGTCCGTACTCCGTGCTGTTGTCTCGAGAACCGCGCCTGCGTAGTGCGGTGCCTAGAGAGACTGCCGCGTGCGCAGTGCCTAGATTCGCACGTGCGCGTTGCTCTCGCGAGACTTGCTTTTCCAGGAACGCTGCGGTGCAGAGCTGGGGCTGGAACGGGACGTCTGCTCCTCCACCGCGGCGGCAAGCACGTTGGGTGCCACGAGGCGCTGAGAGGCAGCCCTGAGCCGACCCGGTCCGTTCCCGGGTGGGCTCGGGCATAAAAGGGCGGAAATAGACGAGGGGCATCCTGGATTAGAAGGGGAGAATATCGCTGAGCCGGCGGTCCGAGAATCGGCTGCTTGCCCGTCCCCGTAGTGGTTTGTCGAAACAATTGCTATCTTTCAGTTGACGGGCGCGTGTTCGCTATTACCTGGAGGACTGATCACCACAGAGAGTGGCGGATTAGCTGCGCAGAGCGGTTAAAACGCCACTTCCGCGTTTCTACGCGCATGCGTTATACCGCTTGCCGGCCTAAGCAGCGGGCAGCGGCAGTTCCGCGCATTGGCCACGAGGTGGCAGCAGAGACCGCGGAAAGAACTTTTCTGACGGATTGCCGGGGACCCGCGGCGCAGTCCCTGGCGATTCGTTCTCTCTGTGTCTCGTAATGACGGGGGCAGAACACGAAGTTAGAAGTGGAGGGTGTGTGGGGGGAAAGACGAAGAAAAAAGAGGGAAACTTCTCCAAACCCAGGAGAGCTGTGCTAAGTGCTTATAAATAGCTGTAAAAAAAGAGGTTTTTTTTTTTCCTTTTGCCAGCATCCGTTGCATCTTTTCTAAATGTTCGCATTACCAAAGTGTAACTGCCCAGCAAATTTAATGATAACGAAATTAAAGCCCGTTGGCAGAAAGCACAGGGCCGTATTAAAAAATTAAATAATAAAATTATTTTAATAATTAATAAAATCTGCTGTTATCAGAGATACCGTCCTGACAAAAAGTATTTGGATGTTTCCAACAATTTGGGGCTCGTCTGGGATTATTATCACCTCTTTGGATGTCTCCCTACTGCCCTGGACAGGATAGGTGCACCCTGCTGATTTCAGCGGTCCTGTCCGTGTAGTGAGGTGACTCCTTGGGACGGCCGATAAGAAACCGAGGCTGTTCCATGAAGGTGGGCTCTGTGAAAGCCACGGGGCAGGTAGGCATGGGTATTGATCCCTGGAGACCCGGTAACTTCGTGCGCGGACCAAGGTAAGGGAGTTTGATTCTTACCTTGGGGGTCGGTGGAGACTCGAGTGAGTGTGTATGACTGAGACGCGCTTTCAGTGTGAAGCGAGTGCTGAGTCCCGATTTGCGGTTCTGTTGTCCCACGAGGGGCACGGCCAGGGACGGACGAAGCTGTGTTGGTAAAAGGAAGAGTCTCGGCAGGGAGCTGTTGGTGTGCGGTACCCTGGACACTTGACGAAGTGCCAGCAGTACACCCCTATTAATCCGAGAATCGGAGCGAGGTGCTCCAGAGGGATTGGCCCTAGATCCGAGAATCGGAGTGTGGTAACCTGTGAGCTGGGGAGTTCACAGCAGCATTCCGGAGGGATGGGGAATAGGAGCTCCGTAGAACAGGGGAGAAGGGTCCCCAAATTCGTGCCTAGAGATAGCCCCTTGGGAAAGAAGCTTCGGAATTGGAAAATAATCCCCAGACCAGGGATAAGAACAGGGAAAAGATGTTTAAATACTGTATACAGACATAGTCTAGAGAGCCACTACGGGGAAAATCATGATTTTGACCAAAATAGGGGTCTGACGGAGATTGGGCCTGTCAGACTTTGTATTTATATGTAATCAGTAAGACTCCTTTTTCTGAAACAGAATTGGCTTATGTTGCTGAATGGGTGTATGAAGTAAAAAAAAATGTTCCTCACAAGAAGGAGTTGAAGTTCAAAAGAAAAAGGAAAGAGAAGCAGAAAAATCATAAATGGGATCCCTTATATAACTCCCCCCCCCCCTCTTCAATTTCTAAAGCAGTGGAAGTGGCAGTGACATCTCCAGAGAAGGAGAGTGGCCGTGCAGCTGATCCTGAGCAGGGTTCTGGAGAGAGGATGCACTCTCGATTACTGAGGGAGTTGGAGTAATGTGAATGGGACCTGGAGAGTTTTCCTTTCCCCAGCACTGACCTTACTAATACTTCACTTTATCCTCTTAGGGCAGTCTCCTTAAGTCATGGGAAATAGGGTATGCTAATGCCTGCTGTTTTTACTAGAAGAAAAGTTAGGAGTTTCAAGAAGAATTCCTTAGTTGAGGATCCTAGAAGTGTAGTAGAACAATTAGATCAATTTCTAGGGCCTAATTTCTACTCGTGGATGGAAATGATGTCTATTATTTGGTATGTTGTTTACTGGAGAGGAAAGAGGTATGATTAGGTGGGCACCTATGCAAGTGTGGAAAATGAATACAGAGGGCAGGTTGGGCCCTGGAAGGAGGCGGAGAGAGGAAGGATCCTGAGGATAAATTGTACTTATTATTGTCATTGTCTTTGTGATTGTTAAATGTTTATGTTGTGAAAGTGTTATGTTACGTTACATTATGTTATGTTATATCATGTACGAGGCTGTTGTGGAACAAAGGGTGTCTAAAGTGATACCGGGAAGACCCCCTGGGTTGTATTTTGGCTCACTGGAGAAACACTGCTGGTGAGCCAGGGGGAATACTGAATAAGAAATCAGGAACATAAATGGAGTAATGGGACCGGTTTTATAATTGAGTGCCCTAATCATAAGACCAAGTGCTGGGTGTTTGTTGAAGGTGAAGAACTGTATTGTTTGATTTGTGGATTTGGAAGGCAGTGGGAGAAACTGTCTTGATGATATATGGAAGTGCAGTTGTTAATGGTGCAATTGGTAATGGTATATGGAAATGTAATTGAGGGTGTACAAATAGTGGAATTGTGGAAAAGCAAACAAACAAACAAAAAAAAAACAACAGCAAAAAGGTTAAGGAAAACAGTGAGCTTGAGATATTAGAGTTTGGGTCGGCACAAGAACACATCCCCCACACTACCCCCCCCACCGCGGCTTGTAAGAACAACTTGGTGCGAGAGAGAGGGCTGGGGGCCGGAGCCTCCCGCTGTAACTGTGCGGGGTGTATTAATTGTGAATGGGGATGGGACGGGACAGTGAGAGTGAGAATAGCTGTCATCTGCAGAGATCTCGGGAAACCCGACATCCCAGTGTAAGCACTGGAAGCCTGGGGAGGGGAGGATGTGAAACAGAAATTACTAACATTATATTTCAGTAATGATGAAAGTCTGGAAAGTGAAAAGGGTTTGGGAAAAACACGGACTGAGGAAGGCAAAGTTGAGCAAGGTGTTACAGGGATGTCCTTACCTAGAAGAAGAGGTAAGAGGGAGCCTGGAAGGGCTCAGGGAGAGTTCCACCCCCACTGGACCGAAGGCAGCTGGGGAAGCAGGGTAAAGACGCTTATTTTCTGATATGGGTGCCTCTTACTCTGTGTTACATCAAGAATTATTACCCATAGATGATTTTTGTAATAGTTGTAGGAGCTCTGGCAAGAGAAGTTTACTTTTGGGGGACCAATTAAATACAGGTTAGGAGAACAAGTAGGATTATATAAATTCTTGTACATGCCAGGTTCTCCAAAACCATTACTTGGGCATGATGTATTAGAACAGTTGAATGTAGAGATTAAGTTCAGTAGAGAAAATTGGAGCTAAGTGTCAAGCAAGACCAATTGATGGAAAATTTTAAGTCTGGCTTTAACACAAACTGGGAAAAGCAATGTTGTACCCCCAGAAGTCAGGTAAATCCTAAATCAGGCATACACAGGATTGCAGGCATCAGGAATGCCTGGCAGAGCCAAAAATGCAGCCCAATAAAGGTTAAGTTAAAGACTGGAGCCAGCTTAACCAGGGTAAAGCAGTGCTCTTTAAGGATACAAGATTGCAGGAGGATAAAAGAAATAATAAATAACTTTTTGAATTTTGGATTATTAATTGGATAGAAATCCAAATAGAACACCCCAATCTTGCAAATGAAAAATTGGATGGCAAGAGCTATAGTTTGGTTCAAGCTTTGAGGGCAATTAATAGAAATGTTGAATATATACAACCCGTGGTGTATATCTTTATTAACCAAGTTAAGGAATAAGTAGGCGGGGTTTACCGTTCTGGATTTGAAGTACGCCTTTTCCTGCCTGGTTTTGCCAAAGAAAGTCTAAGATTATTTGCCTTTGAATAGGAAAACTCCAATATGGGAAGAAGGAAAAAAAAAAAAAATTAAAAATACACATATATATAAATAAATAAATAAGAAAAATTCAGCTAACCTGGACAGTGTTACCCAGGGTTGTGAGAACAGCCCAGTAATTTTTGAGAACTGGTCAACTCGTGAGCCTGAGATTTGGGTTCCTCCATCTCACAGTGGAACTTCACTGCAGTACGTGGATACTACAGTAACAAAGGAGGACTGTGTACAGTGGACTGTGAGTTTGCTGAATTTCTTGATTTAAATGGCTATCAACTTTCTCAACAGAAAGCACAACTGATCAAAGAGAAGGAAGCAGTTTGCGGAACACCCAGAGCATCAACACAGAGCTACCTCCAAGCCAGCAGTGTGCACTGCAGGGAGGCTGTCTATGCCAGTTGGTCAGACCTACAGGAGGAACCGCTGGACAACGCTGAGGATTCCTGGATTCACTGACGGAAGCAGCTTTGTGAGACAAGGAAACTGTAAGGCAGGACATGCAGTAATGGCTACTGACAAGGTAATTGAAGCAAAACCATTACCTGTGGGGACTTCTGCTCAGAAGGCTGAAATAACTGCCTTGACAAGAACCTTAAATATATGGACAGATGCTAAATATGCTTTTGGGGTGGTACCCACTCATGGTACCATCTGGAAAGAGCGAGGTTTTCTTACACACATGGAAAACAAATTCAGCATGATGTAAATCTACCAAGGAGCTGCGTGGCTGTTGTACATTATAAAGGACATCAGAAGAGCGACACTGTACAGGAAACTGGGAATATGATGATGGATCAGGTGGCAGAACAGGCAGCTGAAGGAAAAGAAATTGGTGAACTGGCTTTAATTCCAGACGGCAAACTTAAAATATCTGAACCTTAATCAGAACCTCTAAGGTATTGTAGAGAGGATAGGAATCTAATTAATAATTTAGAAGGGAAGAGAGCAAGCTGACAGGTGGGTGCACACCCAGATGGACACACTGTTGTGCCCTTTATTATTTTATAGAAATTGGCTCTAAGGGAACATAATAAAACACAAGGGGGTACAGACATCAGAAAGTAACTGTACAATCCTAGTACCAGGACTGGGTACAAGAGGGGCTTGTTGGGAAAGGGAATCTTTTAGGACAACAATTGCAAATTGATTTTTTTCAGAACTGCCAGGAAAAAGGAGGGTTTCGGTATATGCTAGTTCTAACAAATACCCTTTTCAGGGTGGCCAGAAGCATTCCCTTGCAGGACCAATAAAACCAAAGAAATGAAAGGTATTGCTGCAGGAGATTATACCAAGGTTTGGGTGTCCTGCAACAATACCCTTCAACCAGGGAACTCACTTTATTGCAGAGATTGTCCAACAGGTCAGTAAGCATTGGGAATAAATTGGCAATTGCACATATCACACAGACCACAGGCGCGTGGTCAGGTGGAAAAGATGAACTATTTAATTAAATCACAGGTTGTAAAACTGGGCCAGGAAGCTGGATTATCCTGGCCAAAGTTGTTGCCTTTGGCTCTCCTTAGGAGCAGAATGAAACCTAGAGCCAAAGAGGGGTTAAGTCTTTCAAAATACTGTACAAAAGGCCTTATGTTGTACAAACAGGATCTCTACCCAGGTAGGGAGTGAAATACTGAGCATGTGGTAAGTCTACAAGAACAGCTTCAGGAAATAGAGAAACTGGTTCTAGGAACTAGAGCCCAAGGCCTTGACGGCTTGATACATAATATTTTAACAAGAGATTATATGTATATAGAAGATGTCTTTCACATTTGCCCCTGAAATCAAGGTGGGTAAGTCTGTTCCGGTGCTGCTAACATCCCACACAGCAGTGGTTAAGAAGGTCCCTCAAATACAATGGAATAATTGTTAGAAATGTTCATTTGATTAAGTGCAGCATTTGATGTAAATGTTTATGTATCTCTTGTGAAAAACATCATTGCAAAGTATACTTATATCAGTAATTGTTTGGTATGTGGGCAAGCTAAGGATTTAAACTTTTCACTTCTTGTTGTCCCTGATGATTTTAAGGCGAGAAATCAAATTGTTGCAGGGTTTGAGTCACTGTCCTTGTGGGTGATGATCAACAAGAATGTAGATTGGATTAACTACATTTGTTATAATCAGTGGAGATTTACAAATTATACAAAAGAGTGCAATAAAGGGAACTGCAGAACAGTTACATGCCATAAGTAGGATGGCCTGGGAAAATAGAATCTCCTAAGATATGATACAAGCTGGAAAAAAAAAAAAAAAAAAAAGGGTGTATGTGTAATGCTGGGTACCGGTTGTTGCACCTTCATCCCAATAACACAGCTCCAGGTGATACAATAACTAAGGCATTGCAAGGGCTTACCACCCTGGCCAATGAACTGGCAGAAAAATCGGGAATAGATAATTCTATCACTGGATGGTTGGAGTCCTGGTTTGGTGAATGGAAAGGGGTGATTGTATCCACGTTTACTTCTTTCATAGTAGTAGCAGGAGCCCGATGGCCACTGGTTGCTGTGTTATTCCCTGTGTGAGGGGACTGGTACAGTGATTGATCGAGACAGCACTATTGAAGCAAACACCAATGGAGTCACCACATTTGGATAAAATGATGGTATTAGAGGAGATGGGAAATAAAGAAAGTGGAGAAGAGGGAGATGTCTATAAAAGTGAAACTTTAAAAATTGCAGAAAGCAACAGTGTATGAAAAAAGAAAAGGGGGGGGGAATTGTGGGAATCAAATGTTGTTTCTGCATTAGAATTGGATAATATTTTTTATTTCATGAACTCTGTTGTCATAGTTCTTTTTGGGAGTCCTTCTACTTAACTCGGGGAAGATCTCGGATAGTTTGCATCACTTATCCTCTAGCCAAATCTTCCCAGGAATGCCCACTCTGTATATAGGTGTATATATGTATATTTTGTCACACACACCTTGCAAGAATATCCTGCACGAGATCAAACCGGAGAACAAGTCATGGTATGCCCGAGGAAGCGCCTGAAGAGACATCTGAAGGCCTGCCATCATCCCCCCCGGTGCTCTTTGTTTAACGAAGACTTCGGAGACAATCACCATATCGATACGACGACAAGAAGAGCACTGAGACTTCTTGGAAACAACAGGACGGCTGCTGACTGACACCAGATAACACACAAATCAACAAATGTAAACTGATAAGATTGTGAACCTGGAGCACCCAGCAAATGGGGAAACTGGGCAGGGGATGGATAAAGGGAAAAACAGGGTATAAAGATTGTCATCTTGTGTCCATAGGTGCGCTCCTGCTTGCGGGACGCCCGCCATTGCAATCGCAAATAAAATCTGCCTCTCTGGATGTGGAAGAGGCCTCCTTGAGCTGCCGGACTGTTTCCCGCAGCTGCACGGTAAGGAGGCTGAATGTCTGCTTGAATGTCACTGGCACCTCCTGGTACCGCCTGCTACCTCCCTGTGTTATCTCCTCTCATTTCTGCGGCTCTGACCCCACACGTCAACCCCATGTCCCCTCAAGTCCCCCCGTGCCCCCTGGCCGACTTCGCTCCGGGTCGATGTCACCATGGGGTTGACAGGGATAGGGATGCCTGTGGGGTGCGTGGAGTCCTGGGAGAAGTTGATGGCCGTGCGCCGTGGGGTGATGGTGTCCTCGTCTGTGACAGTGGGGTGGGGGCAGTGCCCCACAAGTGGGGGTCATTGCCCCCAGAATGGGGCTTGTGCCCCACACACGTGGGCAACTTGCATGGGGACTGCATTCTGGTGATGCTTTGTCCTTTCTCCAAATGTGCTGTGACTTCAGCAATCCCACGTTGTGCCGCAGCAGAAATGGGGTCCTGCAGTACATCAGTGATCTCTGACTTGAGGTGTGCAGGGGCTGCACGAAGTACGCACGCTGCAGCCTCCCAACTTCTTCGGGGTTTGGGATCGATGTTTGAGCCAAAGGGCTTCACGCTGCCATGCGGGCAGGTGCCAGGTTCACCCGCTGAGGACACCAAATCCTAAAATAAGTTCACAATGGTCTTTAATTGCTGTGCGAGTAGATGACACATGTTTCTCACTGGGAAGCCATAAGCTGACCCCGGCAGTTTGGCAGACAGCACTCGCTCCATTCACACCATAATCGCAGCCCTTTGCTGTCCAGGCTGCACACACAGCTTCTCAGCACCTTGCTGCATTAGTATAGATATCTGTACTCCCCTACTTATTAGAAATTTCACCAGTAGCCTTTGAGGACAGACTGGAATCAAAATATGTGGGCCTTCATAGCTCGTCTTTTTTTTTTTCTTTTTTTTCCTTCATGCTTTTATGGGAACTTTGAGATCACAGCCTGAAGCAGTGACGGAGCACCTGGTGAGGGGTGTAGCCCTGCAAGCACTGGTAATGGAGGGACTGATGTTTATTCCGTTTGTTTGCTCTTGTCTCATTTCTGGAATGCTTCAATCGCCCCAAGGTAATGCTGGTTGGCTGACTGAGTATTGCAACTCTGGAAATGCCTGGAGCTTTTCCGTAAAGGGATTCTGTGTTCTCCAGATCTTCTTTACAGCTCTTTTTAAGTTGAATATCTTCTCGTGAAGTCTCTGTTCCCTCTTACGTGATACTCCTTGCATGATCTCCAACCTGGGACTCCAAACTTGGTTTGTCTGCTACCTTGTTGCCCCAACTCTTTTTATGGCACATTCCCTCTGTGTCCTTGTGTCCTGTTTGTGTCTTGGAGTCCTCCCTGTGTCTCCTGCGCCACGTATTAATTTCACCCATGCTGAGTATTGTTTAAGGGCACGTATTTAAATTATGCTCCGTGTCTCTTTGGATCCCGTTCTGTTTTGCAGCTCGATGGGGTTTAAGGGTTCCTGGGGCTCTTCTAGTTAGTGGTTTAAGCACTGTGAAATCTGTGGAGCAGATAATAGAACACCACGAATCCCTTGTATGCAGGTGGGTTTTGTGATGGCTGTGGGACGCTCACTTAGAGATGGAATGGGGGTCACAAGGGGCTCGCCTTGCTCCCTGGGGTTTATTCTTCCAGCCCAATAAGCTACGTGGCTGGTGATAGAGTGAGGTGCGTGTATCAGGCTGGGACCTGAGCTTAAGAAAAGCCCCAGCCCCAGTGGCCGTTTTCTTCATCCTCGCTTAGTGTAATGCAGTCTCCACTACTTGAGCATACTGAACACGAGTATTCTGTTCCTGTTTTGTCTGGTTCTCTCCTAGACCTCCCTTACAGATTTGTCAGTAGTAACAGATGTCAGGGCACAGTTCTCAGAGCACGTTGTGGCCGACCACCCCAGGGTCCTAGGGTTCTTTCTGTTTTTATGGCAGATCCGGCTTCGTCTTTCTAGGAAACAAAGGATTGTCTTCTACTGGACCACTTTGTCTGGATCACCCCAGATATCTCCATCCCAATTGTCAGGGGATGCTGTTAGTTTCCTAGTCTGTATGATACCCAACCTCCCCACCCCTCTTCCTTCTATCCCCTGGCCCCCATTCAATAGCTAGCTCTGCCGCTGTGGGACCCACCAGTGTGATGAAGCAGTACCTCTGGTGTGCTGAATACTGGGACTGGCACAGAGAGGCTCTATGGCTGATGTGAATCTTCCCGACTGGACTACTTGGTGAGTTTCCCCGGAGCTGTTGAGCACACAGGCTTCCCCACCTACCCTGGTTGCTCACCATGCCATCGATGTCCTTTGTGGACATGGCTTCAGGTATCATACCAGAGACTCCTTAGAGTCGGAAGCGACCATTTATGATGATCTAGTCCGACTCACCCACAATGAACAGGGACATTCACAGCTAGATCAGGTTGCCCTGCGTGTCACCTTGGAAGGGACAGGGCATCCACTGCATCTGGGCAACCTGGTCCACTGCGCAGAGTCACAGAATGTCCCGGGTCGGAAGGGACCTCAAGGATTGTGGATCTCCAACCCCCTCCCCCGCTACGTGCAGGACCATCAACCTCCCCATTTCATACTAGACCGGGCTGCCCAGGGCCCCATCCAACCTGGCCTTGAACACCTCCAGGGATGGACGGGGCATCCACAGCCTCTCTGGGCAGCTGTTCCAGCACCTCACCGCTCTCTCTGTGGAGAACTTCCCCCTGCCATCCAACCTAAATCTTCCCTCCCCCAGCTTAAAACGTTTCCCCTTGTCCCTTGCTATGAAGGATATTTTCCTTATATCTAACCTAAATTTTCCCTCCTTCTTTCCTTTAGCTCCCCTTTGGGTATCGAAAGGCTGTTACCAGGTCACCTCGGAGCCTTCACTTCTCCGGGCTGAACAGCCCCAGCTCTCTCAGCCTGTCCTCACAGGTGAGGTGTTTGATCCTTTGGTTCTTTTTTTTTTTTTTTCCTTGTGGCCGTCCTCTGCATGTGCTCCAACGGGTCCATGTCTCTTCTGCACTGAGGACTCTTCATATGGACACAGTACTCCAAGTGAGGCCTCTTCAGCACAGAGCAGAGGGGCAGGATCACCTCTTTTCACCTGCTGACCGCACATCTTTTGGTGCAGCCCAGGATGTGGCTGGTTTTCCGGGCTGGGAGGGCACTTTGCTGGCTCGTGTACAGCTTGCCATCCACCAGGTCTTTTGGGACAGGCCTATGCTCAGCCCTTTCATCCCCCAGCATGTATTGGTAGTGGGGGGTTCTCTTGTCCCAGGTACAAGACACTGCGCCTGGATTTGTTGAAGCTGATGAGGTTTGTCTGTGCCCGCTTCTCAAGCCTGTCTAGGTCCCCCTGGCTGGCATCCTGTTCCTCTGGCGTGTCGCTGCTCCCCACAGCTTGGTGTTGTCAGCAGGGTTTCTGAGGGTGCGCTCGATCCCGCTGGTGATGTCACTGACGAAGATATCGAAAAATCTCAGCCCCGGCACGGACCCCTTTGAGATGCCATTCATCACCGATCGCCATCCGGACACGGAGCCATCGGCTCCTGCACTCCCTCCTGCAGCCGGGTCTTTGTCCATTGAACAGTCCACCCATCGAATCCGTGTCCTTCCAATTTGGAAAAAAGGATGTTGCGGGGTATTGTGTCAAAGGCCTTACTGAAGTCCTGGTAGATGATATCAGTGGCTCTTCGCTTGTCTATTGATGTCTAGGGACACCATCACAGACAGCCAATGGATTAGTCAAGCAGGATTTACCCTTGGTCCTCTGGATGCTCCAACAGGTCCATGTCTTTTCTGCACTAAGGACTCTACATCTGGACACGATCCCTAGATATGGGATTATGTAGAATATGGTCTCAGATAAGGGAAACCACTTTACTTCAAGTCCTACAGGAGCTAATGAGAACTTTAGAAATCAAGTGGGAGTTCCATACTTGCTGGCACCCTCCTTCTTCAGGGAAAGTAGAATGAATCAATCAGATGCTGACAAAGCACTTGTCAAAATGCATTTTAGAGACCAAATGACCATGGACAAAGCGTTTACCTTTAGCCCTTCTCAGAATACGAACCGCTCCCAGAAAAGACTTAGGAGTATCACCGTATAACATGCTGTTTGGGTTGCCGTACTTGAGAGGGAGGGGTGAGATGCTCACTCTCGAGACCAAGGATAAGTTTCTTAAGAACTCTTGGAAATCTGGCCCTCGTATCTCCATGGAGAAGTACAAAACATACCGAAAAACAACAGGTTGGTAATGGACCTCATTGGAAATGTATCATAGCAACAGCATCGGGGAGATTGCAAGCCTGAGATGCTCAACCAGTGAGGTAGTGCCAGGAGAGCATTACCTGCGTTCGGTTTAGAGTATAGAACGGAATGAATTTCGCTGACTGGTGCACAGTTTCTCCCTTGCTAATGGGGCATATGAGCCCAGTATTGCAATAACAAATAAACTTTGCTGCTATCATTAAGTTTCTTGCCTAACCCGAAATTTTTGAGTATTTCTCACATGGTCTTGTTCAATATGTTTGTCAACTCCCTTGCTGTGGGGGATAGTGTCCACCTGTAGTAAGTACACTGATGAGACAAAGCGGGTGAAGTGGTTGGCACGCCAAAAGGCTGTGCTGCTAGACCTGGACAGGCTGGAGAGCTGGGTAGTATCAAACCAGATGAGCTGTAACGAAAGCAAGTGTTGAGTCTTGCACCTGGGAAGGAATATCCACAAGTATCAGTACAGGCTGGGATATGACATGCTGGAGAGGAGCTCTTGCAGAGAAGAATCTGGGTGTCCTGGTGGATGACAGGTTGGCCATGAGTCAGCAGTGTGCCTTGGCAGCCAAGAAGGCCAATGGAATCCTGGGGTGCATTAAAAAGAGCAAGGGAGCTGATCCTCCCCTTTTGCTCCTCTCTGGTCAGGCCTCACCTGGAGTACTGCATCCAGTTGTGGGTTCCCTGATACAAAAATGACAGGGTTCTCCTTGAGAGAGTCGAGCAGAAGGCCACGAAGGTGATAAAGGGCCTGGAGCATCTCCCCAGTGTGGAAAGGCTGAGTGACCTGGGTCTGTTCAGCCTTGAGGAAAGAAGACTAAAAGGGGATCTGGATTAATGCTTATTATATTAAGTGTGGGAGTCAAAAGGACGTGGCCAACCACTTTTTAGAGGTCTCTGGGGACAGAAGAAGGGGATATGGCCATAAACTGGAACACAAGAAGTTCCGCACCAAAACGAAAGGAACTTCTTCACAGTAAGGATGATGGAGCACTGGAGCAGGGAGGCTGTAGATTTTCCTTCTCTGGAGATATTTCGCCTGGATGCCCACCTGTGCAGCCTGTGGTAGGGAACCCATTTTGCAAGGGGGGTTGGACTCAGTGATCTCTGGAGCTCCCTTGCAACCCCAGTTTTGTGATTCTGTGATTTTATTCATTGCTTCTTGCAGCAATGCAGCGTTTCAGAAGAGAGAAAAGCACGGCGGGCGTAAACTGGGTTTCTGTGGTTGGTAAAGCTGTGCTGAGAACTGGGCTGACTACTGCACCTGGAAATGTGTGCAAAGTCTGCAGACACAGAAGAATTACTTTTCCTTGCAGGTTGGGCTTGTCTAAGGTAGGTGATTGCTAGGTGAGCTTGTGCTTTAAAGCATCAAGTTGTATAAATAAGGAAACTTTAAAAGCAAGATTGCCAGTTCTTTTTTACCTAGGTGATTTTTTGCAAGGAGAGATTTGAAATGCTGCTTGCTAATGGAAGATGGAGAGAGGAGAATCAAGTCAAAGGCATGCTGTGCATAGCCACCACGTAGCATCTGCGCCGCTCTCCCCCTGCACAAAGGAGGAGCAGCTCAGCAAGCTTGGCCTGGGCCATGGAAGGGAGCATACAAACATCTGGACCAACCCCAACGGAGCGGGTTCTGCAGGTTGGTTGTCTTCTGCTGTTTGTCTCCCATCCTGTTGCTCAGGGGTAGATGTGTTCTTGATCAGTGCTAATAGGAAACTTTCATGACATTTTTGTTTCAGCTGTCCCAATGCTTTGATCCCTTGCTGCTGGGATGGGGCGTTTGCAGAATGACAATGTCCAGTCAGATGTTGGGGATGAGTCTACGCACCGGGGTATGTCTGGCAGGACTGAGGCTTGGGGACCAGGCCAGGTCAAATCCAGTGCACTTTGCTCTCATTCTTAGTGCTTGCTTTTGCTCAGGAGGGTGGGTGGTGAGCCTTATGAACCAGTGCCTGCAGATGGGGTTTGTGGAGAAAGAGGTCCTGCAGGCCTTGTGTGACACCCATGGAGCTATAGTGAGGCTGCATCAGTGTAAAACACCAGAAATCCCCAGAGGTGTGAAGGTGAGCTGTGGGCACCAGTAACACAGGAGGGAATGTGCATGCTTGGGTTTGGATGCTTCTGTGTGTTTTAAGTGACTGTGATACCACTGCTCAGTCAGTTTGAGTGCGTGGAACAAGTGTGACATCCTCTTTGACTGAGTCCTGTGAAAGGAGTCCTATGAATTTGAGATCTGAGTTCAAGCCTGTGGGCATCGTCCAGGAGTTGGGGAAGAGTACGAGGCAAGGAAAGTTGGGTAAGAGGATGAGGCTTCGGACCAGGAACCTCTTCCATCGGTATTAAATCTTGTTGTTCTCTTTTTGGATTAGGAATCCATGTGGGTCTTTTTATGAAGAACAGCCTCGTTGTGCAGCTTATGAATTAATTCATTCACGCCTGTTAGCTGGTTTTCTTTCCTACATGAAGCTGCAATTGAAATGGACACTTTGTGATCTGATCCCCTCTGGCATGCTCAGATCAGCCAAGTTGGCAAGGTCTGGCACAGGCTCAGAGGCGAGGCCACAGCAGCTCTTCCGTTGTGACACAGAGCAGGGACATAGAAGTGGAAGAAGGCCCCACAGCTGTACAGGGGAAATTCCACACAATCATCAACTTTCCATCTGAAAGGTAAAGAGGACTTTGTTTTCCAGCAACCATCATTATTGTTTGGGTGGGTTGTGTTGTTGTTTTTTTTTTCCCCCATTATTTCTTGCGCCAAAACATGTGGAAGCTAAATTAAAGTAACGGTGCCTGAAGTGAATTGTTGCAGTGAATCTCTGCTCCCTTTGGACTCTGAGATTCAACTAACATATTCGGTTTAGCCACACGAGGCTGCCATTCCTTCCTTGCTGGGCACGCAGTCACGAGATGTATAAAGCCATGCTGACGTCTACCCTGGCCTGAGCTGGCTCTACCTTGAAACGTTGGGGTTTTCCAGCTGTCGGGGCCACATACCTGAAACCAGTTCTGGTTCTCCTCTAAGCAGAGCTGTTGGTCAGACCTGCTGGCACTAGAAACTAAACTTGGCGGTGAGATGGGGCCGACGAGGTGTTGATGTCAGAGTCAGAGGTGCTTTTGAATTTCCTTTATGGCTGCACGGTTCCTCAGAAAGCAGTTACGCCTGCTGGCTCCAGAAGAGCCATCCCTTAGATGCTGTCCTGTACAGCCGCGGAGCCTTTGCTCACGTGCTCTGCATCTTGCTTGACACAGTTTAGGGGAATTTAGCCAGCAAGACTTCAGGGCTGAGCTATAGGAGTGGAACCATCCTCAACTGCTTGAAAGAGAGCGAGTTTCTAAGTTGTGCTTCAGCAGAAACCAGGCGGTGCCAGGAACAAGCAACTGTTGGCAAGAGCTCAGTGCAGCTCTTCCCTCACCCCGCACCACGCACGACTCACACCAGTCACTGTTTTCTCTCTCCAGACAACGTCCACCCAGCAAGACGAAGGAATCACCAGCTGGCAGTTGGCGTTCCTGCTTCAGCCTGCGGAAACCATCCTCTGTGGCCAAACGCCGACTGCAGCGCAGTCCCAGGGAGCCCTCAGAGACAGAAGTCGTGGTGCTGGCAGGTAAGGGTGTGAATCCAGCTTTCAAAGCCTTGCTTTTCAGCAACATAGAATTCATGCAATACAAGTGGACTTGTACCTCCTTCTAGCATTCAAGCCCGTGCCTAACAACAACTTCGGTTAACTCCTGTCTTTCCCAAATGAGTCTCTTGTTAAGTCAAGATCTGGACCTGCACAAGGATTGCTGTCAAGACAGTGGCACTGTTGCTGGAAGCCTATTTGCTTCTTTCCGCCATCACTACCTAACCAAATGTCAACGACCGCTTTCATAATTCAGCCTGTCAGTGTCTTGGTTTTGTTTCCCTAGGGGGGACGAGGAGACCACGGGATTCTTTGCTCAGCTGACAGCGCAGACTTAATTAACAGCTATTGCTAACTCCATTCTTTGTTGTTGTTGTTTAGAGCTGGCCAGGGAGCATCTAGCATGCTGCTTAAAGCTACTTGACAGACAACACCAAGACATTGGACAGTGAAAGTTTGACACTAACCCTTGTGTATCCTTCCTAGGTGAATCGAGCCCTTGTCTACCCAGAAGAGCCAGGGCAAGCAGCGATGATGCGCTGTGTGCTTCCATCAATGGAGAGCTCTTAGGAAGCACAAACTGCTGCTGTTCAGATGACAGCCTTCCACATAACAACAGCGATGGAGAGAAGGAGCTCATCTGAGTTCATGCCCTCATTTTTCCCAGCTGTGCTGAAGATGCTGACCTGAGCCTGCCAGACACCAGCCTGGTCACCAGCCTGGACTGTGACCCAGTGCCTTTGCAGAGCAGCCCAGCCCAAGCACAGTCCGAGTGCCCCAGCAGCAGCACCTCCACGCAGGAGCAGGTCAGCATCGCTGAGGAGAAGCCGAGCCTCTTGGAGGGGGACTTAGAATCAGGCCTCCAGCCCCAGGCACCGGGCAGCAGCACTGAGAGCTCTGAGCCACTCTCTCCGTGACAAGAGAGGATGAGTCCCATCTTTACCCTGGACCTCTCACGCCCTCCTGTCTTTTACATAATAATAAAAGCACGCTTGTGCTCAATCAACGCCTTGACTGCCTTCCGAGTCTTCATTCACAGAGACTGGGATGAATGCAACGAAGAGCAAGGCACCCCAGCTTGCAACGCGATGGCTGTGGGGTGCGCACAGCAGAGCTCTGGGTTTGTTCCCGTTCTGTCTGGCTTTGGGACGTCTGCAGCGAGAGCTCAGCTACCATCTGGTATGGTAGCAAATGATGTTTAGCATCCTGGATGCTGCTCATGATAATCCCGAGCTTCCTGGCTGTGGCTTTGTGATGCTTTTCAGGGCTTTTTGATGCATTTCGAAGCCTCGGCTGCTCCCTAACGCCTCTCTCCTCCTGCCGTGTCCATTCCTGGCTCCCGACCTAGGAGCTGGCCGTGCAGACCTGTCGTCATCACGCTGCGGCAGGAGGAGCTCACCTTGAGCAGCATCTCCCTTGCCCCGCCCCCTGCCTCTGATTGGGCAGCGGCGGCGCCGCCCCGCCCCCGCGGTCTCCTTGGTCCGCGGTAGCTCCGCCGGCTGCCGTTGGCCGAGCCGCCGTGCGCGGGAGCGAGCGTTGGGAGCCGGCTGTCGGAGGCGCGGCTCTCCTCGCAGAGCGCCGCTCCTGCCGCCTGGGCCGCCCCGCAGGACAGCGCGGCGGCAGCCGGAGCTGTCCGGGCAGCACCGAGAGGGAAGCCGCGGCGCGACGGGAGCGAGTGCTGAGGACAGCTGTGCCGGAGGTGTGCGGGAGAACGGTCCCGGGACGGGGAGGGGGGCCGTGCGGGGCTCCAGGAAGCTGCAGGGAGGCGACGGGGGGGGATCTAGCGAGATCTGAGGCTGTAGGCGGCTGCGAGGGGGTGTGGGGGTTCTGGGGAGCTGGATGATCGTTGTGGTCCTTTTCAGCCCCCCTGCCGTTCTGTGGTTCTGGTAAACGCTGTGGAAAGTGAAAGTGGTGTTTCTGCATTGGATATTTAAAAGGGCAATTAATCTAAAGAATGAAGCTGTAGCATGTCCTTAGAAATAGCTGATGTGAAAAGTAAGATTACCATATACGTATTAGTGACATATTTTAGAGACATAGTTACCGAATTACGTGACCAATTCTTTCTCCCAAAGCTGCAACAGACTTTAAATGTTCTAAACAATGTGGGTATAGTATTCTGACCTGGGAAACGTACTGTAAGGTTGTTCATTAGGCCAGCAGAAGTGGAGTCCATTGAACAAACTCTCAAGGAGTCGGGGCCTTTACACAAAGCAGAACTGTCCCACTCTGTGGGAACGTTAGGATGCCGTAGGCAGGCTCCAAGATACTGCCCTCTGTCCTCCTTCCAAGCTTATCTCTAAGCAAGGACAGACGGATGACCTGAACATTGACCCAGTGCAAACGGCACAAATGCTAGGGGGTAATGAAGCAGTTAAGAGGTTATGTTTATGTTGTAAAGCAGACATCCAAAACTTACGACCAGATGTTTGTTAAGAAAGCAGTTGTTAGAAGGCAATTGATCAACTAAGATATTTGTGGTTGGGTGGTAAGGATTTGTGCTTTCTTGGTATTCGTACAATTAGTGAAGTGTCGCGAAAGAGTGTGAACCTGCAGTACTCAGCCAGTGAGGAGCCGGGGAGAAAGAGATAAGGGTCGGGCAGTAGGGGATAAAAGACGTAACACTGTTTTCTCTGCGCTCTCCTGCTTGCAGGAGGCCCGCCATTGCAGTTGGGAATAAAGATAGATATAACGATCAGAGATACTGTCCTGGAAAATTATTTGGCTATTTCCAACAATGCTTATAAATATCTTAGAGAAAGCCTATTGCATACTTGTCCAAGGTACTAGACCCTGTATCTCGAGGTTGGCCTGAATGTGTCCAGGTGGTAGCAGCAAGTGCCCTATTGGTAGAAGAGAGAATGTGTGTACACTTTGGGGGTGTAAGGAGTAAATTGTTGGGACTTTGATAGTATGTATTTGTCCCCCCCAAAGAGATTGCTCCTCATTTTGAGGCATGATCATTAACAAAAAAAAAAAAAAAAAAAAAGCAAATTAAAAAAAAAAAAAAGGAATGAGGGCAGGAATCCACTCCTTGACCTCTTAGAAAAGCACGGTGCCAAATTCTCCCCCACGGAGATGAATTGGGCACAGAATAATTGGCCCAACTTAGAGGGAGTTGTGGATCATATAGATTCCCTCCACAAGCAAACTCGTATGGTGGAGGAAAAGGGAAAATCAATCACTTGTGCAGTTTCAGGAGCTGCTCTTACTGCTGCCGTAGAGATCCACAATGAACAGCACACGGCAGAAACCCAAATTATTCAGTCCTTGCAGGAATTGGTTACAAAGACAAATCAGAAAACCTGGTGATCCTTCTCTGCCTTCCGATAGAAACTGGGCATGCATATGAAGAGACTGAAAGTGGGTATTCTGATGTTCGTATCGAGGAGGTCTCCCTATTCTGCTACAGAACTAGCCAAATAAAGGAATGTTTTTGGTTACACACCTAGGAAATCAGTATGTGTGGAAAGTGCCACTAACAGCGGGAGATGAGATCCTGTTGATTGAAAAGGAATCAGAGGGTTACTGGGGACCACCACTGGCAACCACTGTGCCCCGTGGTCCCTTACTCAAAGAGCTGATTATTGGGATGATTACTCCCCAGGACAACTAGTGTTGATTGATTTGCCCCACCCTGGTCCTGTCCCTTTAACCCTCAGGGAGACTCTTAACAAATACATCTGAAAGGCTCAAGATGATCAGGAGGAAATGTACAAAATTAGCTATCTGGATTTCACCTACCTTCTAACTTTGGTTCACTTGGGACCAGGAAGTTTTATGTTTGTTTTGTTTTTTCCAGTTATGCTTCCTCTAACCTTGGTTCCTTTGGAACCGGGAAGTTCTCTCTTGTTTTCCAAATGCTAATGAATGCTGATCCTATTTCTGTGCCTCACATGTTCCCTTCTCGCTCTGTTCCTTTCTCTGGGATCCCCATGGTATCATTAGTCACTGTTTTGGACAGGAATCTTCTTCAGATTAATTTTTGTAATTGCTTATGATGACCTTATCACAGTCACTGGCTGCTCATGGAGCCATGCCCATATTGGCCGTACTGGGCATATGGGACTGAATTCTAATTCTAACAGAGGCTTAACCCTTTCAACCATGGTTAAACACAGTGATTAAATGCATTCAGGAAATGAATAGGGCCAGGATAGCACTGGCCAATTGCCCCCAACTCCGGAGAGATGCAGGATAAAGAATAAAACTAGGGTGTCAGATTAACAAGTGATCTTGTGCATTGCTACACCCCTGCAGTTTTCCCTATCAGCACTGGGAACAAATCAGCAGTTATTATGTAGTGTATTATCTCAGTGGGAAAGAACTAATATAAAAAGTCCACCAGTTAATTGTAGATGCACTTGCCATAATTCAAATAATGTCTCCCTAGCTCTAAGTTGTGGAAGGTAAAAGAAATGCTTTACCCACTGAATTTTGAAAGGTGATTTGGGACAATGCATACAAATTTCAAAGAGAATTTTAATCTTGGTGACATCTAGTTAATTTTACTTGTGATCCTCTCACTAACTATGCCACAGCTTTTGTCCTAACAATATGCAATGCTTTGGTACATATCATATACCTAATAATTGTGCTGGGACTGAATCACAATGGAGTTGGGTTTTTTTTCCTGCAAAGAAGAAAGAATCCCAAATGCTTGTGGAGAAAGAAGATTCAGGGATTTCCTTTTCTTTCTCGCTAGCAGATCTTGATGCTCTCCTGTTCCTGCCTGTGGGCTGCTTGTCATGCCAGAGTCCTGCAGTCTCCAGAAGCTACCCCACATGGTACCAAAAGAGATCATGGACCTGGATTCAGGCATTCCTCATTCTCCCACTGCATGAGCTCTCATGGAGCAGCATGCTCCTCAAAAGTGGTCATGGTCATTTTGTGCAGTTACACAGTGTTTGTGTACTTATGTAGGAATGGAATGTTGTTTCTGCATTAGAACTAATAACGTGAGTATTTTATGTCGTCGTTTCTGCTCCCATCTTGTGTTGTTTGTCAGTACTAATAGCTCTTCTGTCTCTCCCAAATAGCATGGGTTTGTTCTTTTCTTTTTGGGTTCAGTATCATTTCTTGCCATTATGGAGTGTTTCTCTTCCTTTCCTTTGTTTTCCATGCTGTTAATTGACGCCTCATTGGAGCTACAATGACCCAAACACAGACTACTATGCACTGACCAAGTGAGATGCAAAAAGAAGAGGTAGGCTCCAAAACAGGCTTCGGGTGAGTGCTGTGTATGACTTGTGGTTTCTAGAATGACACCTAAGTCTTACTAACCCGTGTTGTTTAGTATCTCGTGTGGAGGTTTCTTTTCTCCTTCCAGGACTGGAGACTCCAGATGCTATTGCCCTTCCTGATCTCTTTGGGTTGCAGTGTTAGACATGCCCACATGCTTGGAAAGGGGTGATTCCTTCATCCTTATTAGAAAATCTTGTCTTGTGTTCAACAGGTGGCATTGGAGAACTGTGGCCCTCTGAGCCGTGCGAGGACGGTACTGAGGCTCTTGGTGGTTACAGCAGGAAACCAGAGCCATAGATGGGTGCCAAGATGCACTCCTTATTTTGTCCGACAAGCTATGTTGACCCCTGAGGCCACTCCCATGCTTGTAGAGGTCCTATATTCATGGCATTGGTTGTCCCTCGTGCTCACTTTGTGTTCACCAGATGTTCTTATTTTACACCATCTTCCCCACCATATACTTACAAGCAAGTGTTCCTCTTGGTTTCCATATCTCGCTCTGGCCAGGCAGATGCGGTGTGCCAACAAAACAAAGCATGCAGACCCTGAGAAGAAAAAAAAACAGGAGAGAAGCTGTCCTGGGTGAGACAGGAGAAGTGTCCCTTGAAGGGATGCTCCACTGGCACTGCCTCTCACATCCGCCGCCTGCACGTTCCTTCTCTCTCTTGTCTTCTAGGGCTCACAAAGTCCAAACGTACCCTGATGGAGTTCAACTCTAGCTTGACCAACACTCACCACGTCCACAGTAGCTGGCTTAGGCTCCCAATTACCAATGGGATGTCTGCGGCTTCTGTCACTCCTACCAAACACGGCTTTGTTCTTTTCTTTTTGGGTTCAATATCATTTCTTGCCATTATGCAATGTTTCTTGTTTCTCTTTTCTAGTGTTTCATGTTGTCAATCTGTGCCTCATTGGAGCTACAGCGACCCAAATGCTGACTGCTCTGCTTTGACCAAGTGAGATGCAAAAAGAAGAGGTAGGCTCCAAAACAGGCTTCCAGTGAGGGCCATGTATGACTTGGGGTTTCTAGAGTTAACTTCTTCTTTTTCAGTTCCCTTTCCAGTTCTCTTTTGTTTCTTTTTTTTTTATTTCCCCCCCTTTTTCTAATTTATTTTCATTTTCTAATTCACTTTCTAATTGTAATGCTTTCCTTTTCTCCGATTCCTTTTCCAGTTCCTTTTATTTTTTTCATTGCTGTTTCTGAATAATTTTCTAATCTGTTTTTTCCCTTTCTTTTCCTTTTTACCTTTTTCTTTTTTCTCCTTTTCATTTTCTAATTCTTTTATATCCTTTTCTACTTCCTTTTATTTTTCTTTCTAATTTATTTTAAAAGTCTTTTTCCAATTCTTTTTTGTTTTGAATTCTTTTTCTACTCCTCTAATTCTTTCTTTTGCTAATTCTGTTTCCAATTCTGTTTCCGTTTCCAATTGTTTCTTTCTCTTTTTCTTCATTATGTTCCTTTTCTTTGTCATATTACTTTCCATATTTTTTTCTTCATCATATTACAATTCCCATTCCAATTCTCATTCAATTTCTTTTTCCTTTACCAATTATTTTTCCATTCCTTTTTCTAAATCTCTCTTTTTCTCTTTCTAAATCTGTTTTTTCTTTCCTGTTTCTAATCTATTTTGTTTTTCTATTTTTTTTCTAATTCTTTTCCTATTTCTTTTTCTAATTCTTTTCCTATTTCTTTTTCCTGTTGCAAGTCTTTTTCCTTTTTCTATTTCCTTTTTTTCTTTTTTGAATCCCAGTTCTTTTTCTAATTGTAGTTCTTGTGTTCTCTTTTTCTGGATAATTTTCCATTTTTTTTTTCCTATTTCTTTGTCTAATTCTAATTATTTGTCTAATTTTTTTTTTAATTTTCCTTTTTTTCATTGTTTTCCAATTCCTTTTCGTTTCCTTTTTCCACTTCTCATTCTAACTTTAATTCTTCGTTTTCTTTTTATAATACTTTCTGTTTTTTCTAATACTTGTTTCATTTTCTTTTTTCCTTTTCTAATTATTTCTCTAATTCTTTTTCTAATTCTTATTCTACTCTTGTTTTTTTCTTTTTCTAATTCTTTTTCCAAGTCTTTTTTTCTTTTTTTCTATTTCGTTTTTTTTTCTAACTCCAACTCTTTTTCTAATTGTAGTTCTTTTTCTTTTCCCCATTCCAAATCTTTTCCCCAATCCACATCCTTTTCATTTTTTCTATTTCAGTTTTTTTCTTTTACATTTTCTAATTCTTTTCTGATTCTTCTTTTTAATTCGTTTTCGATTTTTTTCTGTCCTTTTTCTGAATCAGTTTCTTTTCTTTTTCTGATTCTAAATCTTTTTCTACTTCTCATTGTAATTCTTGATATTTTTCTATTTTTTTCTTTATATTTTTCCTTTTTCTAATTCATTTTATTTTTCTCAATCTTTTTCTAATTATTTTTGTTTCCAGGTTTTTCTTTTTGCATTTTTAGTTTTTGCAGTTTTTTCCTTTTCCAATTATCATTCTAATTCTTTTTCTTTATCCATTGGTTTTTCTTTTTCTAATTCCTTTTCTTTTCATATTCTTTCTCTTGCTCTAGTGCTTTTGTTTCCTTTCTCTTCTTTTTCATTTTCCAATTCTTTTTTCAGTTTTGATTCCATTTCCAGTTCTGTTTCCAATTCTTCATCTATTTTGTTTTCCATTTATTTTCTCAGTTCTTTTTTGTCCAATTCCTTTTCTTTTCATTTTCTTTTCCATATTCTTGTTTTTCTAATTCTATTTTTTCTAATTCTTTTCTTTTTTCTTATTCTTTTATTTTTCATGTTCTATTTTTATCTTTTTCTAGACTTTTTCTCACTCATTTTCTAATGGTATTTTATTTTTTCACTCTTTTTTCATTTTCTAATTCTAGTTCTTTTTCCAATTCTTTTTCTAATATTTTTTTCTAATTTTTTCTCATTTCCCAATTCTTTTTCCAGTTTTTTCTTTTTCCAATTCTAATCCTAATTCTTCTTCATTTTTCTTTTTCTAATTATTTTTCTCTTTCGTTTTCTAATTCTAATTATTTTCTTTTTCTGTTTCTAATTCTAATAATTTTTATAATTAGAATTCATTCTTTCCCCTTTTCTTGTTTTTTTTTTCTATTTCTTACTCTAATTCTTTTTCATTCTTTTACTTTTTATCTTTTTCTAATTCTTAATTGTTATCCTTTTCTAATGCTTTTTTCCCTAATTAGTTTTCTTTTCCTTTTTCTTTTTGTAATTCTAATTCCAGTTCTTTTTTTCCTAATTCCAGTTCTTTTTCCACAGCCTTTCCCAATTCTTCTTCTAGTTTATTTCCAATTCGTTTTCTATTTATTTTCGTAATTCCAATTATTTTGTCTTTTTCCTATTCCCGTTCTAATTTAATTCTTCTTTTTTCTTTTTCTAATAATTTTTCTTTTTATAATTCTAATTATTTCATTTTCTATTTCCTCTTATTATTCTTTTTCTATTTCTTTTTCTACATCTTTCTTTTACTCTTTCCTTTTCCCTTTTTTCTTTTTTTTTTCCCCTATTTTCTTTTTTTTGTTGTTTCATTTTCGTCTTTTGTGAACCTGAAGTACTCAGGCAATGAGAAACCAGGGGAGGAGAAGGTAAGAGTCAGGTAATAGGGCATGAACAATGTCCTACTGATTCAGATTTCATTATTTGTGAAGAAAATACTACCAGTCTACAAGGGACTTATCCAGTTGGGTTGCATTGCCAGAATTCCAAACCCAAATAAACCAAAGGATGCCCAATTTTGTGGGTTTTCACTTGGTGTACTTGTATTGTCTGTGCGGATTCATGGTATTTTTGTACAGGTTTGTGGGTCTTCACTGGGCTTTGCAGAAGTCCGCCCTGGTTCACTGAAGACTTTTCAGGATCACTGGTCTTCACTGAGGTTCCATGAAGTTCACGTGGTTTTGTAAAATTTTGCATGGCTTCACTTCTGTTCACACTAGTTCACATATCTTCACTTTGGTTCAGTCAAGTCTGCACAATTTTGCTGGTCTTTGCTGCCTTAAAATTTTACTTCTTTTCTTAGTCCCTGACAGTTTGCGGGTGGAATCTCAATTTCTGAGTCATCTAGTGCTGCTGCCACTTCCCCCACCTTTCCAGGGTATGTGCCTGCAATTAAAATATCTACACACGGATACAATTTCACATTCTAAGGCAGTGAAACTTTCTGTCAAAGTTCAGTGAGGTGGCTTGAACAACAGTGGGAGTCTGCTGAAGGTATATCGTATCCCCTCCTGTGTAAAAGCAGTTTCTTTATCCTCTTCCTGCAAGGAAACTGTAAAGAACATGTTTTTTACATTGAAAACTGCCATCCAAATAGGCTCCAAAGCCTATTTCACCTCATACTCCAGCCCCAAACCATCAGTATTTCAGACCAAACTCCAGGTTCAAGTCCTTGCTAATTCACCCCAAATTGAGCTCCCAAAACCTCATTATTTCATCCCAAGTATCAGCCCCAAATCCTTACTATTTTCCCCCAAACTCTACTCCCAAGCCCTACCTATTTCACCCCAAACATCAGCCCCCAACACCCCCTGATGTCACCCCCCAAGGATGCTCCAGAATAACTCCCCCAGCGTTATTCCTTAATATCATCCCCCTATCATCCCAACATCACCCACCAGCATCAACCCAACAGTGTCACCCCCCAACATCACCACAGTATCAACCCTCAGTGTCACTCCAACATTGTCATACCCCAACGCTCTCACCCCAGCATCAGTCATTCATGTTAAATCCCAGTGGTACTCCAACATCACCCCAATGGTGTCACCCCAGTGCTACTTGCTGATGTCAACCCTATTGATATCCCAACATCACTTCACTGCAACCACAGTGTCACTTCCTCCAGTGTCGCTCTCTGAAATGTTAGATAATTCCATTAAGTGGGAAGCAGAATCTCCCTAAGCAAGTGTGCTATTACTATCTGACCCTTGAGAGATGGCAAGCCACCGAAGAGGAGAGAGAAGGAACATGCCAGCGGTAGATTCGATTGGCAGCACCAGCACGGCATCCCCCACTTCAAAGTGCACTTCCGTGCTTTCTCCCGCTTTCATTCTCCCCAGGGTCTGTAGGGTTTGTTCCACTTGCATGCTGTACCCATGCGGTCAGCGTGTGATACAGAGCCGAAGTGGAACATCAACTTGCAAAACAAGTCTTTGCAAGAACAAGACCAAATACCAAGGACAGCTCTCTCCACAAAACATTTGCAGCCACAGCCACAAATATCAACTCTGTTAAAACTGCCAAAATACCTTATTCAATTCCAGGATCATTCTTCAGTCAGGGGCCTTTAGATCCCCAACAGTATCACCACCCAGCATTCACTCCCTGATGTCACTCCCTCCAGAAAAGCCCCAACATCACCCTTGTCACTAGAATGACACACCAGAATCATTCTCCAGTATCCCCAATGTCAGCCCCCAGTAATACTACAACATCACCCCAGTGTCACCCCCCTGTTGAACCCCCCCAGCAATAACCCAACCTCATCCCCCCAACATTACTCCCTAATATCACCCCACTGTCACAGCAGTGCCACCCCAGTGTCATTCCTTGTATCACCCCAACAATGTTCCCCCAGCATCACCCCCTGATGTCACCCCCAGTCATACTCATTACCTCTCAGTGTCACTCCCCAAAATAAACCCAGTGTCACCCCAACAATTTCACCCCAGTAATGTCTCCCCCAATGTCACACTTAACATCACCCCAGTGTCACCCCCACGTTCCCCCCAAAACATCACTCCTTGATGTTAAACCCTAGTAATACCCCAACATCAACCCACAACTTCATTCCCCGACATCAACCCAACATCACTTCCTCCAGTGATAACCCAACATCGCCCCCAGTGTCACCCCCTAATAGCACCCCTGTATCACCCCAATTTCACTCCAGTGTCACCTCCCAGCTTCACTTCCTGATGTCAATCCCAGCCACACCCCACCAGGACTCCCCAGTGTCATTTCCAAACATCACCGCAGCGTCACTCCCTGTTGAAACCCCCTTAAGATAGGGATAGCCCAATATCCTTCCTAGTAACATCACCCCAACAATATCATTCCTTGATGTTACCCCAAGCGATAGCCCAACGTCACCACCCAATGTCTCTTCCTTGTCACCCCAACGTCATTTCCTGATTCCTCCCTCAGTGATACCCCAACATCACTTCCCTTCCAGCATCACCTCAATAATATCACCCCCCCAACAACATCACTCCTTCATCTCATCCCCCAGAGAAACTCCAACATCACCCTACAGCATCACTGCACAACCTCGACCCAGTTTCACCCCAGTATCACACCAGTGTGCCCCCATCAGTGTCACCCCAACAATGTAACCCCAATATCACTCCCTGATGTTACCCCCTAGTGAAACTCCAGCAGCATCCTAGTCTTATCGGAATGTAACCTCCCAGCTTCACTCCAACAATGCTACTCAAAAAAAAACCCCAACATCACCCCCACCAGTAATTACCGCCTGTAATACTGCAATGTGGTGGAAAATGCAACAACAATAGCATTAATAGGTTGCAATAAGTGAGGACTTGCTCAAACACAGCAGCTGTGAACACAAAAACAAGGAACAAAATCTGCTTAACTTTAGAAGATCTCAAGCAAGCAGGGACCTCTAGCAAAAGCCTCTCATTCCCACTGCCAACACTTAAATAAGGCCTGGGAGGAGGGTGGAGCCAGGATCCACCCCTTCCATCACTCAGGTGCGTTTCATGAACCTGAGCTCCTCTGGTTTGTCCCTTCTCAATCATTGTTTCAAGCCACAACTTAGGGTCTCCACTACATTCCCCCCAACAATATCACTCCAACATCACTCCCTGATGTCCCCCCCTGTGATAGTCCAACATCACCCCCCAGCATCACCCCCCCACATCATCCCAGCCCAATGTCAGCCCTATGTCACCCCAGTGTCACCCGCAGAGTCACCAATTTTAGAAAGTCAGGCAATTTTACCAATTGCCTTTGAGGACAGACTTGAATCAAAATATGTGTGCCATTGTTGCTCATCCACTGATAACACTCCCCTTGCCGGACAGGCAGATCCAATCGCCTGCTTGTTATTTGTCTTTTTTTTTTTGCTTCAGGCCTTATAGGAACTGTTAGGTTACAGTCAGAAGCAGTGATTGAGCACGTGGTGAGGGGTGTAGCCAGCCCTGTGAGCACAGGTGGAAGCAATTCACCTATGGGAGCGGATAGGGCTGACCTTGGCTCCACCCCCTCCCTGACCACATTTAAGGGCTGGGAACAGTAAGGGCAGCATCCCTACCTGGGGGTTGCCTCCTTGGGAGTGAGTGCAGACCTTTGGAAAATGGTGATTATTGGCTCTTGCTGCTTGTTGTTGTTACGTTGGCTCTTGCTGCTTGTTGTTGTTACGTTGGCTCTTGCTGCTTGTTGTTGTTACGTTGGCTCTTGCTGCTTGTTGTTGTTACGTTGGCTCTTGCTGCTTGTTGTTGTTACGTTGGCTCTTGCTGCTTGTTGTTGTTACGTTGGCTCTTGCTGCTTGTTGTTGTTACGTTGGCTCTTGCTGCTTGTTGTTGTTACGTTGGCTCTTGCTGCTTGTTGTTGTTACGTTGGCTCTTGCTGCTTGTTGTTGTTACGTTGGCTCTTGCTGCTTGTTGTTGTTACGTTGGCTCTTGCTGCTTGTTGTTGTTACGTTGGCTCTTGCTGCTTGTTGTTGTTACGTTGGCTCTTGCTGCTTGTTGTTGTTACGTTGGCTCTTGCTGCTTGTTGTTGTTACGTTGGCTCTTGCTGCTTGTTGTTGTTACGTTGGCTCTTGCTGCTTGTTGTTGTTACGTTGGCTCTTGCTGCTTGTTGTTGTTACGTTGGCTCTTGCTGCTTGTTGTTGTTACGTTGGCTCTTGCTTCAATCTTTCCCTTTTTTGGGGTTCCTGACCACTTTCAAGGGCTGGAGACCATAAGGGCAGTACTTCTCTATGGAGACTTCTTCCTTTGGGGTGTGGGGTGAGTGTGTTTGGAATGGGGTAATTGGTTCCTTCTTTATTGCTAGATTGTAATCTCCTTTTCTGGGGGGCTCCTGATCACATTTAAAGTCTGGCATCAGAATGAGCAGCTACTGTACCTGGAGAATGTTTCCTTTAGAGCATAGAGTGAACCCTTAGAACAGAATGATTGATTCTTTATTTCAGGGTTGCAATCTCTCCTTTTTTGGTAGATCTTGACCCCACTTAAGGGCTGTAGCAGCCTTAAAGGTGGTATCTGTCTTCAGAGACTGCCTCCTTGGGAGTATGGGGCGAGGTCTGGTCCTTGAGAAAGGGTGAGTGATTCCTTCTTATTTTAGGGCTGTGATTTTTCCTGTTTTTGGGGCATCCTGACCACATTTAAGTGCTGGCACCTGTAAGGGCAGCATTTATCTCTGTAGACTGTCTCCTGTGGAGCATGGGCAAGTGTTGGTCCTTGGGAAGGGGGTAAGTGGTTTATTTATTTCAGGGCTGTAATCTCTCTCTCTCTCTCTCTCTTTTTTTTTTTTTTTTTTTTTTTTTTTTTTTTTTTTTTAGTATCCTGACCACATTTAAGGGGTGGAAGCCACAAGGGCAGCATCTCTACCTGGAGACTGCTTCCTTGGCAGTGTGGGCTGAGTGTTCATCCTTGGAATGGGATAACTTTTATTCTTTTTTTTTATTTCAGGGCTGTGATATCCCCTTCTGGGGTATCCTGACTACATTTAAGGGCTGGTGGCCATAGGTGCAGCATCCTGGTGGCAGCTTCCCTTGGAGAGTGGGGTGAGTATTTGGAACGGGGCATGTAATTCTTTATTTCAGGGCTGTGAGCTCCACCTTTTTGGGGGGATCCCAAACTGGATTAGAGCAGCTGTATTTGCATGTTTGTCATCATGATGCCCTTTTTTCTTCTCTAAGGGAGATGAAGGTGTTATCTCCCTTTCTCTGATATGGTGATTGAAGGACTGACATGTTTCTTTTTTTCATTGCTCCCTCATTTCTGGAATGCTTCTATCAGCCTCAGGATAATGCTGGTTAGCTGACTGAGCATTGCTGTTGTGGGAATGCCCAGAGCTAACATCCTTTTCCATAAAGAGGTTCTTCATTCTCCAGGTCTTCTAAGCAAATCTTTGAGCTTGTTATCTTCTGGTTCCACCTCTGTTCACCATTTCATGGTTCTTACAGCATGATCTCCAACCTGGGGCTCCAAACATGGTTTGTGTGCACCTCCATCATCCCATTTCATGACTGTAGTTAAGAGTGTCATGCACTGTTCGAAACCTACAGAGTTGTTTAAGGGCATTCTGTGCGCCCTTACATGTAATAAATCAGCTGATCTCTTTTTTTTTTTTAGCTTGATGGGGTTTAGGGATTGCTGGAGTTTGTCTCATCAGGGGTGTAAGCACTCTGAGATCTACTGGGCAAGTAACAGAGCATTCCAAGCCCCGTGTTTGTGCACTAGCTTGTATGCAGGCAGGTTTCTGATAGCTGTGGGAAGCTCACTTAGGGATCAAATGGGTTGCAGGTGGCTCACTTTTCTCCATGGGGTCTATTCTCCCAGCCTGCTGCGCTACACGGCTGATGATAGAGTGAGGTGCTTCGACCAGGACATGAAGAACACTCCCAGAACATAGTGGCCATCTGCTTCATCCTCACTGAGCGTAATATGGTCTGCACCACTCGAGCATAGTGGTAACAAGTATTCTGTTCCTATTTTGTCTAGTTCTCTCCCATATCTCCCTTACAAATTTGTCAATGGTAATGGATCCCAAGGCATTGTTCTCAGAGCACATCGTGACTGATCACCTTGGGATCCTACAGTCCTTTCTGTTTGAACAGCAGATCTGACTTCATCTTTATAGAAGGCCAAGGATTATCCTCTTCTGGACCAATGTACTCAGCATCACCCCAGATATCTCCATCCTAATTGTCTGGAGATCCTATTAGTTTCCTAATCTCTATGACACCCAAACCCCCATCCCTCTTCCTTCCATCTCCTGTCCCCCATTCAATAGCTCTACAGCTCTGGTTCCCAACAGTGTGATGAAGTGAGGTCCCTGGTCTGCTGAATACTGGGACTGGTCCAGAGAGGCTCTGTGACGCATGCAGATTATCCCAGCTGGAGTACTTGGTACCATCTGTAATGATCTAGTCCAACTGCCACACAATAAACAGGAACATTCACAGCTAGATCAGGTTGCCCAGAGCCTGTCCCAGCCTCACCTTGGAAGGGACAGGGCATCCATCATGTGTCTGGGTAACCTGTTCCACTGTGTCACCACCCTCACAAGATTTTCTTGATATCTAACTTAAATTTTTTCTCATTCTTCCCTTTAGGTATTGAAAGGCTGTTACCAGGTCACCTCAGAGCCTTCAATTCTCCAGGCTGAACAGCCCCAATTTTCTCTCTTTATAGGAAAGGCATTCCACCCCTCAGTTCATATTTGTGGCCATTCTCTGGATGTACTCCAACAGCTCTATGCCTGTGTCCTACACTGCAGCCATCCAAATCCAGACACAGCACTCCAGGCGAGGCCTCACCAGCGTAGAGCAGAGGGGCAGGATCATCTCCCTTCACCTACTGACAACGCATCTTTGGATGGAACCCAGCATACAGTTGGCTTTCTGGGCTGGGAAGGTACATTGCTGAGTGCCCACTACTCAGCCTGTTGAGGTCCCTCTGGATGGTGTCCCGTCCCTCTGGTGTGTCACTGCACCCCACAGCTTGGTGTCATTAGGGTGCACTTGACCCTCACTGTCAATGTCACTGATGAAGAGGCAATCCTGGATGTTTATACAAACTTGGCAAAGAACCCCTTGAGAGCAGCCCTGCAGAGAAGGACTTGTGGATCCCAGTGGATAAGAAGCTGGACGTGAGCTAGCAGTGTGCACTTGCATCCTGGAAAGACAACTATATCCTGGGCTGCATTAAAAGAAGAACGGCCAGCAGAGAGAGGGAGGTTGTTTGTATTTTTTTTTCCTCCTCTACTCGGCTCTCGTGAGGCACCATCTGCTTAACTGCGTCCGGGCCTGGAGCCCCCAGCACAGGAAGGACTTGGAACTCTCAGAGCGGGTCCAGAGGAGGGCACTAAGATGATCAGAGTCCTGGAGCACCTCTCCTATTAGGAAAGGTTGAGGGAACTGGGCTTGTTTAGACTGGAGAAGAGAAGGCTCTGGAGAGACCTCATTGTGGCCTTCCAGTACTTGAGGGAGTGGATAAACAGGAGGGGAAACAGCTGTTTATGAGGGTGGATCATGATAGGACAAGGGGGAGTGGTTTTAAACTAAGACAGGAGAAGTTTAGGTTGGATATTAGGAGGAAGTTTTTCACTCAGGGTGGTGATGCACTGGAACATGTGCTTTAGAGTCACTTCCAGGAGGATCTGTTCTGCGATCATTCACAGCACGGAGGTGAGACTGACATGTTGGTAGTTCCTAGGGTCATCCTTTTTATCCGTAATAACAGGTGTGCTGTTGCCTTTTTTCTACTCACCAGGGATTTCACTTGACTGCCACAACTTCTCAAATACCATTGAGAATGGCTTGTTGACTGCATCAGCGAATACCCTCGTGACTCTGGGATGCATCTCATTGGGACCCATAGACTCCTGGATGTTCAGGTTCCTCAGGTGATCCCAAACCCTATCTTGACTCACAGTGTGGGGCAGGGAGGTTGTTGGTGGGGGTGGCATTGCTTTCTCAATCTCCACCTGCACAGCCAAAGGTGAGGGCTGGGTATAATGAGCAGTTATCAGAGAAGATGGAAGCAAAAGTGTTGTTGGGTATTTGAGCCTTTTCCTTGTGCGTTGTTCTCAGCTACAGTGCTGCTGGTGAGCAGCATCATGCACAGAATGCAGCCCCCCAATGTATGCAGGGTAGTGCTTTCATTACTGTGCAGCATTACTGGGAGCTGTGGTTCTCCCAGGTGCTGTAACGACTGCATGGAGTGATGTGTGGATCTTCATGAGAAGAGCTAGGAACGGAAAGCTGGATTTCCTGGAATGCCCCAGAATCCCACTTTGCTGACTGGTAATTGTCTGCCCAGCAGGTAAGGGCAGCGTACGCACACCAATGTTTACCCATTATGTAGCGTGGCACAACGTAGCACTCCCGGAGCTCTTTATTGCATTTTAGGGTACCCCAAAGGCTGCCTGTCCTTCCCACATTCTATTTGTCTCTGGCCTTTCACTGCAGTGTTCTCCTTCTCTTTACCCGAGACATTCTCTACTGCATTTTCTTGCTGTCTTGTTTTGGTGTTCTGTGCCCCATTGTCTTGGCCATTGTACTTGGCTTTCTTTGCTGCATTCTCTTCAGTGTTTGGTTTTGGTGTTTCTTGCCATGTTCTCTTGGCCTCGTGTTTTGGCATTTCTTGCCATGTTATCTTGGCTGTTGTCCTCAGCATTTCCTGCCATCTCACAGCCATTGCCTGGGCGTTCCCTGTGACATCCTCCTCGGTGTCCTGTTTTGGCGTTCCCTGTGGCATTCTCCTTGGCCTCCTGTTTTGGTCTACCCAGCCACCTTTTCTTGGCCTTGTGCATGGGCTTTTTTTGCCATGTTCTCTCTGGCCACTTGTTCTGGCGTTCCCTGCTACATCCTCTTGGCTTCCTGTTTTGGCACTTCCTGCCATGTTCTCTTAGCCCTTGCCTAGGCATTTACTGCTGTGTTCTCTTAGCCTTCTGTTTTGGTATTTCTTGCCATGTTCTCTTGCCCGTTGTCCTCGGCATTTCCTGCCATCTCATAGCCCTTGCCCGGGCGTTCCCAGTGATGTCCTCCTGGGCGTCCTGTTTTGGCGTTCCCTTCCCTGTGGCATTCTCCTTGGCCTCCTGTTTTGGCCTACCCAGCCACCTTCTCTTGACCTTCTGTATTGGCTTTCTTTGCCATGTTCTCTTTGGCCGCTTGTTCTGGCGTTCCCTGCCATGTCCTCTCGGCCTCCTGTTTTGGCATTTCTTGCCATGTTCTCTTAGCTCTTGCATAGGCATTTCTTGCCATGTTCTCTTGGCCTTCTGTTTTGGTGTTTCTTGCTGTGTTCTCTCGGCCTTTGCTGTTGGCCTTCCCTGCTGCACTCTCATTGCCCTCACCATAGCTTTTTGTTGTCTGTTTTCCTTGTTTTTGCCCTTCCCTTAGCCTTAGCTGTTTGCTTTGCCTTTACCTTGGATTTCCCTTTGCTTGTCCTGGGAGTTTGGCTCGCCTTTGCCTTTGGCTCTCTGGGATTGGCTGGGAGGCAGTGTTAATTGTAATCTTGACCTGAACCCCTAGCTTACTGAGAGCTCTAACGATAATTACATTTACCTGCAATGTGTCTGTCACCCTAACCCTTAGCCTGATGTAAAAAATGTCTCTAACCCGAAATGCAGCAATAAAAATAACACCCCTTGTTTTCTGTCAAAGTAACCTTCATCCTAATTGTAGTGCAGAAAAGAAGTCATAGTTAGCTTAACAATTCAAGCCAACAAATAGCATTAATTATATCCCTAATGCTCCTTTGTGACATCATTAGAGCAGTGTGCACAGGGTGCAGCCCCCACATATGTGGAGCAGTGCCTTAATTACTGTATTGTGTCCAACAGGTGGCAGTGGAGAGCTGTGGCACTCCTGAGCGCCATAACAACTGCACAGAGCGATCTGTGGCTCTTCATGAGAACAGCCAGGAACAGAAATCTACATTTCCTGTGATGCCCCGGAAGCCAACTTTGCTGACGGTAATAATCTGCCCAAGAGGTAAGGGCAATGTTTACCCATTACTTAGTAAGACACAAGGTAGAGTACCCGGAGTTCATTTCTGCATTTCAGTGTGCCTTACAGGCTGTCTGTTGTCTTCTTTCTGCGTTCCCCTTGCCTCTCCTCTTTGCCTGATTATTTCTTGCAGCATTCTCTTTGGTCTCTGTTTTGGTGTCTGTGGTGGCGTTCTTTTGGGCCCTGCCCTCCATTTTGGCGTTCCCTGCATTTTTCTCTTGGGCCCTGCCCTCCGTTTTGGCGTTCCTGGCGGTGTTTTCTTGGGCCTTGCCCTCCATTTTGGCGTTCCTGGCGGTGTTTTCTTGGGCCTTGCCCTCTGTTTTGGCGTTCCTGGCGGTGTTTTCTTGGGCCTTGCCCTCTGTTTTGGCGTTCCTGGCGGTGTTTTCTTGGGCCTTGCCCTCCGTTTTGGCGTTCTATGTAATGGTCTCATCAGTCTTGTGCTGTTTTGGCATTCCCTGAGGCCTTTTCTTCAGTCTTGTGCTGTTTTGGCATTCCCTGACGCGGCCTTCTCTTTGGGCCCGGCCCCTGACGCGGCCTTCTCTTTGGGCCCGGCCCCTGACGCGGCCTTCTCTTTGGGCCCGGCCCCTGACGCGGCCTTCTCTTTGGGCCCGGCCCCTGACGCGGCCTTCTCTTTGGGCCCGGCCCCTGACGCGGCCTTCTCTTTGGGCCCGGCCCCTGACGCGGCCTTCTCTTTGGGCCCGGCCCCTGACGCGGCCTTCTCTTTGGGCCCGGCCCCTGACGCGGCCTTCTCTTTGGGCCCGGCCCCTGACGCGGCCTTCTCTTTGGGCCCGGCCCCTGACGCGGCCTTCTCTTTGGGCCCGGCCCCTGACGCGGCCTTCTCTTTGGGCCCGGCCCCTGACGCGGCCTTCTCTTTGGGCCCGGCCCCTGACGCGGCCTTCTCTTTGGGCCCGGCCCCTGACGCGGCCTTCTCTTTGGGCCCGGCCCCTGACGCGGCCTTCTCTTTGGGCCCGGCCCCTGACGCGGCCTTCTCTTTGGGCCCGGCCCCTGACGCGGCCTTCTCTTTGGGCCCGGCCCCTGACGCGGCCTTCTCTTTGGGCCCGGCCCCTGACGCGGCCTTCTCTTTGGGCCCGGCCCCTGACGCGGCCTTCTCTTTGGGCCCGGCCCCTGACGCGGCCTTCTCTTTGGGCCCGGCCCCTGACGCGGCCTTCTCTTTGGGCCCGGCCCCTGACGCGGCCTTCTCTTTGTTGTTTTCCATGACTTAGCCTTGCCTTTGATGTGTTCAGCCGTAGGCTGAAGAGCCTATCAGGAGCTCGGGCTTTGCAATGTGTATGAGCTTCATTAGCGCCAACATAAATGCACGCAACCTTCTGATTAAAGTTGAGACTTTCTGATCAATTCTGTGGTCGTGTGTTTGTCTCCCGCCGAGCTCCGCCAAATGGTGACCCTGACGTGATAACCCGTTGGATAGAACCAGACGAGCGGCGTAGGAAGTTCGGGTCCCTAAGCAGCAGGGACGGCAAAAGCACTCCGAGAAAGAAGAGGTGCCGCGCCTCAGGACACTCTGTGAGACCTGACCGATACGGGCTGCCGGACCTTGCAAGGCTGCAACAGTGCTGAAACTTAGGTATGGAAAGGGAAGCAGCTTATCAATTATTTACTCGCTTTTTAGAAGAGCGTGGGATAAAAGGAATAGATCTTAATAAAGAGCTCCCTGGATTATTGGCCTATGGTCAGAGCTGGGGTTTGCTTGTTAACCCTTATTCAGTTCATGAGCTGAGTGAGTGGCGGAAGTTTGGAGATGTGTTGTGGGAGGCTACGATAGAGGACGATAAAGTGACAAGGAAACTGGGGAAATTATGGAAGGCAGTTCATAATGAATTGCTTCAGAGTCAGGCTGAGAAAAGGGCAGCTCAACAAGCTGTGGGGGCACACCAGCAAAATGAGGGTTACTGGAATTGGCCGCCAGCAGTTCCTCCTGCCGTAAGCACAATCCCAGCTGAACGGGCTACGGGCTCAGAGCCTGTAAATGCTCCAGCCGCGGGCTCGGAGCCAATGACTGTTCCAACTGCGCCACTTGTGGAACCATTAACCCCTTCAGCAACTGCCCTAGAAAAGCAAGGCGATGAGCCGGTCCCTGGGGCAGAAAGTGCCCTGGCGGAGGCAATCACAAGAGAGCGCAGAGAGGCGTGGGCGAGCATAGCAAAAGCATGCATGGAGCAGGGGGATGGTGAAGGCACGGCGGCGGTGCAGGAATTGGCGTGCCCTGTAACCTATACTCCTTTGGCTGCAGGAGGAATGCAGGCAACCATATCAGCATTAGATTGGAAATTATTGTCACAGCTGAGGGCTACAGTTAGCCAGTGTGGAGTCACGGGTGAGCCGGTGAAGCAAATGTTGGATTTTATCTGGGGTTCACAAATTTTGCTACAAGCAGACATAAGGGGAGTAGCAAAGTTGATATTTACTCAGCATCAGTTATTGCTGTTTAATGCTCACTGGCATGATCTGTGCCAGCAGAGTGTGATGTTTCAGAGGCAGCCAGGAGATCCGCTGCATGGGGTAACACTTGATGAACTATTAGGGCTGGGACCATACGTGAGGACGGAGACTCAAGCCCTCTTAGGTCCAGACAAATTGAGGGAATCTATGCGATTGGCTAGGCATGCCATGTCCAGAATTAAAGCACCAGGTGGACTCCCCTCATACATGGGAATCCAGCAAGGAAGGAGTGAGGATTTCGGGAGCTTTATTGTTGGGGTAGCGACAGCTATAGAGGCTGCAGGGGTACCTGAATACATGAAGGGAGCTATGTTAAAACAATGTGCATTACAAAACTGCAATTCTACAACTCAGGGAGTTTTAAACACATTGAGTAGTGGATGGACAATAGAAGAAGCACTACAGCGAATATCAAATATACCTAGTGGTCCACAAGCATTATTAGTGAAGGCAATCGCAGATCTGGGTGAGGGATTAAAAGCCCAGGCACAAGCTAGTCAGCCACAGGAATGGCAGCTCTTGCACCTTTGCGAGCGTCAGAAGTCCACACACGCTGAGCAACAGATGACACTCCTGCATGAAACACTGGCAGCAAAGGACTAGTGATAGCACCGGAAAAGATCCAGCATACGTCCCCCTGGAAATATCTCGGACTGATATTAAACGACACAATCGTCACGCCATGCTTACTTAACAAACTGTCCACTACTGTCTTGCTTGCACAAAAGGAAAAAGGGGAAATGGTTGTGCGTACTCCCATTGCAGCTCACGGAACCCACAAAAAGAACGGTGTCAGGATGTGAAATGATGAGAAAGACTGAAACCAGGCTTGAAACGACCATGAACTCATAGTGATTGGGATTATGTGCTTCTTATTATTTGGTTTTGCTTTGTAACTTGTTGTATTGCAAATAGCAGAGTAGTAACCTTTGTTGTGTGGTTTTTATTTTTATTTTTTAATTTTTTTTTTTTTTTTTTAGTAATAGATTGAATGTGAATTAACAGGATTTAATGTTACTAATGCTGAAATCTATGGAGATAGCTATTTTAATGTATTAGTAGTGCTAAGACAAAACCTGGAAAGGAATCCCAAGCAAAGGGATGACCTTATATTATAGAATGATTAACTCTCTTTCATCCCACTATTTGGGAATTTAAAATATGATCATGAAGCACCTGAGACAAAGGCACACGCTAAGAGAGTTAACCTTGATAGTTTATTCTGCAAGCAGATGTTCCATTTGGCCTCTGTATCACGCACTGGCCATGTGGATGCAGTGTACAAATGGAAAATACTCTTCGGACCCTGAGAAGAATAAAAGAAAGATAATATAATATAATAAAATAAAATAATATAATATATAAATTATATAATATAATTATATAATATAAATATAAAATAATATAATATATAAATATAAATAATATAATAATATATAATATATAAATTATATTATATAAATAATATAATATAATAAAATAAAAGAATCTGTGGTGGGTGAGAGAGGAAAAGTGCACCTTGAAGCAGGGGACGCCCTGCTGGCACTGCCTATCGCATTCACCACCCTTTTTCTGCAGGTTGTTGTTTCTCAAGGGTCAGTAAGTAATAATGCCCCTAGTTCTATCTGGTATGCAAAGTTCCTCAACTATTAATTTTCTATTAGCCCAAAGGCACAATCATGAGCACTCTAAAAGCATCTGTTGTACAAATCTTAGTGATTTTTCAAAATCAATATATCAGAATATATAAAAGTTGAAGACTTCTTTCAAAGCAGTTAGAGATTAGCACAGAATGGGGCCCTTGGGGATTTATTTCCAGGTTGCAGAAAGTTGGGCTGCAGACCAAACACGTGTTTGTTCTTTTTAGTAGGTTAACAGTATTTCTTGTCATGATGTTATGTTTGCCTTGTTTCCTTTCTCACACTTATAGTATTGTCAATCGAGGCCTTGATTGAGTTATAATGATTGTATTATTAATATAATTAGTGTTATTACTTTATAGTATGGTAGAAGTTTGCTAATAAACAAAAAAAGGGGAAATATGGGAACGTAAGAAAAACTGCACGGAGCAGCAGCTGCGGAGCAAGATAAGCGGCATGAGAACCAAGGACACCTTCAGAAGAAGAAAGAACATCTCACGGCTCTGATTGGCTAAGCAGACAAATGCCACTTCAAGGGTATTAGAGGAATTGTTGGTAGATACAGATTCAGTCAGGCATGCCACGCTGCAAAATCGCGCCACTATAGACTTTTTACTGCTGGCTCATGGGCACGGATGTGAGGACTTTGATGGAATGTGCTGCATGAACCTCACGGAACACTCGTCATCAATACACCAACAAATAGCTAAGCTACAGACCCTCACCAGCCATTTGCAGGAAGAAGAGGGTTTGGGGTTAGAGGACTGGCTCCGTGGGCTAGGAATCGGTCCCTGGTTTCGAGACATCATACGATTCATGCTTATGATACTGGGGGTGTTAATTGTGTTACTGTTGGTGGTGCCATGTGTGTTCTCTTGTCTACATCACTTAATACACTGAGCAATTGATAAGGTAGTAGGAGTTAGCCTAGTTGTCCAAAAAGAAAACAGGGGAAGTGTGGAGAGTGTGATTGAGACCTGGCTGGTTGAGAAAGGCCACACAGACAGTATTCGGCTAATGAGACGAGAGTCCTTGAGCAATGTAACAGGATGTAAACAAGGCTAACGAGGAGAGAGTCCTTGAGCAAACTAACAGGATGTGTAGGAAGGCAGGAGAATGTAGAAATAAGAAAGATGTATGGCATGGTCTAATCACAAAAAGTACAAAGAAGGGCTGGGGCAACAAGTAGCTGAAGAGCCTATCAGGAGCTCGGGCTTTGCAATATGTATGAGCTTCATTAGCACCAACATAAATGCATGCAACCTTCTGATTAAAGTTGAGACTTTCTGATCAATTCTGTGGTTGTGTGTTTGTCTCCCACCGAGCTCCGACAATGGCCAATGCCCTCTGGGGCACCAGGCACATCTCCTACGCAGGATGTGCTGCACAAGTCTTTTTCTTTTTGTTATCAGCAGAATATTTCCTTCTCACCATCATGTCCTATGACTGCTACGTTGCCATCTGCAAGCCCCTGCACTACGGGACCTTGATGGACTGCAGAGCTTGTGCTACCATGGCAGCAGCTGCCTGGGGCACTGGGGCTCTCTTTGCTCTGCTGCACACTGCCAATACATTTTCTCTGCCTCTCTGCCAAGGCAATGCTGTGGATCAGTTCTTCTGTGAAATCCCCCAGATACTCAAGCTCGCCTGCTCAGAATCCTACCTCCGGGAAGTTGGACTTATCATGGCTGCTGTCCTTGTCTTATTTGGGTGTTTTTTATTCATAGTGCTGTCCTACATGCAGATCTTCAGGGCCGTGCTGAGGATGCCTTCTGAGCAGGGATGGCACAAAGCCTTCTCCACATGCCTCCCTCACATGGCCGTGGTCTCCCTGTTTCTCAGCACTGCTTTTTTTGCCCATCCGAGGCCTGCCTCCCTCTCCTCCCCATCCCTGGACCTGGTGTTTTCATTTCTGTACTCGGTGGTGCCTCCAGCAGTGAACCCCCTCATTTACAGCATGAGGAACCAGGAGCTCAAGGGTGCCGTCAGGAAAGTTATCCATTATACATTGTTTCTCCATCAAAACGATGTTCATCATACCCTCAAGACTGCAAAGAAGTTAAGCAAAGTGTGATCGATTTTATGTGATGTTTCCATTTTTTCTTCATATTTCTTTGTCATACTTAAAATAAATTTAATTCCAATTAAATAATATTCATCATCAGTCTTTTTGTTTACTTATTTTTACTTCCATGTGTTGAACCTATTGTACTTAAGGAACCAGGTTCTATGAATAGATAAAGAAATCAACACAGGATCATTTTTTTTGCCTCCCATCCAGTATGGATCATCAGCAGAAGGTCATGAACTAAGACACAAATGCCACAAGGAGCAGCAGTGTCCCTGAGGGATGTTCATCACAGCCTGGAGGGGACTTTCTGCTGCCTTTGAATTGTGCTGCTGCTTCCCTGGAGCCACGGCCATTGGCAGCAGCAGGATGTGGCCTTTTCAGTGCTGCTCTCTTTATGTTCCCAACTGCTATCTTGTGTCCATGCATTTGTGTCAGCTCTCAGTTCTGGTGCAATTGGTGACAGTGCTGTTGTCTCTATGGTGGCATCCCTTTGGCTGCAGGCAGGCAGGCAGTGTGCAGGAGTGTGCCACAGCTGGCCACCCTGCTGAGACCATCATAACAGAAGGGGCTGCTCAGGGCAGGGCCAGAGGGCTGAACACCCCTTCCAAATCTGTGCCAGGAATACAGCCAAGGAGTTGCCCTCGGGAAAGTCCTCTTGCTTTCCAGGGGTTCTGCATGGTTCAAAGTCCCAGGGTGATCAATGAGGACCAAAGGATGGATGAGAGCTCCCTTCTTGGTTGTACATGGCCCAGCAAATGGTAACGGGTCTTGAACATGTCTCTGTGGGACTGTCCCTACTGCGGTGGGACTAATGGCAGATGCTGTCCTGGACAGGAATCTGAAGCATCCTGGAGATGCCAGGGGATCTCCAGGGACAGTGTAAGAGATTGTGTCAGTGCAAGGCAAAGAATAGTTCCTTATGCAATAACAGACCACTGATTCAAAGGAACAGGGGAGTCTGAGGAGCCCACAGGCAAATGAAGGCTCTGCAGTGGTGCTGCTGAGCCAACTGGGCAGATGGAGAGAGACTCAACAATAGAGATCCCATCCAGTTGGGACTGCCTCCACCCTGAGCAGCACAGGGTCAGCCCGGTGTCCCAGGGCACCACAGCTCCCTCGCTCTGCAGAGCAGCTCCACCAGCTCAGGGCCCTGCACAGAGCATGGGGAGGGAAGCAGGAGGGAACAGGGAGCTTCTGCCAGGCCAGCAAGGACACACTGCCCTGGACAAGGATCTGTGGGAGTAGGGCTGGTCCTGGAGAAGCGCTATGGAGAATTGCTGTGAGTTAGAGGATGGATGAGAAGGAACATGCTCTGCTTGCCCTCCTGCTGCAGGTGGCTGCACCAGAGAGGACTCGCAGCCAGCACCTGGATGGAGCTCTGCCACCCGCCTTGCCCTCCCCCTCTCCAGTGCTGTCACTGCTGATGCACTCCATGACCTCCCAGTGCTGCCGGCCGGCACATCTTCCAGGGGCCATTCAGGTGCTGCAGTGACAGTGAGCTCACATCACCACTCCAGCCACCTGTCCTCAGCCTGCCTCTCCCTTGCTCCTCTGCCCTGTCCTGTCCCTGCTGGGATGAGTGCTGTAGGGATGCGCTTCCTGTCCCCACGTTGACTCTTCCCAGCTGCCAGCCTGGTGGGCTCCTGGGGGTACTGATAGTGGGCTTGATGGTGTGGAGCAGAGTCCAGAGAGAAAAGGTGATGTGAAGCAGCATTTTTTCAGTGGAGGCCTCCATGTTCATTTGGCAAGTGAGGACTTGTGCTCAGTGTGCTTGTGGCCCGGAGCTTCTACTCCAGCGCTATCTGCATTGGTCATGGCACAGGAACGACGTTTCATAGACCAGCCACCTCCTTTCTTCCTCACGTTATGTCATAAACCAGTGTCCTTCACTCTGACAGTGTTTGTATCAGCTCATGGATTAAATGAATTAGACCTCTTTTAGTTCTTTGAGTCACAATCCAATGCCTTTTGCTCTCCGCCTCTGTAGCAGATAAATTTTACATACCCTTCATCTGAGGACTGACCTGATAGTTCTTTTCACACTGTTCTTTTTCAACTTCCATAGTTTGGTGGGACTTTTCCCAATGTGATGGGTTTCACCGCAGTGACTGTGACCTATACTTGAGTCTTTTAGGCTGAGTTTGACACCAATGACCCACAATGGTTCATGAATGTTTCTGTTTATTGAGAATAAATCAGAGTTTCTTGGCATTTTAGTGGCCATTTCAGTGCTGGGTCACCCCCAGGGCTCCACTAAGTTGTCTGGGGGGCATTGAGTGTGCTGGGTTGGGCTGCAGCTACAGGGACAAAGACAACAGTTGGCAGTTACTGCCCTGAGACCCTCTTCCCAAGTTCCATCTGCAGCTTCTAGAGGGCTCTGGTCTCCTGCAGGTCCTCTCGGAAAGCTGCCTGTCCCAGACAGGACCTCTGGGGCCTCTGGAGATGGCATGGAATGCTTGTGATCACACAGTGGAGCTTTGCTCCTTGTCATTTATCCTTCAATTAATATGCATTTCCTATTAATATTTATTGTTTCCTGTCTACCTATGTAAAGTACTTATTCTTTTGGGAAGTGAACCATGCTGGTGGGATACGGCTGAGGAGTGTGTCTTGTTTTAGTGAAATTGTATCATGCTTTACTGTTGTTTGTTTTAAAGTAGGAAGCAACGCCCTGTGTTTGTGTGCAGACAGTTCTCTAAGGAAAGCAGGTGAAGGAACGGTGTAAAGGAACTGTAATGTCCAGCTGTAGATTTCAGTGGAGGATTCTGCTGTCGGGAAAAGTGATGCAAGTGCCAGGTGGCATACAGCAGACACGTCAGGCCTGGGGAGGTGAGCAGTCAGGTTGTCTGTACAGTGTCAGGCCTCAAGCAATTGCTTTTCCTGCCTATGCAGATCTCCTTCAGAGACAGTCTGAATCAATATCAAATGGTGAATGATTCCCCAAAAGCAACAAGTTGCACTAATTTAAATCAGAAAACATTTATATTGGGTGCCCTTTAAAGTCTTTCTTTCCTATAGTAAAGAGTACTAAAAGTGTGGAGTAAAGTGTGAGTAAATCCCAGAGGAAGGATTGAGTTCACGCGGAGTAGAGTAAGTTCAAACACACAGTAAAGGGTGGGCAAGCCTGGTGCAAAGTGTAAGTAAAACCTGGAGAAAACTGAGTAAACTCGGAGTCAAGTGTGAGAAACACCCAGAGTAAAGTGTGCGTAGGCCTAGAAGAGAGGGTGTACACACCCAAAATAGGGTATCAGTAAAACCCGGAGAATAGCCTGAGTAAAGCCAGAGGAAAGTGTGAGTAAAGTTGAAGAAAAGTTTGAGGAAACCTTGAGTAAAGTATGAGTCAACAACACTCAAAAAAGAAGTGTGAGTAAACCCGGAGTAAAGTGCGAGTAAGCTTGGACTAAAGTGAGAGGTAAGCCCAAGTGAAGTGTGAGAAAACCCGGAGTAAAGTGTAAGTTAAGACAGAGTAAGGTGTGAGTTAAACACAGAGAAAGGTGTGAGTCCACCCGGAATAGAGCAAGAGTAATCCCTGAGGAAAGAGTCTGCAAGCCTGGTGCAAAGTGTGAGTAAAACCTAGAGAAAACGGTGAGAAGACCAGGCATAAAGTGTGTGTAAACTCCGAGTAAAGTGTGAGAAACACTTGGAGTAAAGTGTGGGTAGGCCCAGAAAAGAGAGCGTACACACCCGGAGTAGGGTGTCAGTAAAACCCTGAGAAAAGTGTGAGTGAAAGGTGAGAAGGGTCCCATAAGTGGAAGTAAAAAGGCAAGAAGGCTTCAAAGTGAATGAGAATAAGGGGAGTGAAGGGAAATAATTAAAGATAGCTTCTAGAAGCAAGAATGTAGAGCTTGTTAGAAAATAAGGGATGTCAGACACTGGGTCTGGGATAGTGAGGGGGTGTAGAAGGCCATACCAATAAGGTCTGAGAACAGCCCGAGGACATTTCACAGAGAGATGATTAGACGTCCACAGAGCAAGAAGAAACCAGTTTGGGGCGATGCCCTCACTTTGGGTCAGAAGTTTACAGGAAGAAAGGGCAGAAGCCTTTGTGAGGAAGTCAAGAAATCTTCATCCCTTGACCCACTACCCACGCACAAGATGAGAGGGTCTGCATGCTAATGAAGTCACGGGATTGTAATGAATATGTATCCGAGTTCCAGGAAAGCTGTTGATGATGTATTAGTTTGGCCTATATCTGTTCCACAAGTATTCCTGATGTGGTGCAAGCTTGGAGGAATGATACCCCCTGCACCAGGGCTTTTGTGCAATTGCCAATAAAAAATAACTTCTCTATATCCTTACAGGCTATAGGGATTGATTTCCACACGTCAAAACCTTCAGTAAAGTTTGAGTAAAACACACACACAAAAAAAGAAGTGTGAGTAAACCCAGAAAGAAGAGTGAGCAAACTTGGCATAAAGTGTGAGGTAAGCCCAAGTCAAGTGTGAGAAAACCCGGAGTAAAGTGTTAGTAAATGAGGACTAAAGTGTGAGTACAACTCAGAGTAAGGTGTGAGTCCACCCAGAGTAGAGCAAGTGCAAACCCAGAGTAAAAAGTGTGCAAGCCTTGTGCAAAGTGTGTGTAAAACCGGTAGAAAGCTGTGAGCAAACCAGGAGTAAAGTGTGACCAAACCCGGAGTCCAGTGTGAGAAACACCTAGAGTAAAGTGTGTGTAGGCCCAGAAGAGAGAGTGTACACACCCAGAGTATGGTGTCAGTAAAACCCAGAGAAAAGTGTGAATAAAACCAGAGTTAAGTGCAGACGTGCGGAATCAAGCTCTGTAACCCAAGTAAGGTTGCAAAGCAGGTACGGTTTATTCAGTGCTGCGCAGACACTGGGTGCAAAGGGGTAGATCCACCTAACTTGCACACCATCCAGAAAAATGGTGCTACAGATATAGGCCAAACAAATGCATAATCAATAGTTTTCCTGGAATTCAGATACATATTCATTACAACCCCGAGAGTTCATTAGCATGCAGACCCTCCCCTCTTGCACGTGCGTTGTGGGTCATGGGATGAAGATTTGTTGTCTTCCTCACAAAAGCTTTTGACTTTTCTTGCTGTAAACTTCTGATCTTTCAGGAGGACATCCCCCCAAACCTGTTTCTTCTTGCCCTGTGGACATCTCATCACCTTCCTGCCAAATGTTCTTGGGTTGTTCTCAAGCCTTATCAGTATGGCCTTCATCCCCTTCACTATCCCAGACCCAGTGTCTGCCATCCCTTATTTCTTTAACAATCTCTACATTCTTGCTTCTATAAGCTATCTCTAACTACCCCTATCCTCAGTCCCTGTGAAGCCCTTTTCTCACCTTCTACTCTTTTACTGTGGGGCCCTTTTCTCACCCTTCAAACAAGGTGAGAGAACAAAACTGAAATACAAACACAGCAAATCACTTTAATTACAGTAAATAGGTAAGGAATATGAAGGATGTGAAATCCTAACTGACTGTGAGCAGATTTCTGTCTTGGAAATGATTTAAATTATGTAAACTATTAGTCAAATGTGTTGTGGGTTAGGCGTTGTTTCAATTAATATATTAAGGTGAAAGGGACGCTGAATTCATCAGCTGTTCCAAAGTTTGCAGGAAAAAGCCTGCATTTGATATGTAGCCATAAACACTCACAGTTTATTGTCACTGGGTTTTAAGCAAGGAAAGAAGAAAGCACCTTTTCCCTCAACCCAGGAATTGTTGAGTTGTGTTTTCTCCCCTGTCCTGTTGAGGAGGGGCACCTGGGAGCCAGGCAAGGTGAGCACAGCGCAGCTGGGTGCTGAGTTCCAGGGTGATTTTGGGGTCCCAGCCCCGCAGCATGAGGCTCCATATGCCTTCCCCTCTGCAGAATAGCCCTCCCCCACCGCCCCACAGGGAGCTCAGTGCAGGCACTGTGTGGGGCAGCATGCGTGCAGTGGTACAGAGATGTGCCCCCAGCATAGCCCCTGTCAGCATGCACTGACCTTCTGCTCCAGCAGCCTCCCCCACAGGCTGTTCCCTGCCCAGCTCCAACATATCCTATACAGCTCACAGCCATCCCTGTTCTGAGCTCCGTTGAGCTCTGGGCTGGGAGAGGGTGCGGCCAGGCTGCCCACTCCCCAGTGAAGGCACTGAGCCCAGGGAGAATGTGGAATGGTCCCATTTCAGCCCTCAGCCCTCAGCAGATTACAGTGAAAAGTGCTGCTGGAAATCACTGGCATGAGGTCTGGATCTGCTGCTAGCTTCCTTGGGCAGTGTCTCCTTTCTGTTCACACAACAGGAAGCTTTGCTGGATCTGTGCCCTGAGGCACCCTGCTTCATGGCCCCACAGGCATGGGGTGGTCTCCAGGGCTCCAGGATCACCTCTGCCAGCTCCCTCCTCTTGTGGGCTCTCAGAGGCTGACGTCCTTGCATGGACTGAGCAGAGGGATTACCCTTTGAATGGTCACAACCAGACTCTGATGTTCCATCTGTCCCCCAGCACACTCATCTTGTACCACGGTTGACTTTGGGGTAATGGCCAGCTTGAGGGTTGGGAGACTGTCACAAGGACTTCTGCCTGGGACAGAGACTGAGCAACAGCAGCAAGGTCATGGGGTCCTGGTCGTACTTGATTCTTCAGGGAGATTTTATGAGCACATCAACTCCCATCAGACTCCATCCCTCCTCTGATCTGATCTGATGATGACACTGTGCTGGCCATGCTGATCAGAGTGGGCAGCAGACCCAGGTCGACAGGGATGAGTGCTGATAAATCCTCTTCCTAAGAGTCTGCGGGTGTGCAAAATGCTTGGAATGACAATGGAACATTTCCAAAGGCACTGTGTGTGCACAGGTATGCCTGAGGAATCTTCCTTCAGCCTCCTGTCCTGGGTCTGCTGCATCCCCACTGCCTCCACAGTGCCTGCTGGCATCTTATTTGCCTACAGATACAGAAAGATAACAGAGGCTGTGGTAGAGTCAGCACTGACCCAGAGTTCATATGGGCTCCAGGAGAAAGAGAGCACAGTGATGCCTCAGTACAAGTGGAAGGAAGCCAAACACTTGTATAGGACCATGATAACCACTACTGATACTCACACACACACACACACACACGAACAGCAGAGAAAAACGTATCTATTAATATAAATAAATATTATAAACATTAAAAATCATAATGTAGGCCTGTTACTGGACAGACTTAGAATTATTTGTAGAGACAGATGAGAAGTTTATCCCTGGTGGATGTGGGAATACAAGATAGACTATTTAGAGCAGAAGTGGTGGAGCAAGACAAGCAGCATGAAAAAGCAAGGCTGAGAACACAGGATATATCTAGAAGAAAAGTAAAAGGAATGGTGCACAGCTCTGATTGGGTTACTGCCTGTCTGCACGGAAAAGGAATGTTTGGGGAATACATTGTCAACATGAAAAGGCAAATGGGAAAGTTGTAAAGGCTGATAGGAAAGGTAAAAAAGGAAACTTGTGAGTGTATATAAGTGATGTGAGAACCTGTAAAAAACAATTTGTATCATTCACATTAGAGTCTGAGCCTGTTTGCCATAGATGGAATTTGTCCATGACATCATTTTCCTCACTGCATCCTTGAGCTCCTGGTTCCTCATGCTGTAGATGTGGGGGTTCAGTGTTGGAGGCACCACTGAGTACAGAAATGACACCACCAGGTTCAGTGAAAGGGACAACAGAGAGAGTGACTTCAGGTAGGCAAAAAAATCAGTGCTGAGAAAGAGGGAGACCACGGCCAGGTGAGGGAGGCACGTGGAGAAGGCTTTGTGCCGTCCCTGCTCAGAGGGCATCCTCAGCAAAGCCCTGAAGATCTGCACATAGGACACAACAATGCATATAAAACAACCAAAAAAGGCAAGAACACTAAGGACAGTAAGTCCAATTTCCCTGAGGTAGTCTGATTCTGAGCAGGAGAGCTTGAGGATCTGGGGGATTTCGCAGAAGAACTGATCCACTACACTGCCTTGGCAGAGAGGCAGTGAAAATGAATTGGCAGTGTGCAGCAGAGCAAAAAGAACCCCAGTGCCCCAGGCAGCTGCTGCCATGCTGGCACAAGCTCTGCTGTCCATCAAGGTCCCGTAGTGCAGGGGCTTGCAGATGGCAACGTAGCGGTCATAGGACATGATGGTGAGAATGCAATACCCTGCTGAAAACAAAAACAAAAAGAAAAAGACCTGAGCAGCACATCCAGCATAGGAGATGTGCCTGGTGTCCCAGAGGGCATTGGCCATGGCTTTGGGGAGAGTGGTGGAAATGCAGCCCAGGTCGAGGAGGGCGAGGTTGAGGAGGAAGAAGTCCATGGGGGTGTGCAGGCGGTGGTGGCAGGCTACGGCTGTGCTGATGCGGCCGTTGCCCAGGAGGGCAGCCAGGTAGATGCCCAGCAAGAGCCAGAAGTGCAGGAGCTGCAGCTGCCGCGTGTCTGCCAGCGCCAGCAGGAGGAACTCGCTGATGGAGCTGCTGTTGGGCATCTGCTGCCTCTTGCCACAAGAACCTGTCCAAGGAGTACAAAAGTTAAAGACAGAGATTTCAGTGTGGAAAATTTTCAGTTAACCCCAGTTATGTGAGCCACATTTCTTGACGTTGAGTTTTGTCTTGAGGGCTTCTGCACTTTTTCTCTCCAGGAAGCAGTCTTGTCCCCATAGGGACAGGGAAATGTGGTCGTGTAGGGAAAGGTTTTCTTTCCAAAATGTATCACATGAAGTAAATTCTAATAGAGAAGTGCTTGTCAGCATCTGTGGACTCAAAGCCAGAAATATGTGGGTTACAAATGGAAGTTGCAGTGATAGTTTTTTCTGCACTCCATCCTCTCACTCAGTGTGTCCATGGAGGGTTTGCTGAATTGAGAAATTCGGAGCACTTCTGCTGTACTCAGTATGAATGCCTATGAGACCTGAGAGGCAAAAGGATTCATGTCTGCTTAGTGTGGAGAAAGGGCAGCTGGTTGGGCTTGTTTCTAATTGTTCTGAGCTTGTCAGTTTTGAAGAGGGAGATGGATTACACTCCCAGAACACTGTGAAAAGAAGGCAGACCCAGCTGAGAGCAGAGGAATCCACTGCCCATCACGGAATATTGCAAAGGAAACCTAACATTCATTCCCTGCTGCAGCAGGGAAGACCTCATCTGGAACAGCTCTTATTCTATGATAAAGAAACATAGAGTGTATGCAGCCTGATCTGCACTGGGATGTGCCAGATTTGGTGATCCCTCTTGGAAAAGTGTTTGCATTACCTATGGTGAGAGACTTACTCTGTCAATGGCTGAAAGCAATGCTCCTGCAGTGAGGTCGCAGCCTGCTCACACCCCACACATCCTGTAATCCCTCTCTCCTTTCTCTTCTATCTTCATGTCACCTCAGAACGTGCTGCTAGTACTGATGCAGAGTACACGGGAGCTGCTCTTAGTCAGAGCTGTGTCTCTGCAGCACTGCCCACTTGTAGGAGCTCCCTGTGTCCCAGGAGCCCAGACCAGCTCAGCAGCAGAGGATGTGATTTCTATCCTCCCGATGATCTCTCCTGAGATGTCCCTGGGTCTCTGTGGCCAACAGCTCCTAAAAGACAGCAGTGTCATGATTGTACTCTGAAATCTGCTGCATTAACCACCAAATGCCCACTGGACAAGGACCAATTCCAGACATACGGTTAGCCCTTCAGTGAGTGTTGCTGTATCAAAAAGTGCACACAGGCAAGGACAGGGAGGGGTGGACTTGCCCTGGGCAGGGCAGTGATCCAGCTGAGGTAGTGCTGGCATCTCATCCCTAGATGGAAACTCTATGGTGGAAATGGGTTTGGGATTTCTCTGGTTCAGTTCAGATATGCACAAAGAGTTGCCTGCATGTGAGCTCCTGCTCTGAGTCCTTGGTCCTCCAGTGGAGAGTCAGTTGCTCACACACAGACCCTGGGTGATGACCAAGGTGCCTGCGATGCTCCTGGATGTGTGCTAGTGCTTGTGAAGTGTGTGGGAAATCCCTGAGACAGACACCTCCTTCCTGAGCATCAGCTGAGGGCCAGAGAGGGGTTAGAGCTATTCTTGGCCATCCTAAATGACAACAGACCACTGCGTTTAGGGCACTGGAGTATGTCTTTTTTACTCATCTCCGTGGAGCAGGCAGAGTTATTCAGCTGACTAAATGGATGAGCTCACAAAAGAAGAGGCAGATCTTCCTCTGTTCTCCATCTGTTGCCTATTCTGGAGCTCAAGGCACTACAGAGCTGACGCACATCTTTGTTCTTCGTCTGAAGAAGCCTCAGTTTTCTATGTGCTCTCATGTGAATGACATCAGAAGCAGCCTAGTGTCATGCCAGTTCCCTGGGCTGTCCAGCACACTCACATGCAGCTGCAAATGCAGCACAGGGCCTTCAGGAAAGACATGTCCAGGAGTATCCATGCTGCTTGGATAACTTAGCTACCCATAATGGGTCCAATGATTATGTGCCACCTTCATAGATACCATGGATGCACTGAATCCAATAATGCCTCCTGAATAGGATGTTTTCTTATGTGATTTTACACTGATGAGAACACCAGTATGTGCTGGGCTACATAGCTTTGTACACTTGCAGGCCTGAGCTCTTGTTTGGATCACAGGAACACAACTGGACTGTAGCATGAGTCTTCATGATAGATGGGAGAGGAGACAAAAAAGAGCAACTGCCCTCTGTGGGTGTGCCCTGAGCTCTTCCTTGGGATGGCAGAGCAGCCAGGTGAGAGTGAATGGCAATGGCAAATAGAGGAGACCAACAGTGTCTGTTCCTGGCTTCCTGATCATGAGGAGGAAGTGGAAGGTGCCCAATGCAGACAGATAGGAGCCTGATGTTTCAGGCCCTTGTCCCCTTTGGGGGCCTTTTCCACTGCAGTATCTGCTGCAGGGACAGCACAGCAGGGCATACAAGATCCAGGATATCCCTGGAGAGCACAGCTGACAGTTTGTTCACCAAGCCTTAGAGAAACCAAAGAGGAGAGGTGCTCTGCTGCATCTCATACTCACTGGCAAGGAAGGGCTGGTGGAGAATTTGAAGGTCCAAGTGAACCTGGTCTGCAGTGGCCATGGGATGGTGGAGCTGTGGAGTCTGAAGGGAGGGCAAAAGTCAAGTTCACACCTTGGGTTTCAGGAGAGCACACCTTGGCTTCTTCAAGTGTCTGTGGTGCCCAGTACAGAAAGAATGCAGATATAGGAATTGGAAACAAGAAGTGGTCAGCTGGGAGCAATGCAGAGTGTTTGTCCTAGTGTACCTGCTGAGATTAGTTTAGAAAGTCTAAAGCTCACACAGAGTTGAACCTGCCCAGGCATATCAAAGACAGAAGGGCTTTTAGAAATATATACACAACAAAAGGAAATCTAGGGTGAATGTGAGCTCACAGTGAAATGGGGCATGCTACCTGGCATGAAGGGCGTGAAGCCTCCTGTGCTGCATGTGACCTTCTAAAACAAGGTCTGAGAACGTGAGAAGATCTCAGTACCACAGTGTGACTCAATTAGTGGAAACACTGAGAGCTGCCATGGACAATTCTCAGCAGGGAAATTCTGGGGAGTGCCAGGCTCTGTTCAAAGCAGAGATGGATTTTCTCTTATTTTTGAAGCTGTAAGTCTGAAAGATGTTCCTGTCAATAAAACTGAAGCAATTGAACTAAATTGAATTGAATTGAATTGAATTGGATGGATTGAAGACCAAGATGGAAATCAGTGAAAATGAGTTAACACACCTCTCAAGTTCTGAAATACTCATGAGATCTGTTTTTTTTTCTAAGTTGAAAATTCAAGAGTTCTAGGGGATTTTGTGTCCTTTCTATTTTATTCAAAAAAGAACAACATTTTGCAGAACTGTGTTAGCAGGAAACACATGCCTTCAGATACGGGGACACAGACTGTGTTTCATTGTTCATCATGAAGGAATTCTGTTTGTTGGAAAAAAGAGAAATCTTTCATTGCCCATGTGCAGCTGGTTCTCTGAGGAATTGGTGCCAGTGCCAATGCCCTGTGACCAATGCCCAGCGTCCACCGCTGCTCTACCCTGCTGTGTATTTGATGTCCCTCATCCTCCAGCTGTCTCCAGCTCTCCTAAATCAATGACCATGATTCAGGACAAGTTTTCAGCAGGCCATCTGGACACATGCTCTTCCCACTGCTTTACAATCTTTTCCTTCCCTTGCTCTTTGTTCACTCAGATACCTCCCAACTATCTGGCTGATCTGTGAACTTCAGGGAGATTATTGGAACTTGCAACATTTCTGCAAAGTCTGATGGACTCCTTGATCAACTACTTAACTGTGATTCTATCTATGCCTTCCTATCTCTGCCTAACATATTTCTTGCACAAATATTCCCAAGACAAACCTCATTAGGTGCGGCTTGGACAAGGCATGCAGTTGATTACATTGCTCTACAGTTCGTTCAATTGCATCATGTTTACAATTGTTGGGAAAAAAAAAAAAAAAGAGAGAGAAATCTTTCATTACCCATGTGCAGCTGGTTCTCTGAGGAAAGCCAGTGGGAGATGGTGCAAACAAGGTTTAGCACTGAGCGGGTGACTGCAGAGGAGAAAAGTGATGTGAGGAAAACTGATGCAAGTCCCATGGGGCCAATGGGAGTAGAAATGGGGTGGGGTAGCTGCAGAGGACATTTGTCCACACAGTGACGAGGCAAAGGTCGTTAGGGGACATCCTGGATCAATATCATTTACAAAGTGCTGCTTCATCTTCTTGTTTAAACCCAACTATAAATAAATAAATAAATAGTCTTCATAAATACCCATCATTCTCTTCAAATTTTAACTCTCTCCCGACACCTGTCCAGTTTGCTGCACAAGTTCTGAACACCTGAAGAAGATGACAGGAAGGCACAAGGCACAGGAAGGCTCTTCAGGTTGTAATGGGTCCCAGGGAGCATTTGCTGCTGAGTCCATCAACCTCCAGTGCACAGAGAAGATTGCATGAAGTGCTCAAGAAGACAAAGTCTGAAGGAACAGTGAAGTTTCCTGGAGTATTAATGGGCCCCACTGAGGACCATTCACAAGCCAGCTTCCCCAGGGACTTGTTAGAGCAGATAATTGGAAGCCATGATTGCAGGCAGACCAAGGCACTGGGATGGTGGCTGTGATGCTGAGCAAAGCCTCCTTTGTCTTGTGAAGCAGAAAGGCCAAGGCCTGATCCCCAGAGCCTTGGCAGGGAGATCGTGTCCCTCCTGCTGGCTCAGGGCCCTTCCTGGGGCAGTGGGATGGAGGTTTGTCTGATGTCACATGGAAGACTGTGGGACAGCAGCTGCCACTCTGCATGGGGTGCAGGGATACCGTGAGGCCCAAATCCCATATGAGCAGTGTGTCTCATGCCAGGATGTGGGATGTGAGAATGGCCCAGTCTGAACAAGCATTCAATCCCAATGAAACTTTGAACTTCAGATCACTCAGTTCTAGTGCCCTCCTTTAGATAGTATCCCATAGTTGTATGTCCTTTATGTTCTTTATGTTCTGACCCATTCTCCAGCGGCTTATCCATCAAATTATGTTTCTGTGTAGCCCTGTGCAGAACATTTTGCCCAGAAGGATACTGTGAGAAATAGTCAAACTATTCTCTCTATACTCTATTGAAATCTTAAAGGATAACCTCAACTGGCTTCTCTTGGTCAACTCAGTGGGTGATGCTGTCATAAAGGGACATTAAGTTAAACAGGACCTTCCCCTCATGAGCTTGTGTTGGGTGTGACCAACGAGAGAATTATCCTTCAGGTGTTTTTAAGTAACTCTTAGCACCATTTTCTCCATAAATTTACCAGGCACTGAAGTGAGAATGACAGTTCTGTAATTACTGATGTCCTCTTACTTCCTCATGTTTAAAATAAGGACAATGTTTGCCATCTTTCTCTGTATGGGATCTGACATTACCCTAAACTACTTCTGATGCCATCCACATGAGAGCTCAGAGCAAACTAATAAGGAGTCATGAGTGAAATAATGTAGATGTTTCATAGCTTTGTAATGCCTTCAACTCCAGACTATGCCACAGATGGAGCAGAGAGGAAGGTCTGTCTGTTCTTTTGTGAGCATCCATTTGGTCAGCAAAACAACACAACATGCTCCATGGGGACAGGTGCAAAAGGCACAGTGGGTGCCCCAAGCACAGGGCTGTGGTGGCATTTAGGATGGCCAAGAATACCTCCCTTCTGGCCCTCAGCTGATGCTCAGGAAGGAGCTGTCTGTCTCACAGATTTTCCACCACAGTTTACAAGCACGAGCACACAGCTAGGATCACTTCAGGCACCTTGGTCATCCCTGAGTGTCTATGTGTGAGCAGTGCAGTCCCTGTTAAATAAAGAGCAAGGATTCAGATGAGGGGCTCACACACAGACACCTCACTGTGTACATCTGAACTCAGCTAAGAGGACTCCCTGCTCTCACGGTTCTGTGAGGAACTGATCCCATTTCAGCCTCAGGTTTTCCATCAGCGGATGAGATGAATAACTCTAGGGTTAGGATGAGAGGGTCTGATATTAACAGGACATATGGAAATGGCTTTAAAATAAAAAGGGGTGACTAAGGTTTGATATTGGAAAGGCATTTTTTACACACAGGCACTGGAAAATGTTGCCAAGAGTAGTTGTGGAGGCCCATACCTGCAGGCATTCAAGGTCAGGTTGGTTGGGATCCTGGGCAGCCTGTTCTGGTAGATGGCAACCCTTTCCATGGCTGGGGGGCTAGAACTAGGTGATTTTTCAAGTCTCCTCCACACTATGCTGTTCTATGATTCTGTAATGTTATGACTTAGAGCTTTTTAGCGGCTGTTTCCAGATTTGGCATTTGCTTCTCTCATGGTCAAACATCTTTTTCTAGGAACAACCATGCTTGTGGAATCCAGTGGACATGTGGTAATTAACTGAGCTGACTGTGTAGGACGTTCTGCAGTGATGACCCTGCTGTCCCTGAGGAGATGTCATCTCTGGAGACCAATGGAGGTCTCCATGGAGAGAAGGAAATCCCATCCTATGCTGCTGAGCTGGGCCAGGCTCCTGGGACACAGGGATCTCATACAAGTGGGCAGCACTGCAGAGGAACAACTCCTCTGCACAGCACAGCCAAGCAAGGTTAGGGGCATGATCTGCAGGTAACAGAGAGAGGAGAGAAGAAAGAGAGCTTACACGCTGTGTGGCACATTAGCAGACTGTGTGCTCATGGAAGAAGCATTTCTCACAGCCCTTGACAAGGTAAGTCTCTGGCTGCAGCAAATGAAGAGGCTTTTCCTGCAGGGATCACTAAATTTGGGACATCCCAGTGCAGCTCAGGCTGCATAAACTGTTTCTTTATTATGGATAAAGAACTGCTCCAGCTGAGGGTTTCCATGCTGCAGGATCAGAGCACAGCCCAGGGGCTGCAGCCGGGTGCCCAGGGCTGTCCTGCAGAGCAGGTCCCTGCTGTGCCTCAGGGGCTGTGTGCCAGGGCAGGGACTCTGCTGCCTGCCAGGCTCAGCACTGAGCACTCAGCACTCAGCATTCAACCTGCCAAGGGAGCTGCCCAGGGTGCTGCGGGGTGATGTGTGGGGGAAGGAGCCCCCCAGAAGGGCAGGGCAGGGCAGGGGCCTTCTGCTGCCACAGCTGCTGCCTGGGGCAACGGGATCACGGCTTCTTTGCATCCCAGAGAGTTTCCAAGGGCACTTTGCAAGAGCAGAGACAAGACAGGGATTTTCCCATACCTGTCCTTAGGGAAAGATAATGAGTTGGACACAGAATTCTGAAAGGAGTTGTGAAATATGAACACATCTCTGAGAATCCTAAACTATCTGTTTCTCAGTCTGCAGTTATATGAATAACCTCCCCATGTGCTTTCAGCCTCTTTTCTCCCAAAGGACAGCACCAGCTGAAATTATCGTAATTCTCTGCAGACATGTATAAAGCACTTATCCTGAAAACAGGCAGCTTTCTCTAACAGAAAGTGAAGTGCATAGAGTTTGGGATGGGCACTCTGAGTGCAGAAGGGGTAAAGACATGAGACATGGAAATCACTTGTAAGAGTAAAATATCCTGGCAGCTGAGATATGATTAGGGAATGAGAGGAAAGTAAGAGCTCTTTCAGCTTCTACTTCTTAAGGTGCAGTAAAGCTCATTAAAATAAACTCACGCTATGGAGATAAATGAACATTTTCCATACACATAGAAAAACTTCTATATAATGGTGGGAAGAGTTTCTGTGTGAATGGTCTTGACTTGTCATTATTTTCTGCACTGTGAACAGGACTCCAGGCCCAGGAACTGCAGATGCCCAACAGCAGCTCCATCAATGAGTTCCTCCTGCTGGCGTTGGCAGACACGCGGCAGCTGCAGATCCTGCACTTCTGGCTCTTGCTGGGCATCTACCTGGCTGCCCTCCTGGGCAACGGCCGCATCAGCACAGCCGTAGCCTGCCACCACCGCCTGCACACCCCCATGGACTTCTTCCTCCTCAACCTCGCCCTCCTCGACCTGGGCTGCATCTCCACCACTCTCCCCAAAGCCATGGCCAGTGCCCTCTGGGACATCAGGCACATTTCCTATGCTGGATGCGCTGCTCAGGTCTTTTTTTCTTTCTCTTCTTCATCTCAGCAGAATATTGCATTCTCACCATCATGTCCTATGACCGCTACGTTGCCATCTGCAAGCCCCTGCACTACGGGACCTTGATGGACAGCAGAGCTTGTGCCAGCATGGCAGCAGCTGCCTGGGGCACTGGGGTCCTTAATTCCCTGCTGCACACTGCCAATACATTTTCACTGCCTCTTTGCCAAGGCAGTGCAGTGGATCAGTTCTTCTGTGAAATCCCCCAGTTTCTCAAGCTCTCCTGCTCACAGTCCTACCTCAAAGAAATTTGTCTTCTTGTGATCAGTGCCTCTTTAGCATCTGGGTGCTTTGTATTCATTGTTTTGTCCTATGTGCAGATCTTCAGGGCCGTGCTGAGGATGCCCTCTGAGCAGGGACGGCACAAAGCCTTCTCCAAGTGCCTCCCTCACCTGGCCATGGTCTCCCTGTTTCTCAGCACTGCTTTTTTTGCCCATCTGAGGCCTGCCTCCCTCTCCTCCCCATCCCTGGACCTGGTAGTGTCATTTCTGTACTCGGTGGTGCCTCCAGCAGTGAACCCCCTCGTCTACAGCATGAAGAACCAGGAGCTCAGGGATGCAGTGAGGAAAATGATGTCATGGTCACATTTCAGTGGGGATAAATTTATCCTCTGTCATAACAAATGATTCCCAGTCTGTCCCCTAACACACCTATGTTATTTTTTTTTAATGTTTAAAATACTTAATTATATTAATAGATACATTTTTCTTTGCTGTTCATATATATGCGTAATTATCATTAGTGTTTATTGTGTTCCTAAACATGTGTTTGGATTCCAATCACTTCTCTGAGGCATCACCCTGCTCTCTTTCTCCTGGAGCCCACAGGAACTCGGGGTCAGTGCTGACTCTCTCACAGCCTCTGTGTTCCATCTCTGTATCTGCAGGCAAATGAGAGGCCAGCAGGTTTGGTGGTCATGATATGGGCTGGATTAACAAAAGGATCAATGTATTAGTATAAGGATCAATATATTACATTAGCAGAACGAATCAGTGTGTACTCATCTTAAATGTTACCAGTTTAGCTTTGCTTCGTGTGTGAACAGCCCTGTTTTTATCACTTCTGTTTCACAGAAGCACTGCAATCACATTTGTTTGCCTCCGCCAGGTGCAAGGACTTGTTCTTGAGTTTGGTATGAACTGTTGGCAGTTATAGTGCACCAAGACAGAAAGCTGCTGATTGTGCAAAACAAGCAATGGAAATTTGCCAAACTGGGGGAAAGGAGCTAAAAGGTGAGCCAGGGCGCACCATGATGAAGAGGAAGATGAAACAAAGGGGAGGAAGTAGGTGCTGTGAGAAGGAGGACGTGCGGTGTCAGGGGCTGTGCTGGGAGCCCATCTCTGTACCACTGCACGCATGCTGCCCCACACAGTGCCTGCACTGAGCTGCCAGGGGCTGCCTGTGGGGTGGTGGGGCCGGGCTGTCCTGCAGAGGGGAAGGCACACGGAGCCTCCTGCTGCAGGGCTGGGACCCCAAAATCAGCCTGGAACTCAGCGCCCAGCTGTGCTGTGCTCACCTTGCCTGGCTCCCAGGTGCCTCCTATGCTGCTCTGTCACTGCCCCTCCCCTACAGGATGGGAGAGAAAACACAATTCAACAATTCCTGGTTTGAGGGAAAAGGTGCTTTATTCTTTCCTTGCTTAAAACCCATGAGAACAAATTGTGTGTATTAATGGCTACATATCAAATGCAATGTTTTCTGCACACTTTGGAACAGCTATTGCATTTAGCGTCCTTTCCACCTTAATATATTATTTGAAACCATACGTAACCCACAACACATGACTAATTGTTTATATAATTTAAATGATTTCCAACACAGAAATCTGCTCACAGTCAGTTAGGATTTCACATCCCTCTTGTTCCTTTACCTACTTACTCTAATTAAAATGATATGCCACTTTTGTATTTCTCTGTCCTCTCACATCCTGAGCTTTCTTTTTCTTTTCTTTTCTTTTCTTTTCTTTTCTTTTCTTTTCTTTTCTTTTCTTTTCTTTTCTTTTCTTTTCTTTTCTTTTCTTTTCTTTTCTTTTCTTTTCTTTTCTTTTCTTTTCTCTTTCTTTCCTTCCTTCCTTCCTTCCTTCCTTCCTTCCTTCCTTCCTTCCTTCCTTCCTTCCTTCCTTCCTTCCTTCCTTCCTTCCTTCCTTCCTTCCTTCCTTCCTTCCTTCCTTCCTTCCTTCCTTCCTTCCTTCCTTCCTTCCTTCCTTCCTTCCTTCCTTCCTTCCTTTCTTTCTTTCTTTCTTTCTTTCTTTCTTTCTTTCTTTCTTTCTTTCTTTCTTTCTTTCTTTCTTTCTTTCTTTCTTTCTTTCTTTCTTTTTTTTCCCCTAATATTTACCAATAATTCCCTAAAGTAACCCCGTGTACCCCTTAGTTATTTCTGTTCTTGCTGTCAGACCCAGTCTGTTGTGTCAGTGCAGTTCAGGTAATGATTCACTTCTGAATGCTTTGGTCATTTGCAGAACTCTGGACCATTCCAATAACAGCTCTCTGGATCCCAAAGTAAAGGTTGCTATGTTACAGAAACACACGCATCTATCAGGTGCCACTTGTAAGCAAAGAATCAATCTTACGAACAATTTCTTTGTGTGTGCTGTAAAAAGATGTGTTTTACTATAACACGACCACTGTCCTGAGATTCACAATGCTTTGTTTAGCTCAATATTTTAAGGATATAAATGAGAAATGAGTGCTTTCCCAAAGCTTCATTAAATGCTGTGGTTCTTTACGGTCAGAATGATAATGTGGATGCTTTGACAGTACATCAGTTACACAGACAGGTACAAAAATCTAGCTGGACTGTTGAAAGTCCTTTGGCATGATCCCACATCACATCCTTATCTCTGTGGAGAGATATGTGAGATGGATTTGAAGGGTTGCTTCCCGCTCTGCCCCGAGGAGCCGCGCTGGGCCGAGATTGGAGAGCAGTGGGGAAGTGACCCGAGTCCAGGGCCTGGGACTCAGGGCCGCAGCCTCCCCCCGCCGTGCAGAAGGGTTCTTCTCCCGGGGTCCCATTTTGGGACTGGCAGAGCGGTGATCTCTTCAGTTTGACGGGAAGGCGGTGGGACCAGATGCACTTGAGGAAGGCTGACAAGGGCTGAACTGGGGAATGGAACTGATGTGAGGAAATCAAACTCTATAACCACTGAGTAGTTCTAAAGCAGGTGTGTTTAATCAGGGCTGCATGCACACCAGATGCAGAGGGGATATTGCCACCTAGCCTGCATACTGGAGGGCAAGAAATGCACATACTTAAAGAGCAGGCTGCTTACATATGCATTAGATGTCCACAAATAGGCTGGTTTATTACACTGAGTCCCAAAAATGATTGATACCCCCCCTCAACCCTGAGTCTCAGTTATTTTACACATACCGTCTTTGTGATGAAAGTCATTGTGTTACTTTCTTAAGCTTGGGTTAGGATGGAGGACGCTTGGCTGCTTCTGGTTGGTCATCTCATCGACCACAACTCCATTCACCAATCTGCTACTTCTTCATTAATTTGTGGTTTTACTGTCTGAGCCTGCAACCTTGCATTCCAGAGATAGGATAGCTAGCATCGTTATTGGGAAAAATGAGAGAATGACTGTCAGTGCTAATTGCCTGTAGAAAATGATGCTGTAGAAAAGCATGTTATTGGCAGTGAAAACTTGGCTAAGCAAAGTCAAATCTGCAGCTGCCAATTCAACACTATGAAGGCAAAAAACTTTTGACTTAAATTATTTTCTACAATTAATTAAACCTGGGGTAAAGGGTGAGTAACGGCAGGAGAAAAGTGTGAGTAAACTCAGAGTAAAGTGATAGTAAAACCCATAGTACAGATTAAACCTGGAGGGAAGTGTGGGTAAACCCTGGAGTAAGGCATGAGTACACCCAGTGTAGAGTAGGAGTAAATGTGTAGTGAAGTGTGTGTAAACAAGGAGTGAAGTGTGGGTGGAACCGGAGTAAAATGTGGGAAGACATGGAGTTAACTGAGACAAAAACCAGACTAAAGTATGTGTAAACCCAGAGAAAAGTGTGAGTAAATGTTGTCTAAAATGTGAGTAAACCCTGAGTAAAACGAGTGTGAGTAAAACTTTGGTACAGGGTGAGAAAAAGCAGGAGTAAAGTGTGAGTAAACCTAGAGTAAATTTTGAGTAAGCTTGAAGAATGAGTAAACCTGGAGTAAAATGTGAGTAAAAGCCAGATAAAAAGCCAGTGTGAGTAATACCAGTGCAAGTGTCAGTAAAAACAAAGTGTGAATAAACCTGGAATAAAATGTGAGCAAACCTGGAGAAAAGTGTGAGTAAACCCAGAGAAAGAGTAAACCCAGAGTAAAGTGTGAGTAGAACCCATAATAAGTTGGAACTACAATCCTGAGTAAAGTGTGGGAAGACACAAAGTAAAATGTAAGTCCAGCAAGAGTAAAGTGTGAGTAAACCTGAAGTGTGAATGCACCAGGAGTAGAGTGAGTGAACCTTGAGTAAGGTTTGAGTAGGACTGATTTCAATTGAGAGTGAACCTGGAGTCAAGTACCCTGATCCCAGGGTAAAGTGTGAGTAAAAGCCACAGAAAAGACAGGGTAAAGCAAGAGTATGTGGTAACCTGGGGAAAATTGTGAGTAAACCTGGAGTAAAGTGTAAGTAAACTTGGAGTAAACTGTATGTAAACCCAAAGTAAAATGTGAGTAGACCTGGAGTAGAGAGAGAGTAAACCCTGAGTAAGGTCTGAATAAACCCAAAGTAAAGTGTGATTAAACCCAGAGTTACTTGTGAGTGAACCTGGAGTCAAGTGTAAGTGAAACCTGAAGAAAAGACATAGTAAACCACGAGTTAAGCGAGAGAAAAACTTGAGTAAAGTGTGAGTAAAATCCAGAGTAAAGTGTAAGTAAAACCAGAAGTAAGGGGTGAGCAAAACCAACAGGAAGGTGTCAGTACAACCTGAGTAGAGTAAGAGTAAACCCGGAGTAAAGGGAAGGTAAACCTAAGATAAAGTGTCCATTAACCTGGTTCAAAGTGTGAGTAAAACCAGGAGAAAAAGTAAAGGTAAAGATGGAGAAATGTGTGAGACAACCCAAAGTAAAGTATAAGTAAACCCAGAGTAAGGTGATAGTAAATGTGGGGTAAACTGTGTGAAGACACAGAGTAAATTGTGAGTTCACCTGATGTAGAGAATGAATAAGCTCTGAGTAAGGTTTGCGTAAACCTGATGAAAAGTGTGAGTAAGCCATTGTAAAGTGTTAGTGAAACAGGAGTGGTGTGAGTAAAAACCAGAGAAAAGAGTGAACCATGAGTAAAGTGAGAGTAAACCTTGAGCACAGTTGCAGTAAACCAGTAGTAAGAGGGGAGTCCACATGGAGTAGAGTAAGAGTAAACCCGGAGTAAAGTGAGAGTTAAACCAGGTGTTAAGTGTAAAGCCGGTGTAAAACGTGAGTAAAACCAGGAGAAAACTAAGGTTAAACCCGGAGTAATGTTTGAGATTACCTGTAGTAAAGTATGAGTAAAACCCAGAGTAGACACAAAGTAGAGAGTGAGTAAACCCTGAGTAAGGTCTGAAATTAGCAGAAGAAAAGTGTGAGTAATCCTGGAGTAGATTGTGAGCACAACTGGAATAGAGAGTGAGTAAAACCTGAGTAAGATCTGAATAAACCCGAAATAAAGTGTGAGTAAATTTGGAGTGAACAGTGAGTGATCCCAGGTTAAAGTGTGAGTGATCCCAGTGTAAGCTGGGAGAAAAGTAAGAGTAAAGCCAGAGTAATGTGTGAGTAAGACTTGAATAAAAAGTGAGTAAAAACCAGAGGAAGTTGCAAGTAAAACCCTGAATAAAGTCTGGGCACATCTAGTAAGTGAGTAAGAGTAAACCTGGAGTGAATTGTAAGTAAAACACGAAGGTGAGAGTACACCTGGAGTATGGTGTGAGTAAAACCTGGAGAAAAGTAAGAATAAACAAGGAGTGAGAAAAAAAGGACTAAAAAAGAAGTAAAAAAGGAGTGAAAGTGTGAGAAAACTTGAATTAAAGTCTGAGTATACCTGGAGTGCCAGGAGAGGCTATACCTGTGTCAGATCCTTGGTACATAACAGAAAGAATTACACTGGTAGTTGTGCAATTTCTCCCTTGTCAATAGGGGGTGTGCACCCATCACTGCATTAATGAATAAAATCCCTTCCCAAACATCTTTGCCTGATGAGAACTTTTTATCCTGAGCGTGTTTCTCACATTCTCAATTCACATCGAGTTTTCTCTTAATTTGCTGTGTTTGCCTCACTCATTACTCCCAGTTTTATACAGTTACATCTAGGCTTTTTTTAGACTTTACTCCAAGATTTACTCACGTTTTACTCTAGGTTTTCCCTCAATTTAATCCAGGTTCTACACACACGCTACACCGAATTTTATTCACATTCTACTCTGGGTGTACTCACAGCCTACTCAGGTTATTCATATCTACTCTGGTTTTTACTCACAGTTTACACCATGTTTACTCACACTTTACTTTGTGTTACCGCACACTTTACACCGAGTTTACTCACACTTTACTCCGGTTTTATTCACACATTTTTATCTTTTATTCACATTTTACTCAAGGTTTACTTGAACTTTTCTTCAATTTTACTCATACTTTACTCTGGATTTACTCAAAATTTCTCCAGATTTTACCAACAGGACTTTATCACACTTTACACCAGGTCTTTCTCACACTTTATTCTGAGTTTACTTACACTTTACTGCAGGTTACTGACACTTCTACATGGGTCTTACCTTCCACTCTGGCTTTTGTGCACACTACCTCAGGTTTACTCTCAATTTGTAAAGGGTTTTCTCTTACCTTTCTGCAGATTTTACTCACTCTCTACTCTGGATTTTACTCACTCTTTACTCTATGTTTTCTCTGACTTTGGGTTTTACTCACACTTTAAACTGGGTTTGCTCACACTCTATGTTTTCTCACACTTTATTTCAGGTTTACGCAGACTTGACTCTAGGTTTTACGCTTTACTCTGTTTTTTTTTCTGACACTTTACTTAAGGTTTATTCACACTTTACTCAGTGTTTACCCCAAATTTACAACTTTTACTGACTCTTTACTCCGGGCTTTACTTACACTTCACTCCTGGTCTACTCACACTTTCATGCAGGTTTACTCACACTTTATTGCATTTTTCTCACACTCTACTCCAGGCTTACTCAAACTTTTCTTCAAGTGTTGCAAAGTTCACACTTTACTCTGGGTTTACTCAAACCATTCACAGTATATATTTACATTTTAGTTCGGGTTTTACTCACCGTTTTTCTGGTTTGACTCACGCTTTTTTTTCTGGGTTTACTCACAATTTACTCCAGTTTTCATCCAAAACTTTCATCCAAGTTTTCTCATGCTTTTCTTTGGATTTACTCACATTCTTCTTTGTGATTACTCACACTTTAGTTCTGGTTTTCTCACACTCTGCACTGGGTGCATTCACAATATGGTTTTTCTCACACTTGATTTCATGTTTACTCAGTTACTTCAGGATCACACACACTCCACTCCCAGTGTACACACACTTCAGGTTTACTCCAACTTTTCTTCAGGCTTACTCACACTTTTATCTGTGTTTACTCAAACATTATTCCAGGTTTATTCTGAATTTACTCTGTGTAAACTCACACTTTACTCTGGGTTTACTCTTACTTTTCTCTGGTTTTTATTTTAGGGTTTTTTTTTTGTTTTGTTTTGTTTTGTTTTGTTTTTCTACAGGTTTATTCACACTTTTCTTTGGATTTCCTCACACGATACTCCAGGTGTATTCACACACTACTCAGAGTGTTCTCACACCTTACACTGGATCTTATTCTAACTTTACTCCACGTTTACTCACACTGAACTTCGGCTATACTCACACTTCATACTGTGTTCCCACACCTTACACTGGATTTTACTCACACTTTACTCCAGGTTTACTCACTCTTTACTCTGGGTTTACTCTCAATTTACTTTGGGTTTGCTCACACGCTTCTCCTGGTTTACTCAGTCTTTTCTCTTGCTTTTACTCACACTCTACTCCAGGTGTTCTCACTGTACTAGATGTTTACACGTGCTTTACTCAGGGTTTACTCACACATGACTCCAGGTTTACTCACACAATATTCCGACATCGCTCACTCTTGTATCCAGGTTTACAAACAGTTTAGTCAGGTTTCTTCACACTTGACTTCAGCTTTACACAAAATTTTCTCTGGGCTTACTTGCACTTTACTTCAGATTTACTCAGACCTTACTCGAGGTTTGCTGACTCACTACTCTGAGTGTACTCACACTTTACTCCGGGTTTACACACAGTTTATCACTGAATCATAGATTCATAGATTGGCCTGGCTTGAAAAGGACCACAGTGATCATCCAGTTTCAACCCCACTGCCACGGGCAGGGTCACCAACCACCAGACCAGGCTGTCCAGAGTCACATCCATCCCAGCCTTGAATGCCTCCAGGGATGGGGCATCCACAGCCTCCTTGGACAACCAATCCCTGTGCTTCACCCTCTGACTGAAAAAGGCCACAATGAGGTCTGCCTGCAGCCTTCTCTTCTCCAAGCTAAACAAGCCCAGCTCCCTCAACCTTTCCACGTAGGAGAGATGCCCCAGCACTCCTTGAGGGACACTGCTTGTGACCACCTCCACCGTGACCCAGAACCGTTGATCACAACCTGTTAGCTGCATCCATTTCACGGTTTTATACTTCTGTTATTGGTATTATACATCATAATGTCGTGTAAAGCACGGGTAATTAAAGAGCTAATATTCCAGTTCACTGGACCGGCAACTTTACAGATACCTGGTTCTCAGAAGAGAAGAAGAGCTGCATATCCCGGGGTATTTCACGGTCAGAGAGGAAGATAAGCCATAAAATAAAATAGAATATCAGTCAAATGTGTTGTGGGTTAGGTGTTCCAAAGTATGCAGGAAAAAAAAAGAAAGGGGAAAAAAAAAAAAAAAAAAAAGCCTGCATTTGATATGTAGCTACTAACACTCACAACTTATTGTCATTGGGTTTTAAGCAAGGGAAAAATAAAGCACTTTTATGCCTCAAACCAGGAATTGTTGAGATGTGTTTTCTCCCCCATCCTTTTGAGGAGGGACAGTGACAGAGGAGCACAGGGGGCACCTGGGAGCCTGGCAAGGTGAGCACAGCACAGCTGGGTGCTGAGTTCTAGGGTGATTTTGGGATCCCAGCCCTGCAGCATGAGGCTCCGTGTGCCTACCCCTCTGCAGGACAGCCTGGCCCCACCGCCCCACAGGTAGCCCCCGGCAGCTCAGTGCAGGCACTTTGTGGGGCAGCATTCGTGCAGTGGTACAGAGATGTGCCCCCAACACAGCCCCTCATATCATGTCTTCCTTCTCACAACACATACTTCCTCCTCTTTAGCTCATCTTCCTCTTCATCACAGTATACCTTGGCTCACCTTTTAGCTCTTTTCCCCCAGTTTGGCAAATTTCCACTGCTAGATTTGCCACAATCAGCAACTTTCTGTCTTGGTGCAGTATAACTGCGAACAGTTCATACCAAACTCAAGAACAAGTCCTTGCACCAGGTGGAGGCAAAAAAAGTGATTTCAGTGCTTCTGTGAAACAGGATTGTTGAAAAAAACAGGGCTGTTCACACACCAATCAAAACTAAACTGGGAAGATTTAATATGAGCACACACTGATTCTATTTGCTAATGTAATATATTGATCCTTTTACTAATACTTTGATCCCGTTTGCTAATCAAACCTATATCAGCCCCATGGTCCTCGCATCTCATTTGCCTGCAGATATGGAGATGGAACACAGAGGCTGTGAGAATGTCAGCACTGACCCAGAGTTCCTATGGGCTCCAGGAGAAAGAGAGCAGGGTGATGCCTCAGTACAAGTATAAGGAAGCCAAACATATGTATAGGAACATGATAACCATTAATGATAATTACACACACACATATATTTATGAACAGCAAAGAAAAATGAAGCTATTAACATAAATCTGTATTATAATCTGTAAGAAACTTAATATAGGTGTGTTATGGGACACACTGGTAGTCATTTGTTGAGACAGATGTGAAGTTTATGCCTGTTGAAATGTGACCATGACATCATTTTCCTCACTGCATTCTTGAGCACCTGGTTCCTCATGCTGTAAATGAGAGGATTCACTGCTGGAGGCACCACTGAGTACAGAAATGACACCACCAGGTCCAGGGATGGGGATGATAGAGTCGAGGGCTTCAGATAGGCAAATGTGGCAGTGCTGACAAAGAGGGAGACCACAGCCAGGTGAGGGAGGCATGTGGAGAAGGCTTTGTGCCGTCCCTGCTCAGAGGGCATCCTCAGCACGGCCCGGAAGATCTGCACATAGGACACAACAATGAAAAGAAAGCACCAAAATAGCACAAAAATACCAAACACAAGAAGCCCTAGTTTCCTCAGGAAGAAGCGTGAGCAGGAAAGCTTGAGGATCTGAGGGATTTCACAGAAGAACTGGTCCAAAACATTCTTATGACAGAGAGGCAGTGAAAATGTATTTGTAGTTTGCATCCCAGCGTATAGAACCCCAGTGCCCCAGGCAGCTGCTGCCATGCTGGCACAAGCTCTGCTGTCCATCAAGGTCCCGTAGTGCAGGGGCTTGCAGATGGCAACGTAGCGGTCATAGGACATGATGGTGAGAATGCAATACTCTGCCGATATCAGGAAGACAAACAGAAAGGTCTGTGTAGCACATCCAGCATAGGAGATGTGCCTAGTGCCCCAGAGGGCATTGGCCATGGCTTTGGGGAGAGTGGTGGAGATGCAGCCCAGGTCGAGGAGGGCGAGGTTGAGGAGGAAGAAGTACATGGGGGTGTGCAGATGGGAGTCGAAGGCTACAGCTGTGCTGATGAGGCCGTTGCCCAGGAGGGCAGCCAGGTAGATGCCCAGCAAGAGCCAGAAGTGCAGGATCTGCAGCTGCCGCGTGTCTGCCAACGCCAGCAGGAGGAACTCACTGATGGAGCTGCTGTTGGGCATGTGGAACTTCTGGGCATGGAGATCTGTCCAAGAAGTACAAAATTCAGTGACAATGAATTTCTGTGTGGAAAGTGTGCATTCAGCTCCGTGATTTGAGATACATTTCATGAGGTTGAGTTTGCCAGGAGTTATTCTGCCCTTTGTCTCTGAAGGAAGCAGTTTTGTCCCTGTGGGTACATGGGAATGTAGTGGTGTTGTGGGGACAGATTTTCTTTCCAGAATGCGTCAGATGAAATCACTTCTAATGCAGAAGTACTTTTTAGCATCTGCACAATTTATGCCAGAAATGTGTGGGAAGCAAATAGAAGTTTTAATGTTAGGTTTTTTGTTTTTTTTTTTCATACGAATACTCATAGTACTCATGATGCCCAAGGAGTTTTTGCCTAAATAAGAAATCCTGAGCACTTCTGCTGCACTCAGCATAGAAGGCTGTGAGTGAAAGTTGAGAGGCAAAGGGATTCACCTCTGCTTACTGCAGGGTAAGGGGAGGTGGTTGGACTTGCTTCCAACTGCTTTGAGTTTGTAAATTTTGAAGATGGAAGATGATTGCACTTCTGTGTTACATATAAAGAAGCCAGATCCTGCTGAGAGAACAAGAATGCACTGCCCATAACAAATATTCACCGTTTCTCCAGGGATCTGAGCAAGGTTTCATCATCACACTCTTGCAAAGGATTCCTACCAGTCATTTCATCAACAACACAGCATTTCCTTGCACATAGCCCTTCTCTGCTTCACCCCTGGTCTTGGCTCTCCAGGCTATAGGAAAGATTTGCATCCTTAAGGCCAGCTCACAGTTATGAAGGACACATCAGGGAGATGGCATCTCAAATAAGGCAAAGCTAACTCCTTCCCAGCCTCACAGACTGCGTTGCCCACAGTCCGAGGCAGTCACTTTCAGGCCCTGTGGACTGCAGAGGGTGATGGGCATGTGCCTAGGGAGATGCTCTGCTCTGCTCTCTGGAGCTCTGTCTGCACAGGAGGTGATTCATGCATCGGACATGATGATCATGAGGACAGAGATGTTTCTGGGTGGAAGTTTCCTATGAGGAAAGTGTCGGCACTTCAGGATTATCAGTTGATGTGCTCAAAATTGACAAATGATTTACCCTTCCATAGAAGCAGGAGAGAGAAAAGTTGGCCTAAAATTCCCGCTTTTGTTATCCTTATACAAAGGTCCCTGGCAGTGCCCTGTGGTGCACTCTATCTGTGATCCCCCTGCCCCAGGCAGCAGCTGTGGCAGCAGAAGGCCCCTGCCCTGCCCTGCCCTGCCCTGCCCTGCCCTGCCGGGGGGCTCCATCCCCCCACACGTCTCCCCACAGTGCCCTGGGCAGCTCCCCAGGCAGGCTGAGTGCTAAGTGCGGAGTGCTGAGCCTGGCAGGCGGCAGAGTCCCTGCCCCGGCACACAGCTCCTGGGGCACAGCAGGGACCTGCTCTGCAGGACAGCCCTGGGCACCCGGCTGCAGCCCCGGCTGCACAGCCTGCAGCCGTCCTGGGACACGCAGCCCTCAGGGCTGTGCTCTGATGCTGCAGCACAGAAGCTTTCAGCTGGAGCAGGTCTTTTTCCATGATCAAGAAACAGTTTATGCAGCCTGACCTGTACTGGGATGTCCCAGATTTAGTGATCCCTCCAGGAAAAGCAGCTGCATTACCTTCAGTGAGAGTCTTACCTTGTCAAGGGCTGTGAGCAATGCTCCTTTAGTGAGTTTGCAGCCTAACGTGTCACACAGCCTGTAAGGTCTCCTTCTTCTGTCCCTGTCACCTGCAGATCATGCCCCCAGCCCTGCTGCGTGCTGCACTGGAGCTGCTCCTGGGCACAGTTGTCTCTCTGCGGTGCTGCCCATTTGTAGGACCTCCCTTTGTTCCAGGAGCCCAGCACAGCTCAGCAGCAGATAATGTGATTTCCTTCTCTCTGTGGAGATATCCATGGCCCTCCTGAACTGAGAGCTCCTCCAACTCAACAGGGTCATCACTATAGAACGTACTTCAAAGTCAGCTCAACTAACCAACACATCCACTGGATTACAGAAACACAGTTGTTCCTGCAAGAAGAAATTTGATCATGAGAGAAACAAATGGCAAATCTGGAAATCCTCCATTCATGACTTGTAAATGCAGTCATAAGATTACAGAATCATAGAAAGGCTTTGGCTGGAGGGGACTTTGAAGATCACCTACTTCCAAGCCCCCAGCCATGGACCGGGTTGCCAACAACCAGATCAGACTGTCCAGCATCCAATCCATCCTGATCTTGAATGCATGCAGGGATGGATCATCCACAGTCTCTTTGGGCAACATTTTCCAGTGCCTGTGTGTAAGAAGTTTCTTTCTAACACAATTTAAAAGCCATTTCAATTTGTCCAATTACTATCAGGCCATCACATCCTTAGCCTAAAATTAGGCAACTCATCAGCTGATGGAAACCCTGGGGCTGAAGTGGGATTCTGTCCTTCACAGAACCATGGGAGCTGGGAGTCTCCTTAGCTGAGTTCAGATGTGCACACTGAGGTGTCTGTGTGTGAGCCCCTCGTCTGAATCCTTGCTCTTTATTCAACAGGGACTGCACTGCTCACACACAGACACAGTGATGACCAAGGTGCCTGGGGTGATCCTAGCTATGTGCTCGTGCTTGTAAACTGTGGTGGAAAATCTGTGAGACAGTTTTAAACAAGAGCAAGAAAAAGGACATAGGCAATTACAAAGCTGGCAGACTCTCTTAAGTACCTGGCATAATTATGGAAAAAAATGATGCTGGGAGTTACCGAGAAACACCTGAAGGACAATTCTGTCACTGGTCACAGCCAACACACATCCATGAGGGGTAGGTCTTATTAAACTTAATGTCCTTTTATGACAAGGTCACACTTCTAGTTGACCAAGGGAAGCCAGTTGAGGTTATCATTGAGGATTTCACTGGAGCTACTGATACTGTTACTTAGATAATTCTTCTGGACCAATTTTTCCTGCACTGGGCTAGACAGAAATATAATCTAATGTGTGAGCAGTTGGCCGATGGGTCTGGCTCTAAAGGGTTACATTAAATGGGGTTCTATCAGGCTGGTGGATGTTCACTAGCAGGGTTCCCCAGGGCTCCATTTGAGGGCCACTTCTCTATAATGTTTGCATCAAGGACTTGCATGTAGGACTAGAAGATGTTTTGAGTACATTTGTTGATGATATCAAGCTGGGTACAGCTGTTTCCTCTACTGAGGGTAGAGAACACTTTGAAAGCATTGTGGACAAGTAAGAGAACTGGGTAAACAAAAAATGCACATGAAGTATAACCAGCACAAGTCCCCAATTCTGCACCTGGGTGTGGGCAACCCTGGACGTACACATTAACTGGATATGGGACACTGGAGAGCAGTGCCACTGAAAGGGATTGGGGGTCCTGGCCAACATCAAATGGAACGTGAGTCAGCAGTGTGCCCAGGCAGCCAGGAAGGCCAACTGTCCCCTGGGGTTCATTGAGCATGGCATTGCCAGCTAGGTGAGGGAAGGGATTGTCCTCATCTGCTCTACTCTGCTGCAACCTCACCTGGAGCACTGGGTGCACTTCAGGGCACCATAGAACATAAAAGACTTAAAACTATAGGAGACTGTCCAAAGGAGGGCACTAGAACTGAGAGAGCTGATGTTCAGAATTTCATTGAGATTGACTGCTTGTTCAGACTGGGCCATTCTCACATCCCACATCCTGGGATGAGACACACTGCCCACATGGCACTTGGGCCTCACGGCATCCTTGCACCCCATGCAGAGTCTGGCAGCTGCTGTCCCACAGTGTTTCATTTGACATCAGACAAACCTCCATCCCACTGCCCCAGGAAGGGCCCTGAGCCAGCAGGAGGGACACGATCTCCCTGCCAAGGCTCTGGGGATCAGGTCTTGGCCTTTCTGCTTCACAAGACAAAGGAGGCTTTGCTCAGCATCACAGCCACCATCCCAGTGCCTTGGTCTGCCTGCAATCATGGCTTCCAATTATCTGCTCTAACAAGTCCCTGGGGAAGCTTGCTTGTCAATGGCCCTCAGTGGGGCCCATTAATACTCCAAGAAACTTCACTGTTCCTTCTGACTTTGTCTTCTTGAGCACTTCATGCAATCTTCTCTGTGCACTGGAGGTTGATGGACTCAGCAGCAAATGCCCCGTGGGACCCATTACAACCTGAAGAGCCTTCCTGTGCCTTGTGCCTTCCTGTCATCTTCTTCAGGTGTTCAGAACTTGTACAGCAAATTGGAGAGGTATCTGAAAAGACCTTAAAGAGGAAGAGAATGATGGGCATTTATGAAAACTATTTATTTATTTATTTATAGTTGGGTTTAAACAAGAAGTTGCAGCAGCACTTTGTAAATGGTATTGATCCAGGATGTCCCCTAACGAGCTTTGCCCCGCCACTGTGTGGACAAATGTCCTCTGCAGGTACCCAACCCCATTTCTATTCCCATTGTCCCCATGGAACTTGCATCAGTTTTCCTCACATCACTTTTCTCCTCTGCATTCACCCACTCAGTGCTAAACCTCGTTTGCACCATCTCCTACTGGCTTTCCTCAGACAACCAGCTGCACATGGGTAGTGAAAGATTTCTCTTTTTTTTTTTTTTCTTTTTTTTGCCAATAGTTTTAAACATGATGCAATTGAATGAACTGTAGAGCAATGTAATCCACTGCATGCCTTGTCCAAGCCGCACCTAATGAGGTTTGTCTTGGGAATATTTGTGCAAGAAATATGTTAGGCAGAGATAGGAAGGCATAGATAGAATCACAGTTAAGGAGTTGATCAAAGAGTCCATCGGACATTGGAGAGATGTTGCAAGTTCCAATAATCACAGAATCACAGAATCACAGAATCACTAAGGTTGGAAAAGACATATAAGATCATCCAGTCCAACCATCCACCTATCACCAATGGTTCTCGCTAAACCATATCCCTCAACACAACATCCAAATGCTCCTTGAACACCTCCAGGGTCGGTGACTCCACCACCTCCTTGGGCAGCCCATTCCAGTGCCTGACCACTCTTTCAGAGAAGTAGTATTTCCTAAAGTCCAGCCTGAATCTTCCCTGGCGCAGCTTGAAGCCATTCCCTCTAGTCCTATCACTGTTACACGAGAGAAGAGGCCGACCCCCAGCTCGCTACAACCTCCCTTCAGGTAGTTATAGAGAGCAATAAGGTCTGCCCTGAGCCTCCTCTTCTCCAGCCTGAACAATCCCAGCTCCCTCAGCCACTCCTCATCAGGCCTGTGCTCCAGACCCCTGTCACAGAGTTAACTAGATCAGTTTATGCCCGTGACAGGGGGACAGTAGGCCCCTGCCCTCCCCACCCCCCCGCCTGGCCCCACAAAATGGGAAGGAAGGAAGGGGGGAAAAAAAAAATCGGCAACAATCTATGGAGGTAAACTTATTTTACTAACTATGATATCGGAATACAAAATAATACAATATAATACAATCTAATTGAAATTGAGACTAATAAATCAAATAAGATAGGAGAGAGAGTTCCTGAGACCGAGTCAAACCTGAAAAGCTTGGAACGGCTAGGAAAGCACCTCCAGCACCCACTGCCAGGCAGTAAGAGACCGCCCCCCCCGGAAGGGTCAGATCCCATGACTTCCGTAATGTATAGGGATAGGTACATAGAATTAGAGCATTAACACTTTAATTGCAGTACGTGATGTTTTGATGTGGAATATTGAAAATAAAAAAAACCATAAAACCATGACATTCCACCCCTTATTCTACGTCATTACATCATGCTTAATATATATATATATATATACACATACATACACAAACAAACAAAATGATTAAAAATGCATCACATGCACACGTCTATATACATAATGTAGGGAGCTGGATTGGGTAGGACCATCACGACTGATAGATCCTCTGGTATTGACCAATCAGGTGGCTTCTGCCAAATGCTTCTCCCAGTGCTTAAATGTTCCGCCACCCATTGCTTTCAGCACAGTTTTTAACAACCCATTGTATCGTTCAATTTTACCAGAGGCTGGTGCATGGTAGGGAATATGGTAAATCCATTCAATGCCATGATCTTTGGCCCAAGTATTTCCAAAAGAATTTTTGAAATGAGTCCCATTATCTGACTCAATTCTTTCTGGGGTGCCATGTCGCCAAAGGACTTGTTTCTCCACACCAAATATGGTGTTTTGGGCGGTAGCATGGGGTACTGCATATGTTTCAAGCCACCCAGTGGTTGCCTCCACCATGGTGAGCACATAACACTTACCACTGCGAGATCGTGGCAAGGTGATAGAATCAAGCTGCCACAGCTCCCCATATTTATACTTTTGCTATCGCCCTTCCTCCCAGAGAGGTTTTATCCTCTTGGCTTGTTTAATAGTGGCGCATGTGTCACAGTCATTAATAGCCCGTGCAATAGCATCCATTGTTAAGCCCACCCCTCGGTCTCTAGCCCACTTATGTGTTACATCTCTCCCTTGATGGCCCGAGGTCTCAAGGGCCCACCGAGCTAGAAATAATTCACCCTTGTTTTCTGCCAGTCCACGTCTATTTGAGCCACCTCAATTTTGGCAGCTTGGTCTACCTAATGGTTATTTTGCTGTTCTTCAGTAGCCCGACTCTTGGGCACATGAGCATCTACATGGTGCACCTTTACAACCATAGTCTTTATTTGGGCAGCAATATCTTTCCACATTTCAGCAGCCCAAATGGGTTTACCCCTCCACTGCCAGTTATTGTGCTCCCACTGCTGTAACCACCCCCATAGAGCATTTGCCACCATCCATGAGTCAGTGTAAAGATAAGGCATTGGCCACCTCTCCTGTTCAGCAACATCTATGGCCACCTGGACAGCCTTTACGTCTGCAAATTGGCTTGATACTCCTTTCCCTTCAGTGGCCTCTGCAACTCATCGTGTGGGGCTCCACACAGCATCTGTGATGCTTCCCCACAATATGACACGATCCATCAGTGAACAGGGCATATTTCTTTTCATTTTCTGGTATTTCATTGTATGGTGATGCCTCTTTAGCACACAATACTTCTTCTGCTCATGACGTTCCAAACATTTTTATGTTCAGACCAGTCCATGATCACCTCCAGGATTCCTGGATGGCTGTGGTTCCCCATCTGCGCTCATTGTGTAATCAGCGCAGTCAGCTTACTCCAAGTGGCATCAATATCATGATGGATGGAGGGAAGCTTTCCCTTGAACATCCAGTTCAACACTGGCAGTCAAGGTGCCAAAGGAGCTTGGAGGTTCAGTACTGATTACTTCAGAAGCAGCCTGAACTCCCTCATACGCAGCTAAGATCTCCTTCTCAGTTGGAGTGTAGCACTTTTCGGACCCCCTGTACACTCGACTCCAGAATCCCAGGAGTCAGCTTCGGGTCTCTCCTGAGGCTCTTCGCTGCAGACTCCAAGTGGGACCTATCTTCACAGAATCACAGAATCACAGAATTGCCAGGGTTGGAAGGGACCTCAAGGATCATGAATCGCCAACCCCCTTGCCACACGCAGGGCCACCAACCATTCCACCTAATGCTAGAACAGGCTGCCCAGGACCCCATCCAATCTGGCTTTGAACACCTCCAGGGACGGGGCATCCACAACCTCTCTGGGAAGCCTGTTCCAGTACCTCACCACTCTCTCCGTAAAGAATTTCCCCCTGACGTCCAACCTAAATCTCCCTTCCCTCAGCTTAAAACCATTTCCCCTTGTCCTGCTGTCACTCACCCTTTCAAAGAGTTGATTCCCCTCCTCTTTGTAGGCTCCCTTTAGGTACTGAAAGGCTGCAATGAGGTCACCCCGCAGCCTTCTTTTCTCCAGGCTGAACAAGCCCAGCTCTTTCAGCCTGTCCTCGTAGGGGAGGTGCTCCAGTCCCCTGATCATCTTCGTGGCCCTCCTCTGGACCCTCTCCAACAGCTCCCTGTCTTTCTTGTACTGGGGGCTCCAGACCTGGACGCAGTATTCCAGATGGGGCCTCACAAGAGCAGAGTAGAGGGGAACAATCACCTCTCTGTCCCTGCTGGCCACCCCTCTTCTGATGGAGCCCAAGATCCCATTTGCCTTCCGAGCCGCAAGGGCACACTGCTGGCTCATGTTAAGTTTTTCATCTATCAAGACCCCCAGGTCCTTCTCCACAGGGCTGCTCTCAAGGACCTCTCCTTCCAATCTGTAGGGATGCTTGGGATTCCTCCGGCCCAAGTGCAAAACTCTGCACTTTGCCGAGTTGAACCTCATCAGGTTCACCCGGGCCCACCTTTCTAGCCTCTCGAGGTCCCTCTGAATGGCATCCCGTCCTTCAACCGTGTCAACCACACCACTCAGCTTGGTGTCTTCAGCAAACTTGCTGAGGGTGCACTCGATTCCGTCATCGATGTCATTGATAAAGATGTTAAAGAGCACCGGTCCCAAGACAGACCCCTGGGGGACGCCGCTCGTTACCGGCCTCCACCTGGACATGGAGCCATTGATGACCACCCTCTGTCTGCGGCCTTTCAACCAGTTTCTTATCCATCGAGTGGTCCACCCATCAAATCCACATCCCTCCAGTTTGGAGAGAAGGATGTGGTGGGGGACCATGTCAAAGGCCTTGCTCAAGTCCAGGTAAATGACATTGGTCGCCTTTCCCTTGTCCACCGATGCCGTCACTCCATCATAAAAGGCCACCAGATTGGTCAAGCATGACCTTCCTCTGGTGAAGCCGTGCTGGCTGTCACGGATCACACGCCCTTTCCTCATGTGATCAAGCATGTCATCTAGGATGATCTGTTCCATGATCTTCCCAGGCACAGAGGTGAGACTCACCGGCCTGTAGTTCCCGGGGTCCTCCTTGCTCCCCTTCTTGTAAATGGGAGTGACGTGACCCTTCCTCCAGTCATCCGGGACCACACCAGACAGCCACGACTTCTCAAATATGATGGAGAGCGGCTCGGCAACCACCTCAGCCAGCTCCTTCAGAAACCTGGGATGCACGCCATCCGGCCCCATATACTTGTACACATTCAATCTCATGAGGCGGTCTCGGACCTGCTCTGCCCTCACAGCGGGGGGGGATTTACCACCCCAGTCCCCACCCAGAGGTGTAGGGATGCAGGGCTCAGGGACGGAAGGAGTACTGGAGTCCTGGCTGCAAGTGAAGACCGAGGCAAAGAACTCGTAGTAACCACCTACAGTTAAGTAAGCGATTTCAGTATTTATTTCTGATTGTGGCAATTACTTCAGTTCAGAAGTCATACTTAATTTACGGTGCCTGTTTTAATTTTAACAAAGTTTGCAGTTGTAGCTGACTTCCCAAGGCTGCAGCACATGGTGGTGGCACAGCCTTGGGCTTCTGCATTTGTGCTAATCCTCTGTCTTGCAGGTCAGCTGGTGCTAGAAGTGGACGGCATCCCAGTGTGAATGAAGGTTTGTGTAGGAGCAGCTGCTGATGGGAGGAAGGAAGTGCAGGCTAATGGACTCTGAAGCATCTCCCAGTACGGTACCAGGGGAGGCAGTAGTGATGTTGGGGGGCAGTTGCAGAAGAACACGAGGAGCTCCTCAGCAGGAAGCTACAAACCCTGCAGAAAGCTGCAGGAGACTCAGAGCACGTGTGGATACCCAGGAGGAAATGGAGGCCCAGTATTTGAGCAGCGCCTGGCCATAGAGTGCTTTCCAGTCCAAATGCTTAAAGCCACAGTCCAGTTAGAGAGGCTGACACACGTCCTGGGGCCTAAAGATGCTGCTAGAGAAGCCAGGACTGGCCCTGAGGCCTAAAAACAGAGCCAGAGAGACTGGCAGTGGCCACAGGACCTGAAGCCACAGCCAGAGTGGCCAGCACCAACTCTGGGGCATAAAGCCACAGCCCCAGCCAGAGAGGCTGGCACAAGTCCTGGGGTATAAAGCCACAGCCAGAGAGGTCTGCGCTGGCCCTGAAGTCTGAAGCCCCAGCCAGAGAGCCCAGCACCAGCCCTGGGCCATAATGCCACAGTTATAGCCACAGAGGCCAGCACCAGACCAGATGGGGCTTAAAGCCACATCTACAGCCGAACAGGCTGGCACCAGCTGTGGAGCCTAAAGCCAAATCCTGAAAGGTCGGCACCAGCCCCTGCGCCTGAAGCACAGCCAGAGAAGCCGGAACCAGGCCAAGGGCCTAAAGACAAAGCCACAGCTGGAGAGGCCTGCACTGGCCCCAGGTCCTAAAGCCACAACCACAGCCAGAGAGGCTGGCACCACTGCTGTGGCCTAAAGCCGAAGCTGGAGAAGCTGGCACTGTCCCCAGGACTTCAATCCACAGCCTGAAAGGCTGACACCGGCTCCAGGGCCTAAAGCCAGGCACAAGAGGCCAGCACCAGCTTCGGGTCTAAACCACAGCCACAAAGGCCTACGCCGGCCCCGGGGCCTGAAGGTGCAGCCACAGCCCGAGAGGCCGGAACCAGGCCAAGGGCCTAAAGCCACATCTGCAGCCCGAGAGGCCGGCACCAGCCCTGGGGCCCAAAGCCAGAGGCACAGGCCAGCTCCGGCCCCAGGGCACACAGATGTGCCTTCCTATTGGTTTCTACTGATTCCTATAGGACTCCATTGACCACTCTGAGGCCATACTGGTCCTTACTGGTTTTTACTTAGCCATACTGGACTTTTCTGGTCTATACTGGTGTGCACTCCTCCCAGTTCCTACTAGTTCCTCTGGGACTCTACTGACCACAACGAGGCCATATTGAGTTTTTATTGGGCTGCATAAGAGTCATGTTCACTTCTCTGTTGCTTTACTTCAATTAACCCCCATTCAGTTAACCCCATTCACCCCACTGGGTGACCCTGGTGTTGATTTCCTAAAATTTGGATCTAGGAGGTGACCACTCCCTTTGCTTATGATGAAAGCACAGAAGTGATGCAGGCACTCTCTGAGGTCACAATGGTTGCTGGGGTGGGAGCGTTTGTGCCACAGCTGGTGAGCAGAGCTGGTGCTCTCGTGAGCGTGCTGCACACGGAGACTGAGCTCTGTGCTTTTCTTGAGAGAGATCACCCTGTGAGAGCCCATTGGAAGCACCACTGCGGTGTGTGTGAGCTGGGCACAGCACAGACTGAGCAGGCTGACCAGGTGAGCTGGGTTTGGTGCTGGGTGGTTGCCAGTGGTGTCTCAGCAGAAAAGCTGGGCTGGGGAGGAGTTCTCAGCTCCAGCGCTGCCCTTCTGAATGGCTGTTTCCAGAGGAAACATGTTCTTCTTGAGATTCCATCCCATGTTTCGGTGAGGATGACGAAATGTCATTCCTCCCCTGGAAAATTGCTGCCAGGCCCCCACCTTCATGTCAGACCTAAAAAAGGAAGCAGAGTGCAGACTTCATAGAGTGCAACTTGTGTCTCACTGCTCCATGGATTGCTTGGTGTGCCATACCCAGCAGGTGTTTCAGCAAACCGCGCTGAAGTCACGGCAGAGAGCCGGGTGCTCAGCTGGGCACATGGACGGTCAGCACACCTGTGGGGGAAAAGGGGACCTGGGGGCACTTGCTGACAGAAGCCATGGCAGTCAGACACAAGCTGCAGCTAGTGATGGGCAATTCTTGCAGACAGCTGAGGTCCATGCATTGCCCTCCTCAAGAGACTACATTGCGTAGCAGAAGAAAGCTGGGAAAATGCTTCTTCCTCATGATTTTTCACTTGCTGATACTTTCTGTAAGGGTTCCTGTCCAAAAGGAGAACTCGGAGATCAAGGCAGTTGAAGAACGAGTGAAGCCAGCTCCTTCTAAGAGCGAAGGAGGTTCCTGTGGAGAGAACCCTCAGACCTTGCAAGTCTTCCTCTGACACTTCAGCCATCATGGCTCAGCAAGGAGATGACCGTGGTTCTAATTCCTGCTCTGTGAGAGGAAAGGTATGGCTGGGTTTCCTTTGCTTGATGTTTCTTTCTTTTTCCCATGTTTAAGGGAAGGGGTGGAGCAGGAGGAGCCCTACTGGTCCTTTGTCACCTCAAAAACCACTTGGATTTTGCGCTCCCTGCTGACAGTCTGGGCTAATGACGTGGACATGGCTTAGGCTGTATTTTCCCTTAGTGATAATTAATCTCTCAGCACTCTGATAATCTATCTCTGGCACAATCTGGAACCTCTCTGCAAACCTTGGCTGCCCGTTCCCACTGACGTTTCTTCCTTTCTCTCCCCAGAAGCAGTGCAGCGCGCTTCCCCGTGTTTGGGAGCAGCAGCCAGCAGGCTGCCGGAGATCCAACCGCATCTTGCAGCGCGCAGAGGGACGCGATGGGAACAGAGCGTCCTTACTGCCACGCAAAAGTGAGTTTCTTGAGGCCTCTGTTATGAAGGATGGAGGAATGAATTTTGAGTATTACTTCTGAGTGGGTGCAGTGCTGCAGGGGATGTCAAATAAGCCACTGTGGAAGTGTTGGAGAGACCGACAGCGGCAGTTGGTGGCAGCAGTGAGGCAGAAGTCTGCATATAAATGCTTAGAGTCGAGTGAATTCCTTTTAGAGCCACAAAATGTGTCTCAACTTTTGCACCTGATAGTGTTTTGTTTGGTGATGCACCTCTGCTCTGTCAAATGTAGAGCTGTCAGGGAAGCTGGGGTTCTTCTGCTGTCATCTGAGCAAGAATGAGACTTTTGGTTTTTTGTTGTTTTGGGGATGGATTTGGTCTGACAGGACAATACTTCTACAGGCTACTGGTTTCTGTTAAATCAGCAAATTGTATTTTGTTGTAGGGACGGAGCCTGCGCGTCTGTGGAATGGTGCTGGGCAAGGGGGGAAGCGGAAAGCCTCCGCAGGTAAGCAGCTCTTGTGAGCTGTGGTGTGGGTACCTGCCTCTAAATAGGGCTGCATGCAGGGCTGTGTGTGATGGAGAGGAAAGGACACTGCAGATCTGTGTTGACTGCAGAAATGGCACAGTGTTGAATCAGCAGAAAGGCAAATGGAAGAAACTATGCTTGAAGACCAGAAATTTGTGTCTGACTGTGCTAAAGTCTTCCTCCAAAGAGATGTTCTTCATGTCTTTCTTGTTTCCTTTCTGTCAGAAGCTGATGCCAGTGGCCTTCCTCTGAAGCGCAGCCTTGCAGAAAGGCAGGGGGAAGCTACAGACCATGACATGGCACCCAAGAGAGGTACAGACGCACAACAGGCATCTGGGTTTGGTGCACTGTCTTTCTAACTAGGCTTTCTGTCTGTTCTTCCTGGGACTGTTCTCACTGCGTGTTGCTTGGGGTCTTAATCCCCGGGACTTATAGTTACCTTTCCTGTGCTGATTTGAAATACAAACCCACAGTTCATCCACGATCCTAAGATCCGTGACTGTGAACACTGCAGATGAGATGTGCTAGCATTGTGACCCATTTTGCAGACCGAAAGTAGTATTGGACTCTTGTTATATCTTCTTGCTTCTTCTTTCTTGCCAGAGATAGGTGCTGAGCCCAATGGAAAGATCTACACGAAAGCGGTGCAGGAAGTCCTTTCTGAGAGAGCTCATCTCCAGGCTGGAGGGCTTCCTACAACAGCAGGTCCCAGCTCAGGGAGAAGACCTTCCCCTGCAGCGTGCCCCCGCTCTGTCTCCAAGTCCCTGGCTGGATGTAAACGCAAGGGCTTGGAAGAAGAGCAGCAAACAGCAGCGCAGTTGCCTGCTACCAAAAGAGCGAGGGGTCAGAGCGGAGACAGCGTGCCGGCTCCAGCAGCACAGCCTGGGCCTGCTGCAGCACGGAGCTCCAAGCTAAGAGGTAAGAAGGTGCTGTGGTACCCACCCTGTAGGGTAGGTGCTGCCCTTATCAAGCACACTGAAGTTGCATAGGGTTTGCTTTGCTTTTTCCTTCTCTGCAGAGGGGAAAAGAGTTGAAGCCTACAAAGTCCAAAGGCAGTGAGGTGCCACAGTATGTAACCCCGACTTCATTAACTCCATGGTAGTCTTCTGCACCTTTCCACTGGAAATGTCATTCACTGAGAGGCTTCCAATTTCCTTTGTCTTTTTTCTGCCATCTGTTTTTATGGTACCCATGTTTCTGCAGTTTTGCTGCTGACAGAACGAATTCAGTTTTATTCTTGCTTTATAGCAAGAAGACAACGAAAAGAGAGAAGAGTGGAATTGAAGAAGGCTTCTCTGAGAGCTGCCGCTGCACGTGCAGAGGTGAGTCCTTGGTGAGCACAGACACGGCTCTTGTTGTTCTCAGTGCCTCTGCCTGTCAGACATGAAAGATATTGCAGAATCCCAAGGCAAGCAATGTAATAGAAAAACACCCAGCTGTATGTTTAAGGAAATCACACTGTCAGTGACAGCTGCCTAGGGGAGCTTGGATGCCTTCCTCTGGCTTGAGAAGGACACTGTTGGTAACGGCTGGAGGGTTTTTCTGTGATAAAGAGCCTTGCCATGTCGGGCACTGCGACCTTTGGGACCTCGTTCCCCCAGCAGAGCATGAATCTTACCATAGACAGCGTGTTATGGGAAGGAATGTCAGTGACCTGAATGGCAGGAACGTGCTGGGCTGCATGGGGCCGTTCTGGAAGGTTTACTGATCAGACTTTCTTAATGAGATCGCCCTAGATTGTTTCTGTCCTATCTCTATACTTGCCTTATTTCTTTCCAGTCATCCGCAATGAACACCCTTGTGGAGATGATGCAGAAGCTGCAGCTGAAGGACTGAGAGGAAGAGCATCAGAAGGCAGCGGCTGCAGCACGCAGAGTTACAGGGCAGCGTTCTGAGTGCCACCCAACTTGGCACTCCATGTTTGGTTGTAGTCAATAAAAAATAGTCACAATTAGAGATTAACAAAGAGCGCACGGCCTGATTTGTCCAGTGGCATTCCATGAGCTGCTGCACTACTGCTGGTCCAGAGTAGAAACTATGCAGCTTCGGACCACCAAGCTGCCATCCTGGCATTGTTCTTCTTGGAGGCAGTGGAACTTGGAGGTTCTCCTGCTGTTGCTGACACCTGACGTTGCCTAGGGAGGACTTGGCCACTGCACTCTGCTCCACCCCCTGTGCCACACACACACGAGTGCAGCCCACCACCCTTCCACCTGCCATGCAAACGCACCATCCCATCTTGCACACTTCAGCCACATGGCTTTCCTCCTCCTCCCCCCACCAGATCCCATTCCTGCTTCCCCTTCCCCACCCCGCCCCCCCATTGCTTTGGCCCCAGTAGCGTGCCACCCCCCGCAGCCCTCCAGTTTGCATGAGGCTTTGCTTCCTTCGTGCACAACCCCTCCATTGCTGTGCCCCTTGTTGCAGCCTTCTTTTGCAGCACCATTTAGCGATTTCACAGAATCACAGAATCACAGAATTGCCAGGGTTGGAAGGGACCTCAAGGATCATGAATCTCCAACCCCCTTGCCACACGCAGGGCCACCAACCATTCCACCTAATGCTAGACCAGACTGCCCAGGGCCCCATCCAATCTGGCTTTGAACACCTCCAGGGACGGGGCATCCACAACCTCTCTGGGAAGCCTGTTCCAGTACCTCACCACTCTCTCCGTAAAGAATTTCCCCCTGACGTCCAACCTAAATCTCCCTTCCCTCAGCTTAAAACCATTTCCCCTTGTCCTGCTGTCACTCACCCTTTCAAAGAGTTGATTCCCCTCCTCTTTGTAGGCTCCCTTTAGGTACTGAAAGGCTGCAATGAGGTCACCCCGCAGCCTTCTTTTCTCCAGGCTGAACAAGCCCAGCTCTTTCAGCCTGTCCTCGTAGGGGAGGTGCTCCAGTCCCCTGATCATCTTCGTGGCCCTCCTCTGGACCCTCTCCAACAGCTCCCTGTCTTTCTTGTACTGGGGGCTCCAGACCTGGACGCAGTATTCCAGATGGGGCCTCACAAGAGCAGAGTAGAGGGGAACAATCACCTCTCTGTCCCTGCTGGCCACCCCTCTTCTGATGGAGCCCAAGATCCCATTTGCCTTCCGAGCCGCAAGGGCACACTGCTGGCTCATGTTAAGTTTTTCATCTATCAAGACCCCCAGGTCCTTCTCCACAGGGCTGCTCTCAAGGACCTCTCCTTCCAATCTGTAGGGATGCTTGGGATTCCTCCGGCCCAAGTGCAAAACTCTGCACTTTGCCGAGTTGAACCTCATCAGGTTCACCCGGGCCCACCTTTCTAGCCTCTCGAGGTCCCTCTGAATGGCATCCCGTCCTTCAACCGTGTCAACCACACCACTCAGCTTGGTGTCTTCAGCAAACTTGCTGAGGGTGCACTCGATTCCGTCATCGATGTCATTGATAAAGATGTTAAAGAGCACCGGTCCCAAGACAGACCCCTGGGGGACGCCGCTCGTTACCGGCCTCCACCTGGACATGGAGCCATTGATGACCACCCTCTGTCTGCGGCCTTTCAACCAGTTTCTTATCCATCGAGTGGTCCACCCATCAAATCCACATCCCTCCAGTTTGGAGAGAAGGATGTGGTGGGGGACCATGTCAAAGGCCTTGCTCAAGTCCAGGTAAATGACATTGGTCGCCTTTCCCTTGTCCACCGATGCCGTCACTCCATCATAAAAGGCCACCAGATTGGTCAAGCATGACCTTCCTCTGGTGAAGCCGTGCTGGCTGTCACGGATCACACGCCCTTTCCTCATGTGATCAAGCATGTCATCTAGGATGATCTGTTCCATGATCTTCCCAGGCACAGAGGTGAGACTCACCGGCCTGTAGTTCCCGGGGTCCTCCTTGCTCCCCTTCTTGTAAATGGGAGTGACGTGACCCTTCCTCCAGTCATCCGGGACCACACCAGACAGCCACGACTTCTCAAATATGATGGAGAGCGGCTCGGCAACCACCTCAGCCAGCTCCTTCAGAAACCTGGGATGCACGCCATCCGGCCCCATATACTTGTACACATTCAATCTCATGAGGCGGTCTCGGACCTGCTCTGCCCTCACAGCGGGGGGGGATTTACCACCCCAGTCCCCACCCAGAGGTGTAGGGATGCAGGGCTCAGGGACGGAAGGAGTACTGGAGTCCTGGCTGCAAGTGAAGACCGAGGCAAAGAACTCGTAGTAACCACCTACAGTTAAGTAAGCGATTTCAGTATTTATTTCTGATTGTGGCAATTACTTCAGTTCAGAAGTCATACTTAATTTACGGTGCCTGTTTTAATTTTAACAAAGTTTGCAGTTGTAGCTGACTTCCCAAGGCTGCAGCACATGGTGGTGGCACAGCCTTGGGCTTCTGCATTTGTGCTAATCCTCTGTCTTGCAGGTCAGCTGGTGCTAGAAGTGGACGGCATCCCAGTGTGAATGAAGGTTTGTGTAGGAGCAGCTGCTGATGGGAGGAAGGAAGTGCAGGCTAATGGACTCTGAAGCATCTCCCAGTACGGTACCAGGGGAGGCAGTAGTGATGTTGGGGGGCAGTTGCAGAAGAACACGAGGAGCTCCTCAGCAGGAAGCTACAAACCCTGCAGAAAGCTGCAGGAGACTCAGAGCACGTGTGGATACCCAGGAGGAAATGGAGGCCCAGTATTTGAGCAGCGCCTGGCCATAGAGTGCTTTCCAGTCCAAATGCTTAAAGCCACAGTCCAGTTAGAGAGGCTGACACACGTCCTGGGGCCTAAAGATGCTGCTAGAGAAGCCAGGACTGGCCCTGAGGCCTAAAAACAGAGCCAGAGAGACTGGCAGTGGCCACAGGACCTGAAGCCACAGCCAGAGTGGCCAGCACCAACTCTGGGGCATAAAGCCACAGCCCCAGCCAGAGAGGCTGGCACAAGTCCTGGGGTATAAAGCCACAGCCAGAGAGGTCTGCGCTGGCCCTGAAGTCTGAAGCCCCAGCCAGAGAGCCCAGCACCAGCCCTGGGCCATAATGCCACAGTTATAGCCACAGAGGCCAGCACCAGACCAGATGGGGCTTAAAGCCACATCTACAGCCGAACAGGCTGGCACCAGCTGTGGAGCCTAAAGCCAAATCCTGAAAGGTCGGCACCAGCCCCTGCGCCTGAAGCACAGCCAGAGAAGCCGGAACCAGGCCAAGGGCCTAAAGACAAAGCCACAGCTGGAGAGGCCTGCACTGGCCCCAGGTCCTAAAGCCACAACCACAGCCAGAGAGGCTGGCACCACTGCTGTGGCCTAAAGCCGAAGCTGGAGAAGCCGGCACTGTCCCCAGGACTTCAATCCACAGCCTGAAAGGCTGACACCGGCTCCAGGGCCTAAAGCCAGGCACAAGAGGCCAGCACCAGCTTCGGGTCTAAACCACAGCCACAAAGGCCTACGCCGGCCCCGGGGCCTGAAGGTGCAGCCACAGCCCGAGAGGCCGGAACCAGGCCAAGGGCCTAAAGCCACATCTGCAGCCCGAGAGGCCGGCACCAGCCCTGGGGCCCAAAGCCAGAGGCACAGGCCAGCTCCGGCCCCAGGGCACACAGATGTGCCTTCCTATTGGTTTCTACTGATTCCTATAGGACTCCATTGACCACTCTGAGGCCATACTGGTCCTTACTGGTTTTTACTTAGCCATACTGGACTTTTCTGGTCTATACTGGTGTGCACTCCTCCCAGTTCCTACTAGTTCCTCTGGGACTCTACTGACCACAACGAGGCCATATTGAGTTTTTATTGGGCTGCATAAGAGTCATGTTCACTTCTCTGTTGCTTTACTTCAATTAACCCCCATTCAGTTAACCCCATTCACCCCACTGGGTGACCCTGGTGTTGATTTCCTAAAATTTGGATCTAGGAGGTGACCACTCCCTTTGCTTATGATGAAAGCACAGAAGTGATGCAGGCACTCTCTGAGGTCACAATGGTTGCTGGGGTGGGAGCGTTTGTGCCACAGCTGGTGAGCAGAGCTGGTGCTCTCGTGAGCGTGCTGCACACGGAGACTGAGCTCTGTGCTTTTCTTGAGAGAGATCACCCTGTGAGAGCCCATTGGAAGCACCACTGCGGTGTGTGTGAGCTGGGCACAGCACAGACTGAGCAGGCTGACCAGGTGAGCTGGGTTTGGTGCTGGGTGGTTGCCAGTGGTGTCTCAGCAGAAAAGCTGGGCTGGGGAGGAGTTCTCAGCTCCAGCGCTGCCCTTCTGAATGGCTGTTTCCAGAGGAAACATGTTCTTCTTGAGATTCCATCCCATGTTTCGGTGAGGATGACGAAATGTCATTCCTCCCCTGGAAAATTGCTGCCAGGCCCCCACCTTCATGTCAGACCTAAAAAAGGAAGCAGAGTGCAGACTTCATAGAGTGCAACTTGTGTCTCACTGCTCCATGGATTGCTTGGTGTGCCATACCCAGCAGGTGTTTCAGCAAACCGCGCTGAAGTCACGGCAGAGAGCCGGGTGCTCAGCTGGGCACATGGACGGTCAGCACACCTGTGGGGGAAAAGGGGACCTGGGGGCACTTGCTGACAGAAGCCATGGCAGTCAGACACAAGCTGCAGCTAGTGATGGGCAATTCTTGCAGACAGCTGAGGTCCATGCATTGCCCTCCTCAAGAGACTACATTGCGTAGCAGAAGAAAGCTGGGAAAATGCTTCTTCCACCCCCTGTGCCACACACACACGAGTGCAGCCCACCACCCTTCCACCTGCCATGCAAACGCACCATCCCATCTTGCACACTTCAGCCACATGGCTTTCCTCCTCCTCCCCCCACCAGATCCCATTCCTGCTTCCCCTTCCCCACCCCGCCCCCCCATTGCTTTGGCCCCAGTAGCGTGCCACCCCCCGCAGCCCTCCAGTTTGCATGAGGCTTTGCTTCCTTCGTGCACAACCCCTCCATTGCTGTGCCCCTTGTTGCAGCCTTCTTTTGCAGCACCATTTAGCGATTTCACAGAATCACAGAATCACAGAATTGCCAGGGTTGGAAGGGACCTCAAGGATCATGAATCTCCAACCCCCTTGCCACACGCAGGGCCACCAACCATTCCACCTAATGCTAGACCAGACTGCCCAGGGCCCCATCCAATCTGGCTTTGAACACCTCCAGGGACGGGGCATCCACAACCTCTCTGGGAAGCCTGTTCCAGTACCTCACCACTCTCTCCGTAAAGAATTTCCCCCTGACGTCCAACCTAAATCTCCCTTCCCTCAGCTTAAAACCATTTCCCCTTGTCCTGCTGTCACTCACCCTTTCAAAGAGTTGATTCCCCTCCTCTTTGTAGGCTCCCTTTAGGTACTGAAAGGCTGCAATGAGGTCACCCCGCAGCCTTCTTTTCTCCAGGCTGAACAAGCCCAGCTCTTTCAGCCTGTCCTCGTAGGGGAGGTGCTCCAGTCCCCTGATCATCTCTGTGGCCCTCCTCTGGATCCTCTCCAACAGCTCCCTGTCTTTCTTGTACTGGGGGCTCCAGACCTGGACGCAGTATTCCAGATGGGGCCTCACAAGAGCAGAGTAGAGGGGAACAATCACCTCTCTGTCCCTGCTGGCCACCCCTCTTCTGATGGAGCCCAAGATCCCATTTGCCTTCCGAGCCGCAAGGGCACACTGCTGGCTCATGTTAAGTTTTTCATCTATCAAGACCCCCAGGTCCTTCTCCACAGGGCTGCTCTCAAGGACCTCTCCTTCCAATCTGTAGGGATGCTTGGGATTCCTCCGGCCCAAGTGCAAAACTCTGCACTTTGCCGAGTTGAACCTCATCAGGTTCACCCGGGCCCACCTTTCTAGCCTCTCGAGGTCCCTCTGAATGGCATCCCGTCCTTCAACCGTGTCAACCACACCACTCAGCTTGGTGTCTTCAGCAAACTTGCTGAGGGTGCACTCGATTCCGTCATCGATGTCATTGATAAAGATGTTAAAGAGCACCGGTCCCAAGACAGACCCCTGGGGGACGCCGCTCGTTACCGGCCTCCACCTGGACATGGAGCCATTGATGACCACCCTCTGTCTGCGGCCTTTCAACCAGTTTCTTATCCATCGAGTGGTCCACCCATCAAATCCACATCCCTCCAGTTTGGAGAGAAGGATGTGGTGGGGGACCATGTCAAAGGCCTTGCTCAAGTCCAGGTAAATGACATTGGTCGCCTTTCCCTTGTCCACCGATGCCGTCACTCCATCATAAAAGGCCACCAGATTGGTCAAGCATGACCTTCCTCTGGTGAAGCCGTGCTGGCTGTCACGGATCACACGCCCTTTCCTCATGTGATCAAGCATGTCATCTAGGATGATCTGTTCCATGATCTTCCCAGGCACAGAGGTGAGACTCACCGGCCTGTAGTTCCCGGGGTCCTCCTTGCTCCCCTTCTTGTAAATGGGAGTGACGTGACCCTTCCTCCAGTCATCCGGGACCACACCAGACAGCCACGACTTCTCAAATATGATGGAGAGCGGCTCGGCAACCACCTCAGCCAGCTCCTTCAGAAACCTGGGATGCACGCCATCCGGCCCCATATACTTGTACACATTCAATCTCATGAGGCGGTCTCGGACCTGCTCTGCCCTCACAGCGGGGGGGGATTTACCACCCCAGTCCCCACCCAGAGGTGTAGGGATGCAGGGCTCAGGGACGGAAGGAGTACTGGAGTCCTGGCTGCAAGTGAAGACCGAGGCAAAGAACTCGTAGTAACCACCTACAGTTAAGTAAGCGATTTCAGTATTTATTTCTGATTGTGGCAATTACTTCAGTTCAGAAGTCATACTTAATTTACGGTGCCTGTTTTAATTTTAACAAAGTTTGCAGTTGTAGCTGACTTCCCAAGGCTGCAGCACATGGTGGTGGCACAGCCTTGGGCTTCTGCATTTGTGCTAATCCTCTGTCTTGCAGGTCAGCTGGTGCTAGAAGTGGACGGCATCCCAGTGTGAATGAAGGTTTGTGTAGGAGCAGCTGCTGATGGGAGGAAGGAAGTGCAGGCTAATGGACTCTGAAGCATCTCCCAGTACGGTACCAGGGGAGGCAGTAGTGATGTTGGGGGGCAGTTGCAGAAGAACACGAGGAGCTCCTCAGCAGGAAGCTACAAACCCTGCAGAAAGCTGCAGGAGACTCAGAGCACGTGTGGATACCCAGGAGGAAATGGAGGCCCAGTATTTGAGCAGCGCCTGGCCATAGAGTGCTTTCCAGTCCAAATGCTTAAAGCCACAGTCCAGTTAGAGAGGCTGACACACGTCCTGGGGCCTAAAGATGCTGCTAGAGAAGCCAGGACTGGCCCTGAGGCCTAAAAACAGAGCCAGAGAGACTGGCAGTGGCCACAGGACCTGAAGCCACAGCCAGAGTGGCCAGCACCAACTCTGGGGCATAAAGCCACAGCCCCAGCCAGAGAGGCTGGCACAAGTCCTGGGGTATAAAGCCACAGCCAGAGAGGTCTGCGCTGGCCCTGAAGTCTGAAGCCCCAGCCAGAGAGCCCAGCACCAGCCCTGGGCCATAATGCCACAGTTATAGCCACAGAGGCCAGCACCAGACCAGATGGGGCTTAAAGCCACATCTACAGCCGAACAGGCTGGCACCAGCTGTGGAGCCTAAAGCCAAATCCTGAAAGGTCGGCACCAGCCCCTGCGCCTGAAGCACAGCCAGAGAAGCCGGAACCAGGCCAAGGGCCTAAAGACAAAGCCACAGCTGGAGAGGCCTGCACTGGCCCCAGGTCCTAAAGCCACAACCACAGCCAGAGAGGCTGGCACCACTGCTGTGGCCTAAAGCCGAAGCTGGAGAAGCCGGCACTGTCCCCAGGACTTCAATCCACAGCCTGAAAGGCTGACACCGGCTCCAGGGCCTAAAGCCAGGCACAAGAGGCCAGCACCAGCTTCGGGTCTAAACCACAGCCACAAAGGCCTACGCCGGCCCCGGGGCCTGAAGGTGCAGCCACAGCCCGAGAGGCCGGAACCAGGCCAAGGGCCTAAAGCCACATCTGCAGCCCGAGAGGCCGGCACCAGCCCTGGGGCCCAAAGCCAGAGGCACAGGCCAGCTCCGGCCCCAGGGCACACAGATGTGCCTTCCTATTGGTTTCTACTGATTCCTATAGGACTCCATTGACCACTCTGAGGCCATACTGGTCCTTACTGGTTTTTACTTAGCCATACTGGACTTTTCTGGTCTATACTGGTGTGCACTCCTCCCAGTTCCTACTAGTTCCTCTGGGACTCTACTGACCACAACGAGGCCATATTGAGTTTTTATTGGGCTGCATAAGAGTCATGTTCACTTCTCTGTTGCTTTACTTCAATTAACCCCCATTCAGTTAACCCCATTCACCCCACTGGGTGACCCTGGTGTTGATTTCCTAAAATTTGGATCTAGGAGGTGACCACTCCCTTTGCTTATGATGAAAGCACAGAAGTGATGCAGGCACTCTCTGAGGTCACAATGGTTGCTGGGGTGGGAGCGTTTGTGCCACAGCTGGTGAGCAGAGCTGGTGCTCTCGTGAGCGTGCTGCACACGGAGACTGAGCTCTGTGCTTTTCTTGAGAGAGATCACCCTGTGAGAGCCCATTGGAAGCACCACTGCGGTGTGTGTGAGCTGGGCACAGCACAGACTGAGCAGGCTGACCAGGTGAGCTGGGTTTGGTGCTGGGTGGTTGCCAGTGGTGTCTCAGCAGAAAAGCTGGGCTGGGGAGGAGTTCTCAGCTCCAGCGCTGCCCTTCTGAATGGCTGTTTCCAGAGGAAACATGTTGTTCTTGAGATTCCATCCCATGTTTCGGTGAGGATGACGAAATGTCATTCCTCCCCTGGAAAATTGCTGCCAGGCCCCCACCTTCATGTCAGACCTAAAAAAGGAAGCAGAGTGCAGACTTCATAGAGTGCAACTTGTGTCTCACTGCTCCATGGATTGCTTGGTGTGCCATACCCAGCAGGTGTTTCAGCAAACCGCGCTGAAGTCACGGCAGAGAGCCGGGTGCTCAGCTGGGCACATGGACGGTCAGCACACCTGTGGGGGAAAAGGGGACCTGGGGGCACTTGCTGACAGAAGCCATGGCAGTCAGACACAAGCTGCAGCTAGTGATGGGCAATTCTTGCAGACAGCTGAGGTCCATGCATTGCCCTCCTCAAGAGACTACATTGCGTAGCAGAAGAAAGCTGGGAAAATGCTTCTTCCACCCCCTGTGCCACACACACACGAGTGCAGCCCACCACCCTTCCACCTGCCATGCAAACGCACCATCCCATCTTGCACACTTCAGCCACATGGCTTTCCTCCTCCTCCCCCCACCAGATCCCATTCCTGCTTCCCCTTCCCCACCCCGCCCCCCCATTGCTTTGGCCCCAGTAGCGTGCCACCCCCCGCAGCCCTCCAGTTTGCATGAGGCTTTGCTTCCTTCGTGCACAACCCCTCCATTGCTGTGCCCCTTGTTGCAGCCTTCTTTTGCAGCACCATTTAGCGATTTCACAGAATCACAGAATCACAGAATTGCCAGGGTTGGAAGGGACCTCAAGGATCATGAATCTCCAACCCCCTTGCCACACGCAGGGCCACCAACCATTCCACCTAATGCTAGACCAGACTGCCCAGGGCCCCATCCAATCTGGCTTTGAACACCTCCAGGGACGGGGCATCCACAACCTCTCTGGGAAGCCTGTTCCAGTACCTCACCACTCTCTCCGTAAAGAATTTCCCCCTGACGTCCAACCTAAATCTCCCTTCCCTCAGCTTAAAACCATTTCCCCTTGTCCTGCTGTCACTCACCCTTTCAAAGAGTTGATTCCCCTCCTCTTTGTAGGCTCCCTTTAGGTACTGAAAGGCTGCAATGAGGTCACCCCGCAGCCTTCTTTTCTCCAGGCTGAACAAGCCCAGCTCTTTCAGCCTGTCCTCGTAGGGGAGGTGCTCCAGTCCCCTGATCATCTTCGTGGCCCTCCTCTGGACCCTCTCCAACAGCTCCCTGTCTTTCTTGTACTGGGGGCTCCAGACCTGGACGCAGTATTCCAGATGGGGCCTCACAAGAGCAGAGTAGAGGGGAACAATCACCTCTCTGTCCCTGCTGGCCACCCCTCTTCTGATGGAGCCCAAGATCCCATTTGCCTTCCGAGCCGCAAGGGCACACTGCTGGCTCATGTTAAGTTTTTCATCTATCAAGACCCCCAGGTCCTTCTCCACAGGGCTGCTCTCAAGGACCTCTCCTTCCAATCTGTAGGGATGCTTGGGATTCCTCCGGCCCAAGTGCAAAACTCTGCACTTTGCCGAGTTGAACCTCATCAGGTTCACCCGGGCCCACCTTTCTAGCCTCTCGAGGTCCCTCTGAATGGCATCCCGTCCTTCAACCGTGTCAACCACACCACTCAGCTTGGTGTCTTCAGCAAACTTGCTGAGGGTGCACTCGATTCCGTCATCGATGTCATTGATAAAGATGTTAAAGAGCACCGGTCCCAAGACAGACCCCTGGGGGACGCCGCTCGTTACCGGCCTCCACCTGGACATGGAGCCATTGATGACCACCCTCTGTCTGCGGCCTTTCAACCAGTTTCTTATCCATCGAGTGGTCCACCCATCAAATCCACATCCCTCCAGTTTGGAGAGAAGGATGTGGTGGGGGACCATGTCAAAGGCCTTGCTCAAGTCCAGGTAAATGACATTGGTCGCCTTTCCCTTGTCCACCGATGCCGTCACTCCATCATAAAAGGCCACCAGATTGGTCAAGCATGACCTTCCTCTGGTGAAGCCGTGCTGGCTGTCACGGATCACACGCCCTTTCCTCATGTGATCAAGCATGTCATCTAGGATGATCTGTTCCATGATCTTCCCAGGCACAGAGGTGAGACTCACCGGCCTGTAGTTCCCGGGGTCCTCCTTGCTCCCCTTCTTGTAAATGGGAGTGACGTGACCCTTCCTCCAGTCATCCGGGACCACACCAGACAGCCACGACTTCTCAAATATGATGGAGAGCGGCTCGGCAACCACCTCAGCCAGCTCCTTCAGAACCCTGGGATGCACGCCATCCGGCCCCATAGACTTGTACACATTCAGTCTCATGAGGCGGTCTCGGACCTGCTCTGTCCTCACAGCGGGGGGGGATTTACCACAATCTTCTCTTTTATCTGTTCAAAAGCCTGCTGCTGCTCAGGACCCCATGCAAAATTATTCTTCTTCGGAGTCACCTGCTACAGGGGGCTTACAGTGAGGCTACAGTCTGGAACATGCATTCTCCAAAAAACCACTACACCCAGAAAAGACTGTGTCTCTTTCTTAGACATGGACAGAAACATGGAGATTTTGTTGATCACATCTGTCGGGATGTGACAATATCCATCTAGGAATGGAATTTCCTGGGCAGGTCCTGAAAGGTGAGAAGGGCCCCATAAGTGAACATAAAAATGTAAGAAAGCTTCACAGTGACTGAGAACAAGGGGGGATGAAGGGACAATAGTTAGAGATAGTTTATAGAAGTAAGAATGTAGAGCTTGTTAGAAAAATAAGGGATGGCAGACACTGGGTCTGGGATAGTGAGGGGGATGAAGCCACACCAATAAGGTTTGAGTACAACACAGAGACATTTGTCAGGGAGGTGATGAGATGTCCACAGAGCTAGAAGAAACCACTTTGGAGGGATTCCCCCCGAAAGGTCAGAAGTTTACAGCAAGAAAGGTCAGAAGCCTTCATGAGGAAGACAACAAATCTTCATCCCACAACCCACCGCATGCGCACAACAGGGGTGGGTCTGCATGCTAATGAACTCTTGAGGGTGTAACGAGTACGCATGCAAATTCCGGGAAAACAATTGATTATGTATTAGTTTGACCTATATCTGTAGCACAATTTTTCCAGATGGTGTGCAAGTTATGTGGATCTATCCCCCTTGCACCCAGTGTACACACACCGCTGAATAAAACAGACCTGCTTTGTAATCTTACTTGGGTTACAGAGTTTGATTCCAAACATCACAGTGACCAGTGTCATATTCTTCTCAGTCCTGCTGGTAAGGAGGAGTGGCTTGGGCACTGGACAGGTCCTGCATGTCAGCTATTGTTTGTGCAGCGGTTATCAGCAACAGGGCTTTATTTTATGGGAACAGGAGACTCAGTACACAGGGAGAACAAACACCCTGCATCAGTGCAGGAGGGGGATTGATTGACTGTGATCTTCCCTGCAGCTTTGTCAGAAGGAACTTGGGCTCCTTGTGGACAACGAGCTCACCATGAGCTAGCAATGTGCTGTTTCTGCAAAGAAGGTTGAAAGCTGCTGGGCAGCAGTAGGGCTAACATAGCCAGCAGATCAAGGCAGGGGATTGTTCCTCTCTGTTCAGCACTGCTAACATCACTCACTCACCAGTACACACGGAGCACTGGCTTAATGAAACAGGACCAACAAAGAGCTTCAAAAAGTGGACTGGGTTCACCTTCCTAACAGGTGAGGCTATGAGAGCAGGGCATGTCCAGCCTGGAGATGAGAAGCTCCAAGGAGACGTACCTTGACAGTGTATATAAACATCTGAGGGGAGGCCAGAAGAAGTGGGAGCCAGGCTCTTCTCAGTGATGCCTAGCAAAAGGACAAGGGGCAAATGGATCCAGATGAAACACATAACATTTCGTCCAAGTCCAGGGAAGAATTTATTTACTGGAGGCTGCTGATCACTGGAACTGGCTGCCCAGAGAATTTCTTTCCCTGCAATGAAAATCAAAATCAAAAGATGTAACCAAAAGATGTGTAGACACACTCCTGGATATTCAAGTCAAATCTACAGCCCTATGTCCAGATGGAGGCCTGTGACGAATGTTGTCCTTTGGACAGGTGATCTGTAACATCTTTATGAATGGCATAGACAATGGGATCAAGTGTTCCCTTAGCAAGTTTGGTGATCACACCAAGCTGAAGGGTGCAATTGACACAGCAGCAGAGAAGGACTTGGGAATCCTGATGAGTGAAAAGCTGGACGTGAGTCAGCAATGTGCTCTCGCAGCCCAGAAGGTCAACTGTGTTCCAGGCTGCATCAGATAGGAGTGCCCAGCAGTGGAGGGAAGGAATTGTCCCCCTCTACTCTGCCCTTGTAATGCCCCAGCTGGAGTAGTGCATCCAGCTCTGAGGTTGCCAGCACAAGAAGGATGTGAAACTGTTGGAGTGGGTCCAGAGCAGCACCACCAGAGTGCTGGAGCACCTCTCATGTGAAGATAGGTTGAGGTCAGTCTGGAGAGAGTTCTAGAGAAGCCTCACTGCAGCATTTAAATAATTAAAGAGAGCTTATAAACAGGAGAGAGACCAACTTTTTGCTTAGGAAGAACGTGATACAAAATGGGGCAACATTTTAAACCAAGAGACAAGACATTTGGATTATACAATAGCAGGAACGTAGTTACTCAGGGAGTGGGAAGGCACTGGTACAGAGAAAGAGGGCAATCTGGAGGTCCTCAAGGCCCGGCTGGATTCAGCCCTGGGCAACCTGATCTAGTGGGAGGCAACCCTTCTCTTGACGGGTAGTTAGGAAGGAATTGTTAAGGCCCCTTTCAACCCAAGACATTCTATGGTTTTATAATACCAGAATAAATGCCACCGAGAAAGGAGCTCTTGGTTCAGCACTCAGTCACTTCCAGATCACCTGGGCCTCTCAGCCTGTGTCCTTCAGTCTGTGGAGAACGCCAGCAAATAAAAAAGAAAAGAGCAACTCTGCAACCACAGGACTGCCACTGTGAGATGCAACAGGACTGTTGTGAAATGACATGAGACCCGAGGGCTACCAGGAGTGTAGAGGTACAGCATGGGTACAGGAGTGTAGGAAAGCATGGGAGTGGAAAGACCAGCACTCAAAAGACCACCTCCTGCCCCTGCCCATCGCCATGGCCCCAGCAAAGAAGCAGCCCCAGCTCAGTGGGCACAGATAGCGGGAGACAACCAGGCAGTGAGGAGCATCACCGAGGGACACCAGGGCTGCTGTTCCATTTGGCAGCTGGGCTTCTGGTCCCTGAAATCCTCCTGCATAACAACTTTGTTCCACCAGGTCCAGAGCAGAAGGAGAGAAATGGCTGCTGGAAGAAATGAACTTCTTCTGGCTCAGTTATAGTGTTTATCTACAGAGGAACCCTACCTCTGTAGGTACATGAGATGACTGGGTCAAAATAAACAACTAACAAGTGGGAGGCTTAAATTCAAAATCCAAGTTTTAAGAAATAGCAACAAAGAAAAATAACAAAATATTGTTATAATAGTTTCTGAGCTACTGTGGGATTCTTCTAAGAGTCCGCAAAGCGTCCTTGAACTCCTGGTTCCTCATGCTGTAGATGAAGGGATTCACAGTGGGAGGTAACACTGAGTACAGAAATGAAACCATCAGGTCAAGGGATTGGGAGGAAATAGAAGAGGGCTTTAGGTAGGCAAAAATCACAGTGCTGACAAACAAGGTGACAACAGCCAGGTGAGGGAGGCACATGGAGAAGGCTTTGTGCCGTCCCTGCTCAGAGGGCATCCTCAGCACAACTCTGAAGATCTGTGCATATGACACAACAATAAAAACAAAACATTCAAGGACTACAGAAAAAATAAAAGCAAGAATCCCAGTTTCCCTGAGGATGTCTGATTCTGAGCAGGAGAGCTTGAGAATCTGGGGGATTTCACAGAAGAACTGATTGATGGCACTGCCTTGGCAAAGAGGCAGTGAAAATGTATTGGCAGTGTGCAGCAGGGAATAGAGAACCCCAGTGCCCCAGGTAGCTGCTGTCAAGGTGGCACAAGCTCTGCTGTCCATCAAGGTCCCGTAGTGCAGGGGCTTGCAGATGGCAACGTAGCGGTCATAGGACATGATGGTGAGAATGAAGTATTCTGCCGATATCAGAAAGACAAACATAAAGGTCTGTGTAGCACATCCAGCATAGGAGATGTGTCTGGTGTCCCAGAGGGCATTGGCCATGGCTTTGGGGAGAGTGGTGGAGATGCAGCCCAGGTCAAGGAGGGTGAGGTTGAGGAGGAAGAAGTACATGGGGGTGTGCAGGTGGTGGTGGCAGGCTACGGCTGTGCTGATGAGGCCGTTGCCCAGGAGGGCAGCCAGGTAGATGCCCAGCAAGAGTCAGAAGTGCAGGAGCTGCAGCTGCTGTGTGTATGCCAACGCCAGCAGGAGGAACTCACTGATGGAGCTGCTGTTCGGCATCTGCTGCCTCTTGGGATGTAGTTCTGTGCAAGGATAAGACATGAAGATTGTGGAAAAAGTCTTCAGAAGAGTCACTCTTTTCTAAATCTCTCGGGACCTGGAGGTTTCCACCAGAGTCTTCTAGATTTGAAGGGGATGTTTTCTGCACCTGGATCCCTGCTTTGAATTATTCAGTTTCTCTCCAGTGGCTCTGTTTATCACGAGTCATGAAATTGGCACATTGTCCATCAGTCTGCGTAAGAAAATGAGATGGGATTCTTCTTATCCTACTTTTCTATCCTTCAGAGATGGGTCCATAGAGTTAGAATCACAGAGCTCATGCTGATATGCTGGGAAAGGGAGAGAGAGATGCTCATGAGATCAGCACTGAACGAAACCTCTTCACATTTTGCGATTTTGATACGGGAAAAACCTGACTTCAAATCAATTTGCAGAATGCAGATTCTTCAAATTCTATATGAGTAATAGGATGAAAAACCTTTGTTGTGTGCAGTCTCCAAATGATTAAACTTCACACCTGTTTTTGGATTAGGATTCCCCACAAAATAAATTGTGAAATTGTTAAATCAGTTTGCTTTCCAGGTGTAAGCATAAGTCAGTGCACAGATGTAAAACCCCCTCACTGTCACTAAGAGAAGAGTCAAGCTGCTCTGTCCATCAGGCTTGTTCCTACCTGCCCCGTGCTGCCCCTTGCTCAGCTGGAGGATGGCTGCACACACAGGTTGCTCTGGAGAAGAGCCCGGGCTGTGCAGAGGGCCAGTGCCAAACTGCTGTCTCTCAGCTCAGCTCTGTGGGGGAGGAGGAAAGGGAGATGGTGAGGCTTCTGATTCACATCATAGGAGCAAAGGCTCTCAGACTGGAGGATGGGAACACAGGAGCTGTGCCCATCTTGGGGCTTGCGGCAGCTTTCCAGGGCACCGCCACAGTGGTAGCCTCGAGCTGATGTCTCCTGCGGAGAACAAGCTCATTCCTTAATCAGAAAAAATCTCACTGCACCAATCGTCAGAAGTGTTAAGGGGAGGGGCAACATGGTCTTAAGACAACTCCCCTAGGACAGGATCTGTAGCAGAACTGGAGCTTAACATCCCCCATCAGCAGTGCGGTTACAGGGGGCACTCCAGGAAGCCTTCTCCTTACCCAGCTGCACACACACCTCCCAAGCAGCACAGTCCAAAACCGCATTGCAGAGCCTTACTTCAAAAGTTCCCTATCTGTCTGTGCCCATATTTACATTCTGAAGCTGTTCCTTACAGGAGCTGCTTCAAATATCTCCTTCTTGATGCAAGAGCCTCAGTGATTAATTCAAACACATTTGTGCTTTCATTTAGGTGAAAAATAAAACTCATACTCCGCAAGGTCCTTATGTGAAAGATGGATACATGGAAAGTCTCCACAGAAGTGTCAAGAGCCCCTACCTCAGGCAGCAGCTGTGGCAGCAGAAGGCTCCTGCCCTGCCCTGCCCTGCCGGGGGCTCCTTCCCCCCCACGTCTCCCCACAGCGCCCTGGGCAGCTCCCCGGGCACGCTGAGTGCTGAGTGCTGAGTGCTGAGTGCTGAGTGCTGAGTGTGGAGTGCTGAGCCTGGCAGGCGGCAGAGTCCCTGCCCCGGCACACAGCCCCTGGGGCACAGCAGGGACCTGCTCTGCAGGACAGCCCTGGGCACCCGGCTGCAGCCCCGGCTGCACAGCCTGCAGCCGTCCTGGGACACGCAGACCTCAGGGCTGTGCTCTGATGCTGCAGCACCGAAGCCCTCAGCTGGGCAGGTCCTGCTCTGCAATAAAGAAGCATGGAGTGCTGATATGCTGGTCTAACAGGACCAGGAGAGATTGCATGGTCTTGTGTACTTTGCCCTGCCAATGTAGACTTACTGTGTTAAGGTCTGCGAGCATTGATCCTTCCGTGAACTCAGCCTTCTCCCTTCTACACAGCGTGTTGCATTTCTCTCCCTTCTGTCTCCTCATTGTCACCTACAGGTCATGTCTTCAAAGTCCTGCACTGTGCAGAGAAGCTGCTCCTGTACCAGCAGCTGTATGAGCTCCCTGTGTCCCAGAAGCCCAGCCCAGCTCAGCAGCAGAGGCATAAGGGATCCCTTTCTCCATCCCTGTGGGCTCCCTGCAGATGTCCCTAGGGCTCCACAGGATGATATGTGGAAAAATACTGAAGGAGTCCTTGATGTTCCTTTCCTCTGTGTGGGAGAACACTTTCCTTCCCAGCAGTGTCACTGCTCCTGTCAGAGACAGAGTTAAGTGGAAAAGCCACCTTCCCTTGTCCCAACACAGACAGGACACCTGGGCAGTGACAGGCAGGGATCACAGGTGCCCAAGCAGAAGAAAATTACTCAGATGAGTTGACTGAGGTACCTCGTTCTGAATCTGGAGATATTCTTTTGGTGGGAAATCTCTATAAGTTAAGTGAAAGATACCTATGTGGAGTCAATTGAACCTCTTCTCTACTCATTTTGTGCAAAACAGCACCCAGAAATACAGAGCTGAGAAAATGGATTCATGTGCCATAAGGAGAACTAAGTCTCTCTCTCTCTTCAGCCCAAGCTGTATTCCCCAGCTGCCCTGGGGGTAAAATGGTCTCTGTCTCATGTACATCCTTCATTGCCTAGCCATATTCAGGGTGGCTGAGTATAACACACATGCCTAAATACTGTTCCATATTGCCCCTCTGACTAAAAGCCAAATATGGCCTGCACTCTACTGCCAGACGGGTGGAGAAAAATGCACTGCCATTGTCATTGTGACATATCACTTGGCTGCCTTTGACTCCAGTTCATACTGGAATTCTAGCATGCCTGGCACAGCAGTGCTTAGCAAGGGCGTGACTTCATTCCGGCCATGATAGTCCTCTCATCCTCTATTCCCCATTAGACTATTGGGCCAAATAGGACATTAGTGAGTCTAGACGACCAAATGGGTGAGTGAATCTTGCTGATTACTCCTTGATTCTGCAGGTGGTGAATCAGATGATGAATGAGAAACAGGGAGTCCCTGTTGATGCAATATTGACGTCAATATGCCATTTCAGCAGCGATCGGCACCTGCTGTTTTTCTGCTCTTAGCAATCCTGCAACAGAAGGGTCCTCTGAGAGACCAGACAAGCTATACAGCTGTTTAATGCCCTCCATCTCCAAGGCAGCTGTACTGAAAGCCCACCAATACTCTTTTTGGGTCCTTGAAGTGCTATCTCCCAAAGCAATCTGGAGCAGGGATGCACAGAGGCTCTGGGCCAGTCACAATGGTAATCATAAACATTCTTTTGCCACTCATTTAGTTAGGCTCACTTTGGCCTCTAGCAGAGTTAACTCTTGTGTTCCCCTGTCACTCCTGAAATACAAATCGGTTTTGTTCCTTTATAACTTGATGGCATTAGAGTACATTGTGCACCAGTGTCAGCTGGAGCCTCCTATTTCCGTGGCCCTGATGTGCCAGGCCATTGAATCCATGCAGTCCAATAAACCCAATTGCCCCTTTCCTCTACCTAGCCGCAGGCAGGGCTCCTCGAGTTCTGATTTATGTATTCATAACTCATCTTTTGTGTGTAGAAACCAGAAGGCGCACTGACAACCTCAGAGATAAGATCAGTCCATCAGGCTCACTGGAAAGTGGAGCTGCCATTTTCCTGGAAGGAGCCTTTCTTGTGATTGTTTTCCTTTGCACTTCACATACCCATGCCTGTAGGGCTGAGGTGGGTTTTGCCATCCCACATCCTCATACACTCTCCATGGTCACGCAGGTAAAACCACAGGATGGTACATAGCTGTTACCTTGAAGCGTGGGGCGAGTGACACTCTGCACAGTTCCAACGCCATTTGTGCTATCCTTTTTTTTTTTTTTTTGTCAATCATGAAATCCCAAGCTGTGAGGTGTGGTTGACACGACCATGGATGGGAAGCTGGACGTGAGCCAGCAATGTGCCCTCACAGCCCAGAAAGCCAGCCGTACTCTGGGTTGCTTCAGAAGAAGCATGGCCAGCAGGGTAAGATAGGTGATCCTGCACCTCTACTGTGTGCTGCTGAGAATTTACCTGGAGTACTGCATCCAGATGTGGAGTCCTCAGTACAGGGGAGACATGGAGCTGTTGCAGCACATACAAAGAAGGGCCACAAAACTGATCCACAGAATGGAACACCTCTCTTACGAGGACAGGCAGAGAGGTGAGGCTGTGCAGCCTGTAGAAGAGAAGGCTGCAAGGCAACCTGAGAGCAGCCTGTCAGTATCTAAAGGGGAGCTACAGGAAAGAAGGGGACAGAATCCTTAGTAGCTTCTGTGGCAAGGGCAAAGGGAAATGGCTTCAAACTCAAAGAGGGTAGATTTAGGTTAGATATAAGGAAGAAGTATTTTACAGTGAGGGTGGTGAGGCACAGGCAGACATGGACCACTGATGTGGTTGATGCCCTGCCCCTGGAGATTTTCCAAGTGAGGCTGGATCAGGCCCTGGGCAGCCTGATGGAGCTGTGGTGACCTTGTGCACTGCAGGGGAGTTGGGCTAGATGACCTTCAGAGGTCCCTTCCAACTCTAAGGATTCTATGATTCTACAATTCTAAGACTGGGCCAAGTAGGAAGGGGTTTGTTGGGTATGCCACACTCCCTGCTATTCTCAGGCTAAGGGCATCGCTGAACACACCAACTAGTTGGTTAAGTTTCTTTCAGAAATACTTGAATCTGGGTGGTGTTTGCAATTGTATAATGCTGCCAACCAATTAACTAATAGATGAAGTAGGGGTGGCTGCCTCAACATGAAAGCCATTTGTCTATCTGTGAATACAACCATCCTAGAAGTTCATACCAAGCCAGGAAAAGATCCTATGGGATTTTGCAACAACCTGTACTGCTGAAAATGCCTCAGATTGGAGCAATATCAGTGGTACTATCTATACCCAAAAATCGCTAAGTGTGAGAAGCAAGAAAGTGTTTGGTAAAGTTATCCTGAATAAGCACCTGATAGATGTCACCTTTTTAATGCTTGCAATCAAATGTGACTGAGTGCATTTTCTTTCCTTTTGTGTCTACAGGAGACTTGAATTACCCACATGTGGACAGACGGACCTAGATTTCAGGATGACCCAGCAGGTTGAATAATGATATTAATAATCATAATAATGATACTATGTTTTACCATGGTGCAAATACAATCCTCTTTCATTTGTGTCCAGAAGGGCCCAGAATGGCCATGGGCCTGTGAGAGGCAGATTGTTTTTTTTTGCGGTGGAAGTTTCAGTATTTTCTGTATATAGCATAGGATAAGAAACCTTTTACAAAGAAAACTCCTGAACAGAGTCAAGTTGAGACTGGGGCGTTTCAACCTAGGAAGAATTGGTACACGCACTAAGGTAAAGAAGAGACAGAACAAGTGAAAATATTGTCCTTCTATCACAATAAAAAGTCCAGAATATTCCCATAGACAATGGATTGGTAGCAGACATTGTGTGGAAGTGTAAACGTAGCTATGGAAGTGTAATGTAGCTATGGAAGTGTAATGTAGCCATAGTGTTAGAAGACTGTGAGCCTGAGATGTTCAACCAATGAGTGCCAGGAGAGGCTTTACTTGTGTCAGACCCAGGGTACATAACGGGATGGATTTTGCTGACTAGTTGTACAATTTCTCCCTGGTCAATAGGAGCTGTGCGCCCATTATTGCAATAATGAACAAACTGCTCTTCACAGAGATCTTTGCCTGATTAGAAATTGTTGACCTTGAGCATGTTTCTTACAGTATCTAAGCGTAAGATACACTTGCTGCTGTTATGAAGATCTGTTTTGAAACTTGCTTGCCTTCTAGCCAATGGATTTTTAGTGGAAATGTCCTGAATACACGTGTTAGACTATAAAAGCCTTGCATGGGAAAATAAAGGGGAATTTTTGCACAAGAACCCTGTGTCGTGTTCCTAGTCTGTGACAAGCAGCCCCTTGTCTTATGGTGCTGGCAGCAGCGAGACAAACACTGACACACTGGTACATATTGCCTGTTCCTGCCTGCTACCTCATTGCTACTGGGTGCCACTGGATGCCACTGTGGAGACAACAGGACTGCTCTCAATTCATGTGAGACCCGAGGGCTGCCAGGAGTGTAGAGGTACAAAAGGAAAGCATGGAAGTGGAAAGAGAGCAGCACTCAAAAGACCACATCTTGCCCTTGCCTTGATTGCCAAGGATCGCCGCTTCGGAGCTGGTCCAGCCAGAAGCGCAGCGACTGATGGCGAGGTACAAGGGGGTTTCGGTCGGTTCCCTCACTCAGGGATCCCGGAGAGAGCAGAGTAGCCGGGCAGCTCTCGGCCGGGCAGTTCTCGCGAGAGCGGACGTCGCGGCGGGGGCGTTGCCAGGGCAACGGTTCCGCACCCACCCCTTCTTGCTTTAAAAAGCCTCGGGGAGCGACGCGTCGCTGCCCACCAGAGAAGGTGTGTGGGAAACACCTGGGCTTATCTGTCGAGGAGATTCAGTAAGCCACTCCTGCACGGAACTCCCCAGCAGGGACGGTTGTCATTGCCAGGGTGAGTGATAAGTGCGGGGCTCCTGTTAACGACCCGGCAGCGGTGCGGGGCAGTGCCAGCACTACCGGCAGCAGGGCGGGCCTGATCAGGCACACCCCGTTAAGGCTATCTAATAGTGTTGGTGTGCCTGCTGGTTGGCAATGCCTGCACCCCGGAGGAAGGCTAATAGCACAAGAATTGTGGAGTCCCAGGCGGAAGTCCCATGCTCCCGCAGAAAAAAGACTGCGGCCAAAAAGAGTGTGGAGACTCAGACTGAGGCCCCAACGCGAGATGCTAGTACACAGATCGCTGGCTGTCATGAGTGCCAGAGCCTGGCCTTTGCAGTGCTGGGTGATGACAGTGGTAGATGTATAAGATGTGACCAACTGCATGACTTACTCAGCCTTGTGGTTGACCTGAAAGAGGAGGTAGAGAGGCTGAGGACCATAAAAGAGTGTGAGAAGGAGATTGACTGGTGGTGCCAGTCCCTATCGGCCCCGAGATCTGGGCGCATAACTGAGGCATCATGTGGAGCACGTCACCCCCCCTGCCTCGTAAACAGGTGGGAGAGGGGAAGCGGCACATGGGTGAGGGGAGCCGGTGGGCTGACGGTGCTGCAGTGAGCCTCCTGTCCTCTCCTCCTCCTATGAACAATTCAAGAAAGGGGGAGGAGTGGAAACATATACCGGCTCGACAAAGTAGGCGTCCCCCATCCCGACCATCCTCGGCTCCCCAGGTGCCTCTGAGTAATAGGTTTGAGGCCCTGGAACTCGAGGGAGAGGTGAGTGGGGATGTAGGGGGAGGTCAACCTGTGAGGTTGCCTTGGGAAAAGCACTTGGCCCCACGCCTCAAGACTGCCTCTGCCCGGAAGGACAGAAGGGTGGTTGTTGTAGGAGACTCCCTGCTGAGAGGAACGGAAGGTCCTATATGTCGGCCTGACCCTACCCGCAGGGAGGTGTGCTGCCTCCCTGGGGCACGGGTCAGAGACATTTCTAGGAGACTTCCTGGTCTGATTCGCCCTTCTGATTATTACCCGTTATTGATAATCCAGGCTGGCAGTGACAAAGTTGCAGAGAGAAGTCTCAGAGCTATCAAGAAAGACTTCAGGGGACTGGGGTGGGTAGTCGAGGGAGCGAGTGTGCAGGTGGTGTTTTCTTCCATACCTTCAGTGGCAGGGCAGGATACCGAGAGATACCAAAAAACACACCTCATAAATAAATGGCTCAAAAGTTGGTGCAAATCCAGGGATTTTGGGTTTTTCGACCATGGGGAAACTTACTCAGCACCTGGCATGATGGCAGCAAATGAAAGTAGTCTGTCTCTGAGGGGGAGGAGGATCTTAGCTGAGGAACTAGCAGGACTCATTGACAGGTCTTTAAACTAGGTATGAAGGGGGAAGGGAGCAAAATCAGGGATGTCGAGCTTGAGCGGGTCATTCCAGGGCTCGTACCGAACCTGCTGGGCAACGACAGTCAAGTACGAAGGGATGGACTGGGGCAGGGGGGTGTTGGGGATGCTGCTGTTCTAGGGGAACCTAGACCATCTATAAAGGCGGTGCGACGGAAAGCCGAGCTGAAGTGCCTTTATACTAATGCACGCAGCCTGGGAAACAAGCAGGATGAGTTGGAAACCGTGATGTGCTTAGAAAATTACGACCTTGTTGCTATCACGGAAACGTGGTGGGATGGTTCCCATAACTGGAATACCACCATTGAGGGCTATCAGCTCTTTAGAAGAGAGAGGCTAGGTAGGAAGGGTGGGGGAGTAGCCCTCTATGTCAAAGAGTGGATAGACTGTGAGGAGCTTCCTCTGAGAAACAGTCATGATCAGGTTGAGAGCCTGTGGGTTAGAATTAGGAATGGGTCTAACAAAGGCCAGCTGGTGATAGGAGTATACTATAGGCCACCTGATCAAGGGGAGACTGTTGACGAGGCTTTCTTTCTTCAGATGCGGGAGGCTTCGTGCTCACGGGCTCTTGTCCTGATGGGGGACTTCAACCATCCGGATATTTCCTGGATAGATCACATGGCGAGTTGCAAGAGGTCAGGAGGCTCCTGGAATGTGTTGATGATAACTTTCTGGTCCAGGTGTTGGACAGACCGACCAGAGGTGAAGCGCTGCTGGACCTGCTGCTCACCAATGTGGAGGAAATAATTAATGGTGTTAAGGTTGGAGGCAGCCTGGGTTGCAATGACCACACTCTGGTTGAGTTTGTGATCTCGAGAACTGTGGGCCTGGTGAAGAGTGGCATCAGGACCCTGAACTTTGGGAGAGCAAACTTTAAGCTGTTCAATAGACTGTTGGCCGAGATCCCCTGGGATGCTCTCTTTAAAAACAAAAATGCTGAAGAGAGCTGGTTACTCTTCAAGGACGCCTTCCTAAGAGCGCAAGAACTCTCTGTCCCACTGAACAAGAAAGCGGGCAGAGGAGGGAGGATGCCGGCGTGGCTCAGTAAGGACCTGCTGAGGGAGCTGAGGGCGAAGAAAGGTGTGTACAAACTCTGGAAACAAGGGCGTGCCACCTGGGAAGAATACAGGGATGTTGTCCGGACTTGCAGATGTGGGATCAGGAAAGCCAAGGCGCAGGTGGAACTGAACTTGGCGAGGGACATGAAAAACAACAGGAAGACTTTCTATAGGTACATTAGCCAGAAGAGACAGGCCAAAGTGAGTGTACCTCCTTTGGTAAATGTAAAAGGAGAACTGGTTTCAATGGACGAAGAGAAGGCCGAGGTACTGAATGAGTTCTTTGCCTCGGTCTTCACTTGCAGCCAGGACTCCAGTACTCCTTCCGTCCCTGAGCCCTGCATCCCTACACCTCTGGGTGGGGACTGGGGTGGTAAATCCCCCCCCGCTGTGAGGACAGAGCAGGTCCGAGACCGCCTCATGAGATTGAATGTGTACAAGTCTATGGGGCCGGATGGCGTGCATCCCAGGGTTCTGAAGGAGCTGGCTGAGGTGGTTGCCGAGCCGCTCTCCATCATATTTGAGAAGTCGTGGCTGTCTGGTGTGGTCCCGGATGACTGGAGGAAGGGTCACGTCACTCCCATTTACAAGAAAGGGAGCAAGGAGGACCCCAGGAACTACAGGCCGGTGAGTCTCACCTCTGTGCCTGGGAAGATGATGGAACAGATCATCCTAGATGACATGCTTGATCACATGAGGAAAGGGCGTGTGATCCGAGACAGCCAGCACGGCTTCACCAGAGGAAGGTCATGCTTGACCAATCTGGTGGCCTTTTATGATGGAGTGACGGCATCGGTGGACAAGGGAAAGGCGACCAATGTCATTTACCTGGACTTGAGCAAGGCCTTTGACATGGTCCCCCACCACATCCTTCTCTCCAAACCGGAGGGATGTGGATTTGATGGGTGGACCACTCGATGGATAAGAAACTGGTTGAAAGGCCGCAGACAGAGGGTGGCCATCAATGGCTCCATGTCCAGGTGGAGGCCAGTAACGAGCGGCGTCCCCCAGGTATCTGTCTTGGGACCGGTGCACTTTAACATCTTTATCAATGACATCGATGACGGAATCGAGTGCACCCTCAGCAAGTTTGCTGACGACACCAAGCTGAGTGGTGTGGTTGACACGGTTGAAGGACGGGATGCCATTCAGAGGGACCTCGAGAGGCTAGAAAGGTGGGCCCGGGTGAACCTGATGAGGTTCAACTCGGCAAAGTGCAGAGTTTTGCACTTGGGCCGGAGGAATCCCAAGCATCCCTACAGATTGGAAGGAGAGGTCCTTGAGAGCAGCCCTGTGGAGAAGGACCTGGGGGTCTTGATAGATGAAAAACTTAACATGAGCCAGCAGTGTGCCCTTGCGGCTCGGAAGGCAAATGGGATCTTGGGCTCCATCAGAAGAGGGGTGGCCAGCAGGGACAGAGAGGTGATTGTTCCCCTCTACTCTGCTCTTGTGAGGCCCCATCTGGAATACTGCGTCCAGGTCTGGAGCCCCCAGTACAAGAAAGACAGGGAGCTGTTGGAGAGGGTCCAGAGGAGGGCCACGAAGATGATCAGGGGACTGGAGCACCTCCCCTACGAGGACAGGCTGAAAGAGCTGGGCTTGTTCAGCCTGGAGAAAAGAAGGCTGCGGGGTGACCTCATTGCAGCCTTTCAGTACCTAAAGGGAGCCTACAAAGAGGAGGGGAATCAACTCTTTGAAAGGGTGAGTGACAGCAGGACAAGGGGAAATGGTTTTAAGCTGAGGGAAGGGAGATTTAGGTTGGACGTCAGGGGGAAATTCTTTACGGAGAGAGTGGTGAGGTACTGGAACAGGCTTCCCAGAGAGGTTGTGGATGCCCCGTCCCTGGAGGTGTTCAAAGCCAGATTGGATGGGGCCCTGGGCAGTCTGGTCTAGCATTAGGTGGAATGGTTGGTGGCCCTGCGTGTGGCAAGGGGGTTGGAGATTCATGATCCTTGAGGTCCCTTCCAACCCTGGCAATTCTGTGATTCTGTGATTCTGTGAAATCGCTAAATGGTGCTGCAAAAGAAGGCTGCAACAAGGGGCACAGCAATGGAGGGGTTGTGCACGAAGGAAGCAAAGCCTCATGCAAACTGGAGGGCTGCGGGGGGTGGCACGCTACTGGGGCCAAAGCAATGGGGGGGCGGGGTGGGGAAGGGGAAGCAGGAATGGGATCTGGTGGGGGGAGGAGGAGGAAAGCCATGTGGCTGAAGTGTGCAAGATGGGATGGTGCGTTTGCATGGCAGGTGGAAGGGTGGTGGGCTGCACTCGTGTGTGTGTGGCACAGGGGGTGGAGCAGAGTGCAGTGGCCAAGTCCTCCCTAGGCAACGTCAGGTGTCAGCAACAGCAGGAGAACCTCCAAGTTCCACTGCCTCCAAGAAGAACAATGCCAGGATGGCAGCTTGGTGGTCCGAAGCTGCATAGTTTCTACTCTGGACCAGCAGTAGTGCAGCAGCTCATGGAATGCCACTGGACAAATCAGGCCGTGCGCTCTTTGTTAATCTCTAATTGTGACTATTTTTTATTGACTACAACCAAACATGGAGTGCCAAGTTGGGTGGCACTCAGAACGCTGCCCTGTAACTCTGCGTGCTGCAGCCGCTGCCTTCTGATGCTCTTCCTCTCAGTCCTTCAGCTGCAGCTTCTGCATCATCTCCACAAGGGTGTTCATTGCGGATGACTGGAAAGAAATAAGGCAAGTATAGAGATAGGACAGAAACAATCTAGGGCGATCTCATTAAGAAAGTCTGATCAGTAAACCTTCCAGAACGGCCCCATGCAGCCCAGCACGTTCCTGCCATTCAGGTCACTGACATTCCTTCCCATAACACGCTGTCTATGGTAAGATTCATGCTCTGCTGGGGGAACGAGGTCCCAAAGGTCGCAGTGCCCGACATGGCAAGGCTCTTTATCACAGAAAAACCCTCCAGCCGTTACCAACAGTGTCCTTCTCAAGCCAGAGGAAGGCATCCAAGCTCCCCTAGGCAGCTGTCACTGACAGTGTGATTTCCTTAAACATACAGCTGGGTGTTTTTCTATTACATTGCTTGCCTTGGGATTCTGCAATATCTTTCATGTCTGACAGGCAGAGGCACTGAGAACAACAAGAGCCGTGTCTGTGCTCACCAAGGACTCACCTCTGCACGTGCAGCGGCAGCTCTCAGAGAAGCCTTCTTCAATTCCACTCTTCTCTCTTTTCGTTGTCTTCTTGCTATAAAGCAAGAATAAAACTGAATTCGTTCTGTCAGCAGCAAAACTGCAGAAACATGGGTACCATAAAAACAGATGGCAGAAAAAAGACAAAGGAAATTGGAAGCCTCTCAGTGAATGACATTTCCAGTGGAAAGGTGCAGAAGACTACCATGGAGTTAATGAAGTCGGGGTTACATACTGTGGCACCTCACTGCCTTTGGACTTTGTAGGCTTCAACTCTTTTCCCCTCTGCAGAGAAGGAAAAAGCAAAGCAAACCCTATGCAACTTCAGTGTGCTTGATAAGGGCAGCACCTACCCTACAGGGTGGGTACCACAGCACCTTCTTACCTCTTAGCTTGGAGCTCCGTGCTGCAGCAGGCCCAGGCTGTGCTGCTGGAGCCGGCACGCTGTCTCCGCTCTGACCCCTCGCTCTTTTGGTAGCAGGCAACTGCGCTGCTGTTTGCTGCTCTTCTTCCAAGCCCTTGCGTTTACATCCAGCCAGGGACTTGGAGACAGAGCGGGGGCACGCTGCAGGGGAAGGTCTTCTCCCTGAGCTGGGACCTGCTGTTGTAGGAAGCCCTCCAGCCTGGAGATGAGCTCTCTCAGAAAGGACTTCCTGCACCGCTTTCGTGTAGATCTTTCCATTGGGCTCAGCACCTATCTCTGGCAAGAAAGAAGAAGCAAGAAGATATAACAAGAGTCCAATACTACTTTCGGTCTGCAAAATGGGTCACAATGCTAGCACATCTCATCTGCAGTGTTCACAGTCACGGATCTTAGGATCGTGGATGAACTGTGGGTTTGTATTTCAAATCAGCACAGGAAAGGTAACTATAAGTCCCGGGGATTAAGACCCCAAGCAACACGCAGTGAGAACAGTCCCAGGAAGAACAGACAGAAAGCCTAGTTAGAAAGACAGTGCACCAAACCCAGATGCCTGTTGTGCGTCTGTACCTCTCTTGGGTGCCATGTCATGGTCTGTAGCTTCCCCCTGCCTTTCTGCAAGGCTGCGCTTCAGAGGAAGGCCACTGGCATCAGCTTCTGACAGAAAGGAAACAAGAAAGACATGAAGAACATCTCTTTGGAGGAAGACTTTAGCACAGTCAGACACAAATTTCTGGTCTTCAAGCATAGTTTCTTCCATTTGCCTTTCTGCTGATTCAACACTGTGCCATTTCTGCAGTCAACACAGATCTGCAGTGTCCTTTCCTCTCCATCACACACAGCCCTGCATGCAGCCCTATTTAGAGGCAGGTACCCACACCACAGCTCACAAGAGCTGCTTACCTGCGGAGGCTTTCCGCTTCCCCCCTTGCCCAGCACCATTCCACAGACGCGCAGGCTCCGTCCCTACAACAAAATACAATTTGCTGATTTAACAGAAACCAGTAGCCTGTAGAAGTATTGTCCTGTCAGACCAAATCCATCCCCAAAACAACAAAAAACCAAAAGTCTCATTCTTGCTCAGATGACAGCAGAAGAACCCCAGCCTCCCTGACAGCTCTACATTTGACAGAGCAGAGGTGCATCACCAAACAAAACACTATCAGGTGCAAAAGTTGAGACACATTTTGTGGCTCTAAAAGGAATTCACTCGACTCTAAGCATTTATATGCAGACTTCTGCCTCACTGCTGCCACCAACTGCCGCTGTCGGTCTCTCCAACACTTCCACAGTGGCTTATTTGACATCCCCTGCAGCACTGCATCCACTCAGAAGTAATACTCAAAATTCATTCCTCCATCCTTCATAACAGAGGCCTCAAGAAACTCACTTTTGCGTGGCAGTAAGGACGCTCTGTTCCCATCGCGTCCCTCTGCGCGCTGCAAGATGCGGTTGGATCTCCGGCAGCCTGCTGGCTGCTGCTCCCAAACACGGGGAAGCGCGCTGCGCTGCTTCTGGGGAGAGAAAGGAAGAAACGTCAGTGGGAACGGGCAGCCAAGGTTTGCAGAGAGGTTCCAGATTGTGCCAGAGATATTATCAGAGTGCTGAGAGATTAATTATCACTAAGGGAAAATACAGCCTAAGCCATGTCCACGTCATTAGCCCAGACTGTCAGCAGGGAGCGCAAAATCCAAGTGGTTTTTGAGGTGACAAAGGACCAGTAGGGCTCCTCCTGCTCCACCCCTTCCCTTAAACATGGGAAAAAGAAAGAAACATCAAGCAAAGGAAACCCAGCCATACCTTTCCTCTCACAGAGCAGGAATTAGAACCACGGTCATCTCCTTGCTGAGCCATGATGGCTGAAGTGTCAGAGGAAGACTTGCAAGGTCTGAGGGTTCTCTCCACAGGAACCTCCTTCGCTCTTAGAAGGAGCTGGCTTCACTCGTTCTTCAACTGCCTTGATCTCCGAGTTCTCCTTTTGGACAGGAACCCTTACAGAAAGTATCAGCAAGTGAAAAATCATGAGGAAGAAGCATTTTCCCAGCTTTCTTCTGCTACGCAATGTAGTCTCTTGAGGAGGGCAATGCATGGACCTCAGCTGTCTGCAAGAATTGCCCATCACTAGCTGCAGCTTGTGTCTGACTGCCATGGCTTCTGTCAGCAAGTGCCCCCAGGTCCCCTTTTCCCCCACAGGTGTGCTGACCGTCCATGTGCCCAGCTGAGCACCCGGCTCTCTGCCGTGACTTCAGCGCGGTTTGCTGAAACACCTGCTGGGTATGGCACACCAAGCAATCCATGGAGCAGTGAGACACAAGTTGCACTCTATGAAGTCTGCACTCTGCTTCCTTTTTTAGGTCTGACATGAAGGTGGGGGCCTGGCAGCAATTTTCCAGGGGAGGAATGACATTTCGTCATCCTCACCGAAACATGGGATGGAATCTCAAGAAGAACATGTTTCCTCTGGAAACAGCCATTCAGAAGGGCAGCGCTGGAGCTGAGAACTCCTCCCCAGCCCAGCTTTTCTGCTGAGACACCACTGGCAACCACCCAGCACCAAACCCAGCTCACCTGGTCAGCCTGCTCAGTCTGTGCTGTGCCCAGCTCACACACACCGCAGTGGTGCTTCCAATGGGCTCTCACAGGGTGATCTCTCTCAAGAAAAGCACAGAGCTCAGTCTCCGTGTGCAGCACGCTCACGAGAGCACCAGCTCTGCTCACCAGCTGTGGCACAAACGCTCCCACCCCAGCAACCATTGTGACCTCAGAGAGTGCCTGCATCACTTCTGTGCTTTCATCATAAGCAAAGGGAGTGGTCACCTCCTAGATCCAAATTTTAGGAAATCAACACCAGGGTCACCCAGTGGGGTGAATGGGGTTAACTGAATGGGGGTTAATTGAAGTAAAGCAACAGAGAAGTGAACATGACTCTTATGCAGCCCAATAAAAACTCAATATGGCCTCGTTGTGGTCAGTAGAGTCCCAGAGGAACTAGTAGGAACTGGGAGGAGTGCACACCAGTATAGACCAGAAAAGTCCAGTATGGCGAAGTAAAAACCAGTAAGGACCAGTATGGCCTCAGAGTGGTCAATGGAGTCCTATAGGAATCAGTAGAAACCAATAGGAAGGCACATCTGTGTGCCCTGGGGCCGGAGCTGGCCTGTGCCTCTGGCTTTGGGCCCCAGGGCTGGTGCCGGCCTCTCGGGCTGCAGATGTGGCTTTAGGCCCTTGGCCTGGTTCCGGCCTCTCGGGCTGTGGCTGCACCTTCAGGCCCCGGGGCCGGCGTAGGCCTTTGTGGCTGTGGTTTAGACCCGAAGCTGGTGCTGGCCTCTTGTGCCTGGCTTTAGGCCCTGGAGCCGGTGTCAGCCTTTCAGGCTGTGGATTGAAGTCCTGGGGACAGTGCCGGCTTCTCCAGCTTCGGCTTTAGGCCACAGCAGTGGTGCCAGCCTCTCTGGCTGTGGTTGTGGCTTTAGGACCTGGGGCCAGTGCAGGCCTCTCCAGCTGTGGCTTTGTCTTTAGGCCCTTGGCCTGGTTCCGGCTTCTCTGGCTGTGCTTCAGGCGCAGGGGCTGGTGCCGACCTTTCAGGATTTGGCTTTAGGCTCCACAGCTGGTGCCAGCCTGTTCGGCTGTAGATGTGGCTTTAAGCCCCATCTGGTCTGGTGCTGGCCTCTGTGGCTATAACTGTGGCATTATGGCCCAGGGCTGGTGCTGGGCTCTCTGGCTGGGGCTTCAGACTTCAGGGCCAGCGCAGACCTCTCTGGCTGTGGCTTTATACCCCAGGACTTGTGCCAGCCTCTCTGGCTGGGGCTGTGGCTTTATGCCCCAGAGTTGGTGCTGGCCACTCTGGCTGTGGCTTCAGGTCCTGTGGCCACTGCCAGTCTCTCTGGCTCTGTTTTTAGGCCTCAGGGCCAGTCCTGGCTTCTCTAGCAGCATCTTTAGGCCCCAGGACGTGTGTCAGCCTCTCTAACTGGACTGTGGCTTTAAGCATTTGGACTGGAAAGCACTCTATGGCCAGGCGCTGCTCAAATACTGGGCCTCCATTTCCTCCTGGGCATCCACACGTGCTCTGAGTCTCCTGCAGCTTTCTGCAGGGTTTGTAGCTTCCTGCTGAGGAGCTCCTCGTGTTCTTCTGCAACTGCCCCCCAACATCACTACTGCCTCCCCTGGTACCGTACTGGGAGATGCTTCAGAGTCCATTAGCCTGCACTTCCTTCCTCCCATCAGCAGCTGCTCCTACACAAACCTTCATTCACACTGGGATGCCGTCCACTTCTAGCACCAGCTGACCTGCAAGACAGAGGATTAGCACAAATGCAGAAGCCCAAGGCTGTGCCACCACCATGTGCTGCAGCCTTGGGAAGTCAGCTGCAACTGCAAACTTTGTTAAAATTAAAACAGGCACCGTAAATTAAGCATGACTTCTGAACTGAAGTAATTGCCACAATCAGAAATAAATACTGAAATCGCTTACTTAACTGTAGGTGGTTACTTTTGAATTCTTTTGTTTTTGGGAAAATATGAACTTGGAATTGAAGGATACAAGAAAAATGAGGAGCACTTGGCAACTCAGGCAAACTGAGCAGTGCAGGGAAGATTGTTGCATTTCTTCTTCTCCTGGCCCAGAAATGAATTTTCCTAGCTTAAAATGAAAAGAGAAGAAGAGCCTGACATAGAGTAGACACAATACAGTCTCACATCACAGGTAGAAACTGGAGAGCTCTTGTGGCACAAAGCTCAGGACTGTAGAAATTAAGGTTGCCTCTAAGCTTTAAAAGAAGATGAAAGACAAGGTTAAATGCAAAACATTAGCAATTCCTGCAGAGCACATCACACAGCTGTAGGCACCACCTGAGAGGTAACAGTCAGGTGAGAAAGGAAAACCTTACTATGTGAACACAGGGACAAGCTACTCTCTTCTTCTGGGCCTTTGTTCCCAGTGAGGATTTCCCTCAAGAGCGCTGCTCAAGCTGCTGCTGTCTCCAGCTGTTGGTCACTTCTACCTGCTGGACGCTGTGCCCACAGGTCATTCTGCTTTGGGCAAAGCCTGCTGGCTTAACTCCAAACCAAGGTCACAGGCCACGTTAATCCAGCTGGTTTATCTGAAAGGGCTCAGAAGCCATGCATGGGATCCTTTCTGCTGGTGGTTCTTTCCAGGCAAGAACCTCCGCTCTCAGATCAACAGCCAAGAGCTGGAAGGCAGAAAAAGCTTTCCAATCCCCATGGATGTGGCTTCTGCAAAGACAACAGCTGCCTACTCTTCAGCAGGGTGATGCCTACCCAGCAAAGCACTCAGCCAGCAGATGCCTTTCCTTACACTGACAGAACTGTCCCACATTTGTGCAGTCCTTGGCATTGCATTTCCAATCCAAGTTCACATATACCTCAACCATTCCTGCTGTGTTAGTTTACTTGGATCCCCAGTTGGGGCTGTAGCTCAAGAGGTCAACGCAACAGAAATAACACAACATGCAACTGGAAAACACATCTCAAAGCCGAGAAGAGCCAACTCTCTGACCTTGGGCACAACTGGGCACCAAGAGCCAGGCCTTGCAAACTTGGCTGATCTGAGCATGCGGGAGGGGGCTGGCAATCAGACCAGGAGTCTCCATTTCAATTGCAGTTCCATGTAGAGAAGAACACCAAACAGTAACAGGTGTGAATGAATTCATTCAAAAGCTGCACAATGAGTTTGTTCTTTATTAAAAAAAGCATGCATTCCAAGTCAAAAAGTAACCGCGGGAGTTGATATCAATGGAAGCTGTTCTTATTCCTACACCTCATCCTCTTACCACAACTTTCCTTGCCTCATCCCTTACCCCAGCTCCTGGAAAATGCCCACAGACTTAAAGTCAACTCTCAAATCCATAGGACTCCTTTCACATTACTCCATTAATAAAAGATTGCAGACTTGTTTCATGCACTCAAACTGATCGAGCAGTGGTATCACCATCACTCGTAACACACGGAAGCATCCAAACCCTGAGGACTTTTTTCCCCTCCACCACCAGGTTCTTCTTAGCACACAAGACTTCTCTTGCTCCTATCAAAACAACAGCCAGCAGTACAAAGCAAGCAGCCACCGAGGACTTTAAAAACAAAGCCTGATCCACATAGCATATCTGAACCTCACAAGAGGCCAACTGTAGGCAGACCTGGAGGGGTGACAAAGGACAGCAAGAGGCTCAGTGACAGCATGGTGACAACGCAGGGCTTGCGGGGCCGGATGACAGTCGAGTCCCACCCTCTGTGTGGTGCTCAGTGTACAGGGAATAGTGTCATCCAAGACATGGTGACACACAAGTGATGGTGACACCAGATGACGATAACAACAGTGACAGCCAGGGATGGGGACACTGCGTCATGGCTGTTCCACATCGAGGTCACCTTGTGTCATGGTGTCACCTGAAGACAGTGACACTCAGTGACACCCAATGGCATCCAGTGAAGGTGACACCCAATGATAGTACCACCAACGATGATACCACCAACCCCATGTCACACCCCATGTGTCCCCCAACTGTCCCCCGCTCCCTCCCTGTAATCCTCCTCGTCACCTCTTCAATGAGGATGTCACCATGCTGCAGTTGTGCCACCAAGGCAGGGGGGACAGCTTGGGACAGTCATGGACAGCCAGGGTGACAGCGTCACCAGGCTCCAGGAGCTGTAGGACGCTGATGGGGCTCTCGAGGTAGACGGGTTGGTATGGCCCCAGGTTCCACGGTTACAGTGACAGTGAGAACTTCGGGGACAGGTGGTTGTCCCGGTGCCGACACTGCTGACGGTTGTCCTGGTGTCACCTGGTGGCCTGTGGGGAGTTGTTTCTGTGGAGCTTTGCACGGAGATTTAGCGAGAACCATCCATTTCTGAAAGGAAGTGGCGGAAAAAATACAACAAAATTGACATAGTATTTATTTTAATGGAAACAGATATTTTTGGGGACGATCCCATGGGGACAAAGCAGCATAAGAACGTGTCACTATGTGAGGTTGTCCTCAAAATCCCCATTCGAGAACTCTGGAACACTCCAGGAAACCCTGGGCACCCTCTGGTCACCCCAACAAACCCTCTGGGACATCTCTAGACCCTTCTGGATGAGTCCAGGATCCACTAGACACCCCAAGACACTTCAGGAACATTTCCAGACCCTTCCAGAAGATTACAGGACCATCTGAACCCACCGGAGGATGCCCCCAAAGCGTGTTCCAAGAAGGGCAACACAGCTGGTGAGGGGTCTGGAGCACAGGCCTGATGGGTGGGGGCTGAAGGAGCTGGGAGTGTTCATTGTGGAGAAGAGGAGGCTCAGGGCAGACCATATTGCTCTCTATAACTACCTGAAGGGAGGCTGTAGTGAGCTGGGCTTCGGCCTCTTCTCTCGTGTAACTGGTGACAGAACTAGAGGGAATGCTTCAAGCTGCACCAGGGGAGATTTAGGCTGGACGTTAGGAAATACTACTTCTCTCAAAGAGTGGTCAGGCAGTGGAATGGGCTGCCCAGGGAGGTGGTAGAGTCACCAACCCTGGAGTTGTTCAAGGAACATTCGGATTTTGTGTTGAGGGATATGGTTTAGTGAGAACTATTGGTGATAGGTGGATGATTGGACTGGATGATCTTGTAGGTCTTCTCTAACCTTGGTTTTTCTGTGATCTTCTGTGATCTTCCCAGTCCCCAGTCCTGCCCTGTGCTGGTGTTCTGCAACAAACAGCAATCCAACACACTGTGTCCCTGTAGAATCACAGAATCGTTCACGTTGGAAAAGACCTTCAAGAGCATCGAGTCCAACCACAACCTGAAGTACCCCAACTCTAACAACCCTCCTCTAAATCATGTCCCGGAGCACCACATCCAAACGGTTTTTAAACACGTTTGGGGATGGTGACTCAACCAACTCCCTGGGCAGCCCATTCCAGTGCTTAAGAACCTTCCTGTAGAGAAGTTTGTCCTGATATCCAACCTAAACTTACCCCATGTCTGTGTGTTCTGTGGAACCCCACAGATGTGACAGTGGAGTCTGGTTCTGCACTGGTTTCTCAAAGAAAACCAGCGCACGGTATCAGGAGCGGAGGAGGAAGCAGATGATTCTGCCACTGATGCTGTCATTGCGCGTCCCCCCCAGGACTCCCACAGCTTCCTCTTCCCAGCCCCGCTCAGCTCCTCGCGGGCTGCAGACGCTGCTGAGGCTCTCGCACTCCACAGCCGTCATCTTCTTCTCGTGCTGCCGGACCGCTCTCTGCAGGGCTGCGCTGAGTTCCTGCCGCTGCAGCCAGAACCGCAGCTCCCGTGCTGACGGATGGAGGAGCTCCGTGCCGGCACCCACAGCACGTGGTCCCCGGGCTGCCGGTGGCACGGCAGGATGCTCCCCTCCCTGTCTCCCATCGCCCCTCAGCTACGGCATCCTCCTATAATCTGCCTAAGGACCCTGCAGAGGGCTACAGACAGGCCGATCGATGGCTGATGCCAACGGCACGAGGTTCAACACCACTCAATGCCGGGTCCCGCACTTTGTTCACAACAAGCCCAGGCACCGCTGCAGGCTTGGGGCAGAGCGGCCAGAAGGCCGCGTGGAGGAAAAGGCTCTGGAGCTGCGGGCCGACGCTCGGCTGAACGCGAGCCAGCAGCGCGCCTTGTGCAGGCGGCCGAGAAGCCCGCTTTACCGGCAGCAGCGAAGGCAGCAGGAGCAGGAGGCGATCGCCCCGCGCTCAGCCCCGCCCCGCACAGCGCCGGCCTCGGGCCGGCACCGCGACCGCCTGGAGCGGAACGTCAAGGTGCCCCGGAGCCGCTCGTCTCCAGCGGGTTCCCCACGCCACCGCCGGGCCGCGCCGCCCGCCCGGACGCCCCGCTCCCCCACCTGCCGGCGGCCGCCAGCCCGCGCTCGCTGCTCTCCCGGAAGGCCCGCACGGAGCGGGGCGGGGCGGCGCGGGCCCGGCCCCGCTGAGGTCCCCCACATCCCCGCCCTTCTCCTCCCGCAGCCGCAGCCGGGGCCCGGAAGCGGAGCGGGCGCACGACGGCAGGCATCGCGAGGGCAGCGGGGCCGGGGCCACGGGGATGCGCGCGGTGATGTCGCAATGACGGCGCGCCCGCGGACAGAAAGGACCCCGCGCGGAGCGCCCGCCCCGTTCGGCGCACCGACCAATGGCAGAGCGGAGGAGGCGGGGCCGAGCGCGGGCTCTCCGCCAATGGCGGCTGCGGACGCGGGGCCGCCGCCATGGAGATGCTGATGGCGACGGCGGGATGGAGGAGCCGCGGGGCTCCGCGCGGGGAAAGCGGCGGTCCGCCGCCCCGCGTCCCCGCCGCCGCCCTCCCCGTGCCTCAGGGACGCCGGGCGGTCAGGGGAAGGCGGCGCGGGGGCACCATCCCGTCCGTCCCCCGTCAGAATCCGGCTGCCCTCGGAGGAGGAACCGAGCCGTCCTCCGTCGTTGCGGCGAGGCGCTGCCCGGCTGCGAGAAGCGGCGGCTGACCGCGAGAGGCGGGACCCGCCCGGTGTCCGGGAGCGGCTCCTGGCTGAGCCGAGCAGCCCCGGAAGAGAGGGAGCGATCGCGCGGATCGAGGCGCGTTCGAGCCCGGCACGGAGTCCGGCCAGCGCCTTCGCTCCTCGTTCGGCTCCAGTCATCGGCAGCGCTGTGCTGAGCTGCTGCCCCGCAGCTGCAGTCTCCAAGCGCCGTTTTCCATCTGATGCCGTGGCGACGGTGCGCCCTCCCTCATTGCAGCGCGTGAAGCCATCCTCGTGACGACAGCGCATGCGTGATGGCGTCCCCATGGCGACAGCGCCTCAGCGCGTGCGCCGCTCCGTCGCTGTGGCGCCGCGCCGTCCCCGCTGAGTGACGTCATCAGCCCCGCGACTGAGGAGGAGGCGGAAGTGGGGCGGGACACCCCGGGGCTCCGAGCGCCGCCTCAGCTTCTACAGGTGGGTGTTCCGGGGGGGCCCCGGGGTTAAGGGGGCTGGGGGCCACGTGCCGCTCTGCGTTGGCCCCGCGGGGTCTCTGTGGCGCTCGGGGCTTCCGCTCGGCGGGGGCAGCTGCCCTGTGTTTCCCCGCCTCCCCCACCCCGTGTATTTCACTGCCCTCCTCCCCTCCCCCTGCCACTGGTCGCCCACAACCTCCCCCGTTGCTCTGTGTGACCCCCGGGGTTGCGCCTCCCCTCCCCTTTTTCCCCCTTTCAGTTCCTCCATTCTGATCACTGTAGTCCTCTTCCACCCCTCCTGTCTGTGCCTCCCCCGTTCTGACCCCCGGGGTTCACCTGCCTGCCCCCTCCCCCTCCCGATCCCTCATTGCCACGTGAGCTCAGGTGCCTCACCAACTGCCCCAGTACTTTACCATCACCCAGACCCGCAGTCACTGCGGAGCTTCGTTTGCAATGAGGATCTGGAGAACCTCTCCCAGCCATGGGCAAGTTGCACAGCAATGCATCCATCCCACGGTGAGGCGTCCAGAGCCGCTGCAAGCAGCTCCAGCCTTTCTCGCACGGAATAAACCAACGTACGGAGCGGTGCGGGGGGACAGCCGCTGCCCTCTTTCTCCTCGTGGCTTTCTCCCCGCAGCCTGGCCAGGGCTCAAGGGGAACGAAAGGAGTCGTGCTGTCAATCCTGCTCTAGCACGGGCCTCTTTAGCAAGACTGTCTGCCCAGCCCCTCTGCGTCGGGCTTCATCGGGTAACGAACACAGCAGCAAAGCCACCCTCGGCTCCTCGGGGAGGGCCCGCCGTCCTCGTGGAAACGCAGCGTGACAGCACGCGGGTTCCAGCAGCACCAGCGCTGTGACTTCCTCTGCCCGCCCTGGAGCCGCAGCCCGCGAGCTTTCCCGGCCTCGCACACTGAGCAGCCGAACCTGCCGTGCTGCACGCGGTCCCTCCGGGCAGAGGCCCGCCAGCTCTGAGCCTCGCCCGGCCGCCGCTTCAGCCGTGGGGAACGGCGGCACGCAGGCTGAGCCGGCCGCCATCGGCGCGGGGCGATGGCGAAGGCCCGGCCTCTCATTGGTCAGCGCCGGCGCCGCCCCGCCACCGGCCTCCCTCTCATTGGTCAGCGCCGGCGCCGCCGGCTCTCTTCTCGCTCCCCTTCCCTTCAGCTCCCTTGCGGTGTCTCTCCCCTGCCCCATTCCCGTCCCCTGCCGTTACCTTGCAGCATCTCCCACCAGTTTCCTTCCCTTCCCCTCCCTTGCGGCGTTTCCCCCCAGTCCCCTTCCCTTCCCGCATCTCCCTCTGGTCTCCTTCCCTTCCCTTGCATCATCACCCCGGTTTCCTTCCCTTCTCTTCCCTTGCGGCATCTCATACCGGTCCCCTTCCCTTTCGTTCCAGCCTTTCCCCCTGGTCCCCTTCCCTTGTAATGTCTCACCCTGGTTTCCTTCTCTTCCCTTCCCATGTGGCAAATTCTCCCAGTCCCAATCCCATTCCCTTCTCTTCCCTTACACAATTTCCCCTGTCGCCCTCCCTTCCTATACGGCATTTCCCCACAGTTGCCTTCCCATGCCTTCCCTTCCCTTATGTCATCTCTCCCATTTCCATCCTTTCCCTTCCCATGGGGTGTCTCCTCCTGGTCTCCTTTCTCTTCCATTACCTTGTGGCATCTCCCACCAGTTTCTTTCTCTTCCCTTCCCTTCCTGTTGCCCCTTGTGCAAGTCATGGAATCGTGCACCATTAAGTTTCATTATTACCATCAGAACACGCTGGATGTGAGAGTCACCTTTTTTGCCCCGTTAGTAGGCCATGACAGAATTGGATCTCCTCTGAAAGGACTCTGGGTTCCCACTGCTGCTGTGTGTGTGTCCCTGCATGATCCCTGCTGGATCACAGAACCCACAGGGTAGGAGGAGAGAAGCTTCAGACGAGACAAGGGGCATCGAGGTCAGCTCCTGGACATCAAATCACGTGCCTCAGAGCGTATTCCTCCAGCATCTCTGGATGCTGCCTTCTGACTGAGAGAACCACCAGGGAGTGTGTCATCAGTGACAAAAAATACAAAATGAATGTCTTCTGGTATTGCTGGAATACAAAAAAAGCCAGAAGGGGCAAGACAAGAAGCTAGACGAGGTAAGGGGAGGCCAGAAGAGGATGGCAAAAGAGGTGAGGTGAGATGAGGGGATGCCAGAAGGAGAATCCAAAAGAGGTAAGACAAAAGGCTAGAGGAGACAAAGGGGGATGAGAAGGGGATGGGAGAAGGGGGTGCCAGAATGGGACAACAGAAGGGGGTCAATAAGAAGTGAGATGAGATGACACCAGATAGGGATTCCAGAAGGGGACACCAGATAGGGCAAGATGAAAGGTGAGATGTGATGAGGGGAGGACAGAAGGGGGCACCAGAAGGGGCGAAACAAAAGGCAAGACAAGACAGGAGGTGAGGCGAGATGAGGGGACTTGAGAAGAGGAGTTGGCAGCAAGGCTCAGCTTGAAAAAAGGACCATGAGCCCAGGTCCTTTTTTCAGCCGTAGTTATTTAACTCTTGAATAACTTCCCAAATGCCCCTGGGCTTGGCAGAGTCCCCTGGCACAGGCTGAGCCTGGTTTGCAGCCAGCTCGTACTTCGGCCCCAGGGCATGGGAAGGAGCCGTGGATCAGGGGACAGGCACTGAGTGCTGGGAACCCAATGGCACCGAGCCCCAAGCCACCAAATCAAGCATCTGGTACTTGCCTTCTGTCTTCCAGGACCACCTGGAGATGGTCCCTATATCAAGGATTTGTCCAAGTAGGTATGCCAGAGTCCTCTTAAGTCCTGTGAGGCACCAAGGTGAGAGACCGATCCCTTGGGGCCCTAGGAACATGACATCTGGGGACACTGAGAAGTGAGAGGCCAATGGGGACATGGACAGTGGGGACATCATGGTGACACGGGGACATCGTGGTGACATGAGGACAGGGGGACACATAGAAGCAGGTGGGTGACAGGGACATCAGAATACAGGACAACAAAGACACGCGTCCCTGGCAGTGTCCACTCAGCGCCCTTGTTGCCAAGCAGGAGATCGGGAGTGAATAAAAATCTGGCAGTGGCAGCTGGGTTTCCTTGTCATTTACTGCTGCAAAACCCAAAGACCATGACTTTTAGATCTTTGAAATCTCAGAATCGTGGGGTCTTAGACTCATAGAATGAACAAATCATGGAACCACAGAATCACAGAATCACAGTATCGTAGAACTATAAAGTCAAGGAGTCACTTGGGTGTGACAAGACCCCTACAGTCTCATCAGGAGACACGTCATGTATTTTCTGCTCATAACCAACATCAGGAGTCACCACGTTACATCCAGAAATCTGCATCGTGAATCTGAAACGGCAGTAGTGCTGCCTCTGTCCATGAGGACAATTTGTCCTTAGGACACGCAGCCAGGCAATCAAAAATTTGTGTTGGGGTTTGGAGTCACTGGGCTGTGTGCCTGAGTTTCAGCAGAACAAAAGGTGTCCTACTGGTTTTGTTCCCGTGATGGTCCAGCCTCCTGTCATGGCTTCAAAGAAAGTGACTCTTGTTTTATCCAGATGAAAAGAAATAATAAAACACTGATAAATGGCTCAGAACTGTAAATGGCTCAACGGTTCCTCAAGGAAAAGCGGTGTGCTAATTTTAAGTGTTATGTCTGGCAGAATGGATAGCTGGTCACGGCCTTGTGGGACGTTTCCCATAGATAAGAGAGCTGCTGTGCTCTGAAAAGATCACTTGAATGTCTGCTTTGGAAATTGCCCAGAGAGCAGTCAGCTGGAAGAGTTTCCTTTGGGCTGCTTCTGCTCTGCAGCGTTTGTCAGGGAGCTTATCAGTGCTGTGTTATTTGCTGTATTTAAATACAGACTGACATCACACTTAGGTGAGGTGAAGACTGTTTTTAAGATAAAGGCAAAGCAGGTGGGTGATACTTGGTAGTAACTTCACATTAAAGGTTCCACTCAGGAAAACCCTCTTTGCTGGTTTGATGATATCTAAAAAGGAATCCTAAGTTCTTTGTGACTGTACAATGCTGAAACGTAAAGTGTGATGGGGTCCGAGGTTCTCAGGCTGCTCAGCCAGCAGCTGAGCATGGAATCATGGCTTCTTTTAACTTGGAAAAGACCTCTCAGGTCATCCAACCATTAACTCAGTGCTGCCAATTCCACCGCTAAACCCACAGCCTGTGACATGTCACCATATCTGCATCATGTCACCCTGCTGGGCCCCGGGCTTGTGGTGCTGGGGAGTAGGTGTGGGGACAATGGCATGGCACATCCTTGGTTGGGCTTGATGTTCTTAGAGGTCTTCTCCAACTTAGTTCTTCCGGGATTCTAGGACAATAGGACTCTGGGATTCGGGCATGATATTAGGATTCCCCCCTTTGGGGCTTGGTGCCATTGGGTTCCCAGCACTTAGTGCCCTTCCCCTGATCCCTGGCTCCTTCCCATGCCCTGGAGCCAAGGTAGGGGCTGGCTGCATGCCAGGCTCAGCCTGTGCCAGGGGACTCTGCCAAGCCCAGGGGCATTTGGGAACGTGAGGGGGGTCCCAAGAGAATAAATGCAGTCCTGGCTTCTTGCAGCCTCACCCAGCTCCCAGCGTACAGTGGAAGATGAAAGCAGTTACTGTCATCGTGCTCCTGCTCCTCGCCTCCATGTGCCTCCAGGCACAGGCTAGGGTGTGCAGACGGGTTCTTGGTAACGGGCTGGCTCGCAACCACTTTCTCCTTGGGTTCCCTTGCTTCCTGCTCTTTGGGTCCCCTCTGTCCCCTTGGTTTGCTCGCTTTGGGTTCCTTTGGTTCCTTCTCTTTGGGTCCCTGGGTTCACTTGGTTTCCTCTTTGTGAGTCCTATTGATTCCCTTTCTTTGGGTCTTCTTGGTTTCTTCTCTTTGGGTTTCCTCTTTAGGTCCCCTCTGTCCCCTCTCCTTGGATCCTCTCGGCCCCCCTTCTTGGGTCCCCTTGTTTCCTTCTTTGGATCTCCACCTTCTGGTCTCCACCCCCAGCCGATCCCCACATTCCAGGGACTCCAGATGACATGTGGAAGCAATTGGGTCTGTGGGAACCAGTAGGGATTTTCCCTTTAAGACCAAGGGGAGGCCATATGGGGTTGTTGCGAAGGCATCACCCGCTGCCATATGCTTTCCTATTAACTCCAACCCAAACTGTCCCTCATCCTCCTTCCTCAGCTCCTGGATGACTTCGAGGTGGGAGCAAGCGGAGCTTTTGATTTAGGAGTGAGTACTACGGTGCCCTCAGGAGGTGCCTCCCATTTGGGGAGCCCCAGGTCCTCAGTGGTTTTTGAGGAGGTTCTGGTGCCCACTGGGATCTCCTCATTTCTCCCACTGCAGCTTAAGTTGCTACGAGGAAAGCGGAACTCCCATTCCCTTCCCCCTCTGCTGGCGCTCCCAGATCCCGTGGTTGTGAATCTTCCTATCAAGGTGAGTGACACTGGGGGACCCCTGTATCCTGCAGGGTCCTGGGCTGTGGGGGGACCCCAAATCCCTCTGGACTGGGAGGTGTGGAGGAGATCAAAAAGGATCCAAGAAGAACAGTGCCATCCCTGTAAGGTGCAGGTGATCGTCGTGGTACCATAAGGACCCCATAAGGTCACCCAAAGAACACAAAGGGTTCTGGTGCCATACAGACCAAATAAAGTGACCATAAGGTCACCGCCTGCACTTTGACTTTCAGGATGAAACACTGGTGCTGTCCCCACCATGTTCCATAAGGACTTGATCATCCCTGCATATCGCCACCAGATCTTTGAAAGAACACAGTCTGTTTTCCCATAAAGAAACACCAATAAACACCGCCAGCAAAGCTCCTGCGTCTGTGTGTCCCTCTATTCTTGCATCCATCAGTCCCTTTGTCCTTTTGTCCATGTGTACCCATTATCCCTGCAGTAACTCCATTATTCCACGATTCTGTGATATCCAGTGGGTTGAACACAGTACTGAAGTCGAGGAGATGGCACTGAGTGACGCTGGGGGGGACAGCCCACCAGAGGTAGCACCCAGTGTCCTCTGGAGCCCTCAGCACAATTTCTGACTCCTTTTGGTGCCGTTTGGATGCATTCTGTCCCTCCTGCACTCTCCCTGTGGGGCAGCTGCAGCCCCTGCCCTCTGCTTCCCTCTCCCTCCATCTCTTCTTCCCTCCATCCCTCCCTCCATTCTTCCTTCAATTCCTCCTCACTTGGCCTTGCCTTCTACCCGCCCTCCCAGCCAGTGGCAGGGCACCCAGTGCATTTGAATTGAAGCCATAAGAGGGTGCTGTAGTCCTGGTGCTTTATAATCCTAACAAAGCTTTTTCATTTTCCCCTTGATGTAGCCCACCAAAATCTTTCTCCATTGCAATTAATGATCCCTTTAAAGGCTGTGATCTGGGGAGGTCAGCCAAAATTTCCTGGTGTATCCGTTGTTTCATACCTACAGAAAAGGAGCACCTTTTACTAAGTCAAGCTTATGCAAAAAAAAAAGAAGTGTTTTTGAGGTTGCTTACATTCATTTTCTTCCTGACTAATATATATATTCTATATATTATCTATATTATCTATCTATATTATCTATATTATCTATATTATCTATCTATATCTATATATTATCTATCTATCTATATATTCTATATATTCTAATATATTTAGCTTTTTATTCCCTTCAATCCTTTCTACAATATGGCAATCAATGCAGAAGAGAGAAAAAAACACATTTGAAATAAACAGAGAAAGACAAGCTCATTGTCACTGATGTGTCGTTTTGCTGTTGTGGCATGCCTTCTGGTATTCTGCCTTCTCTGTTATCTGTCTATACTATTAGCTTTTTGGATCAAAGCCATTTTCTCTACACATAGAGTTATATGAACGATATTGTAGAGCCTTTGGTTTCTCAGCACTGGCATTTGTGAAGGGATAAATGGCTACTGCCCCGTTGCAAAAAGGAACTAATACCAAGATGCATTTGTTGCTCTGAGCTGTCGTGGGCTGGAGTCCTGCAAAGTCAATCTGCAGTCATTCCCCTGGGCCTTCGGTACACTGGTGCTGGCCTGAGGCTTTTACTCCAGCATAATCAGCACTGGTCAGGGCACAAGCATGACAGTTCTTACATCAGCAATCTACTGTCTTCCTCATGTTACGTCACAAATCAGTGTCCTTCACTCCGCTTAGACCATTTGTTTTTGCTCATGGGTTAAGTGGATTAGACAGCTTTTAGTAAATTGAGGCACAGTCCAATAATGTTTGCCTTCTGCCACTATAGCACAATACATTTGATTTTCCCTTACTCAGAGGATTGGCCGGATGGATCTTTTCACACTGTTCCACTTAACTTCCCTAGCTGGAAGGAGATGTTCTCCCCAAATAATGGATTCTACCACAGTTACTTGGCGTGACCTGCACTCGACTCTTTCAGTCTGAGTTTGCCACAGATAATCCAGGACGTTTCGCGGATATCTGGATATCTACTAAGAACCAGGAAGAGTTTCTTGGATTCCAGTGGCCACTTCAACTGTGGATCATCCCCAGCGATCCACTGTCTTATTGTGGGGGGGAGGATTTAGTGCCGGGCTGGGCTGCAGTACAGGGACAAAGACAACTGCTAGCAATCAGATCCCTTGGGGCTCTCCTTCCAGGCTCCATCTGCAGTCCCAAAGGGCTCTGGTCTCCTGCAGGTTCTCTCTGACAACTGTTAGTCCCAGGCAGGTACCTCAGGAACACCAGGGCCTCTCGAGATGGCACCGGCTGCTTGTGGTCACACGGTGGAGCTCTGCTTGAAAACCTGAAGTCATCTTCAGTGTTTTTCAAACACTCAGCACCTCCTCATGAGCTGCCCTGGTTCAATCCTGTCAGTGAAACACGCACACAATAAGTGGAATTTCTATCATGAGAAAACGTGACCTTTCAGGATGGATATTCACAGTATGGAAAGAAATACCAATCTTCCGCTGTTCTTGCACTGACAACTCTCTCTCATTCTGTGCATGTAACTGCCCTCATTTTACAGGTATTTCCACCTGCCCTGATTAGGCTGACCACGTTGGAAGCCACCTTTCCAGCTGCCTGTCTCAACCTTTGCAGTTTCTATTGTTATCCCAATTTCCTCTCCCCTTAATCTCTGATCATTTATAGCCCTTTTAATGAGTGCAGTTATTTGAGTTTCAGGGAGCTAATGTTTGTCCCTCCTTAGCAGTTTGTCTCACTGTGTCCTTAGCCAGCTAACTGTTTAATTAATATGCCTTTCATATTAATATTTATCATTTCCTACCTATGTACGTGACATATTTCTTGTACAGTCATCTTTTGGGAAGGAGAACTTCAGTGGAGGCATACAGCTGAGGAGTACGTTCTATTTCTTGGTAACCTGTGTTACGCTTTGTTACGCTTACTGTTCTTTGTTTAAACGTAAGAGAAACCCTTCTGCACCCGTGTCCTCTGAGGAGAGCAGGTGGCAGCTGCTACAAAGGATCTGAAACATTCAGTGCAGACTTTAGAAGAGAAGTCTGATGTAAGGAAAAGCAAGGCAAGTGCCAGGTGGCATTAAGCAGACAGGGCTGGGGAGATGGGCAGTCACGTTGTCCATGCAGTGTCAGATTAAGCAACTGCTCTTCCTGCCTATGCAGGTCTCCTTAAGGGACACCCTGGATCCACCCTGGATCCACATCAATTGGAGAACGATGCTCCAGAGCCAATGGAAGAACATTATGGAACAGACACAGCTCACTGTAACCTTCTGCACTTTAGAAAGATCCACAGTATATTTAGTGCTACTTCTGCGAACGTAAGGTACTGAGAGGAGAATCACGGAATCATTAAGGTTGGAAAGCTCATCCAGTCTAACCATCCACCTGCCACCAACACTGCCCAACAAACCCTGTCCTGAAGTACCACAGCTACCCTTTCCTTACGCACCTCCAGAGACTCCACCGCTTCCCTGGGCAGCCTGTGCCAATGCCTCGCCACCCCTTCTGGGAGAAACTTTTCTTACTATCCAATCTGAACCTCCCATGGTGCAATGTGAGGCCATTCCCCGTAGTCCTATTGCTATTTACCTGGGAGAAGAGGTCCCATCTCACTGTAACCTCCCTCCAGGTAGCTGGACGGAGCGATAAGGTCTGCCCTGAGCCTCCTCTTCTCCACACGGAACCATCCCAGCTCCCTCTCCCACTCCCCGTTAAGTCTTGCGCTCCAGACCCCTCCTAGCTTTGGTGCCCCTCTGTGGATACACTCCAGGGCCGCCATGTCTTCTTGTAGGGAGCGGCTGGGCTGGGCTGGGCTGCAGTTGATGGGACAAGGACAACCGCTAGCAATTTAGATCCCCTGGGGCCACTGGCAAATCACAGCGACGATCGCATCCCCGCTCCTGACTGCCCCATTTCAGGCTGCCATTGGGCTCCTTGGCCACTGGAGGGCACTGCCGGCTGTCACCAGCACCCCAGACCCTTTTCGTCCGTGCAGCCTTACAGCCGCTCTGCCCCAAGCCTGTAGTGACGGTGCCTGGGGTTTCTGTAGCCGAAAAGCAGCACTCAGCTCTTGACGTTCTTAAAGCTCATGCAGTTGCAGTCAGCCCAGTCATTCAGCCTATCTCAGTCCGTCTGTGGGACGCTTCCTCCTAACTTGGTGTCATCTGCAAACTTACTGAGGGTGCACCCAATTCCCTCATCCGACTCGTCAGTGAATACACTGAACAGGACAGGCTGCAGCGCCGACCCCTGAGGAACGCCTCTCAGAACTGGACTCCATCTGGATCTCTCTGGGCCTGGCCCTCCTAGCAGTTTTTTACTCAGCAAAGAGTGTACCCATCCCAGCCATGGACTGCCAGCTTCTCCAGGAGAATGCTACAGGAGGCGGTGTCAGAGGCTTTGCTCCAGTCCAGGTAGCTTCCACCCACAGCATCTCATCCACCAGGTGGGTATGTAGTCATAGGAGGACATCAGGATGATCCTTCTCGTAGATGGGCACCACATTAGCAAGTATTCAGTCACCTGGGAACTCCCTGATTGATTAGGGCTGCTAGGATGCCACGTCCACCAACTCCCTCAGTACCCTCAGGTGGATCCAGTCCAATCCCACGGATGTGTGACAGCCCGGGTGGAGCAGCAGGTCACGTGCTGTTTTATTCTGAATTGTGGAGGGTTTATTCTGCTCCCCACCCTGTCTTCCAGTTCAGGGGGCTGAGTACCCTGAGAATAACGGGCCTGACTATTAAAGACAGATGTAAAAAAGGCGTTGAGAACCTATCTGCTTTTCCTCATCCTTTCTCCTTGCACTGGGGTGGAAGGGGATCCATCCTGTGCCAGCCACGTGCACTTGTGTTAGGCTGTTAGGGTGCCTTGGCATGTTTATACAGATATTTATTTGGGTCCCAGATTGACCAACTGAACTGAGTTAGATTCAGAGAATCATAGACTGGTTTAGGTTGGAGAGATATTAAAGATCATACAGTTCCAACCTCTCTGCCATGGGAAGGGTTGTCATGCAGTAGATCAGGTTGCCCAGAGCCACATCCACCCTGGCCCTGAATGCCTCAAAGGATGGGGCAATCCAAAACCTTTCTGGGGGACCTCTTCCTGTGCCTGACAGCCCCCACAGTGAAGAATTTATTTGATCACCAACAAAGATATTAAAAACAGCAGTCCCAAGATGGAACCCTGAGGGATTCCTTAATATAACCACTTATTGTTAGCCTCCACCTGGACACAGAGCTGCTGACCACAACCCTCAGGCTGCAATCATACAGCCAGCTACTAATCCACTTTTCAAATCCACGTATCTCCAAATCAGAGATAAGGATGTGGAGTGAGACCATATCAAAGCCTTGCACAAGTCCAGGTAGATTACTTCAGTGTATGGGAACTGCTGAGTCACGGCCTGAACCTCTGATTAGTCACCTGAGGCGAGCAATGAGGCAGCCCTGGGAGCACAGGTGAAAGCAATTCACCTGTGCTGCAGGAAGGGGTGGAGCCTGGCTGCAACTCTCCTAGACCCATTCAAGAGCTGACTACCAGTGGGGAAGGATCTCTCTCTCTCTCTTTGGAAGATCTACTCCACTGGTCTTTCCTGAGCGAGCCCACGACACGGGTGAGCCTTCTATTTATTCTCTTTGTCTCGCTGTGCCTAACTCTCTTGTTTATTTCATTACTATAACATCTTAATATTATTAAATTATATAATATTCCTTTATATAACTTTCATTGATTATACACTTGGCAAGCCAGGCAGGCAAGCCGAATATACTGAAACTTACACTATGTCCTTTCTTTGGAATTTCTGTAAATGGTTCAAGGGGGAGAACACTACCCCCCTAGATAAGATAATTCCAGGGCAGATCCCAGGATTTGCGGGATCCCCTTATTATGAATTGGCAACTATCATTGAAAAATGGGGTCCCCTAAGTGTTGTGGGAAACGTTTCCCCATATCGCCTAGTGGATTACTTTCAGGGACTAGTCAAAGATATATTAGTCACTAGAGAAAGACAATTAGCTGCTTCTACAGTGGCATGGCCACTATTAAATGCTTTAAACAATGCTGAAATAAGGAATAATACTTCAGTGAATGAAAATGAACTTTTAAAAGATCGTATTGAAAAGTTAGAACAGGAACTTGGCCTATTAACAGGAAAAAAAACCAATTCTACGTCTTCCAATAGGTCAAGTTCGTAGTATTTCAACAAACAATGACCAGGCTCCTGAATCAACGGACTGTGTTGATCAGGAAAATAAACCATCTAAATCGGATCTTGAATCCCCAATTTTGACGGACGCACTAGAAGTCCGTCCTGTTATATCTCAAAAAACAAAAAAGGTACAGGACAGACCAGCAGGGGTGCCGCCTGATCAGTGGCCCCCCGCTCAAACCCACTTGCACGTAACAGCCCAACCGTACACGGCAACAGAACTGATGGACTTAGTCCAACGATTCAGGCAGAAACCTAGAGAAAGTGTGCCGGCTTGGTTATTAAGACTATGGGATTCTGGGGCAGAAAGTGTTCTGGTGAATGGCCTGGAAATAGCCAAATTGGCCACAATGACCGTCCATCCTGCTCTTAGACAGAGATTATATGCAGGTAATCAATATAATGATGAAAACCATTCAATAATAAAATGGTTAATGGCGGCCTGCCGTATGGTATGGCCCAATAAATCTGATGTTCCTTTACATACAGGGATGTGGTCCTCCATAAAACCAGGTAATGGTCACAGGATGTGCATTTTCAGTAGCCTAAGCGTAGCCTAAGTTGCTTAAATATTGCAACATATTGACATTGTGTGTTTATTGCTGTCTGTTTTTCAGGGCTTGCAAGAGTCAAAATGGAGCATGAAAACTGTAGTTAGAGAGTTTATTCTGCTAGGATTGTCTCAATCCCACAAAGTCCAGTCAATTCCCTTCTTCTTCTTCCTCCTGTTCTACATCATAATTCTCCCAAGCAACATCCTTATCATTCTCACAATTCAGGGGGATTCCCAGCTGGGATCACCCATGCATTTTTTTCCTGGCTAATCTGGCATTCTTGGATATCTGCTACTGTTCTGTGACCCCACCCAAAATGCTGGCTGACTTTTTCTCAAATCCTAAGATCAACTCCTACAAGGCCTGATTGACCCAGCCTTTGTTTCTTCACTTCCTGGGAGCAGCAGCAGCTTTCCTGCTGTTGGCCATAGCCTGTGACCGTTACGTTGCTATTTGCAAGCCTCTCCACTACACCATGCTTGTGAACAGGACTGTATGCTGTGCCCTGGCTGGAGCTTCGTGGGGCGGTGGCTTCATTCATGGCATCATTCTATTTGCTCTCACCATCAAGCTCCCCTTCTGTGGCCCCAACGTCCTGGACGACTTTGTCTGTGATGTGCGTCAGTTGGCGAACTTGGCCTGTGCTGACCTTACACGGCGGAACTTCTGATGTTCCTCAACAATGGAGTTGTCATTGTCATGTGCTTTGCACTTCTCCTCATCTCTTACATAATCCTCTTGCTGAAGCTCCAGACACACCAAAACAAAGAACAAAATAACCTCCACCTGCATTTCCCACATCATCGTAGTTTTTGTCATGCTTGGCCCAGCTGTCTACATATATGTCCTACCCTCTGAGGCTGTCCCAATGGCAAAGGTTTCCATTGGGAAACCTTTCTTTTCCATACTGTTGTCTTCCCTTGACTAATCCCATGATCTACATGCTGTAACAAGGAGATCAAAAGCTCCGTGTGGAAGTTGGTCAGCAAATACATATTTAAAAAAAAAAAATTTGAAAGAAATAAATGAAAGTTTATTTGTTCCTCGTTTTGTTCATGCAATTTTCTTAGGAACAAATCCACACTGTACATTATGTAAAAGCATAATGTACAAGTGATAACCTTCAAGAAGTCCTTTTCTATCAAAAAAATCCCTAGAGTGATACTAAAACCTGTATGGAATAAGTTAAGGAAGAACCAACCTGTGTAAAGGAACCAACTCATGCAGTATGAAGTTAGCATTAAGAATCTTTTAAATTCATTAGAAAGTATCTGGTAGGTGTTGAGACTTCATAGAACTATTACTGGACTACTGGTTCAGCTTCAACCATGGTAATTCATTATTTCAGTTTATAGTCAAACTTTCACTGTTGATGCTGCCTTCTCATTGGACTCATTCATGATCCCACTATTGAATGAGTTGATTACATTTCCACAAAGGGAGAGTGTGAAAGCTGCTGGATGATCCAGCTTGCAGGCAAGCTTTGCAATTCATATAGCATAGGTAAGACATTGCAATCTTTTAAGTAAAAATCAAAGACAATGTAGCTATAGCTTTACAGGACGTGCAGATCATAAACTTCATCCATACAGTTACAGACATTTGCAGCACAGATGTCTGTCTGAATTAGTCACTAAGGATTCCAGCAAAACTAACAGGCATTTCCAGGGAGAAGTTCAGCTAACCCTTTCTTAATTTCTACTTTGAGAAGTAATAAACCATGCCTTAGGCGTTTTTGTCTCGCCCCTTGTACTTGCCCTGTAATCCACTTTATAGTTTGACCCCAAGGTGGTCAGCCAAATAATTCTTCTCAATGGGAAACTGTGCTTTCAGAGAGCATGGTTTTCTTACTGCAGTGTAACTTCCTTAGGCAGTGTAGATGATGCAGAGTGAGCTAAACACGTCTCCGTCCACAAAGTCCTCCAATAATCTCTCAGAAGACATTGCATCCTACAGGTCACGGAGTTCTTGGTTCTCACATAACGCTCTAGCATGCTGTAAATATCCAAATGCAGTTGCCCTTGCAGTAGGGTATTTTTGTTCTTGTTGTTCCTTTCTTCACTAACTTTCTACATATCACTAGGTGAAAGAAAACGCCATAAATTCAAGAGTGCCTTTCTCAGGAATGCACTCAGCTCTGAGCACCACCACTTATACACGGCCTTCTGTCACACTGCTGCCATCAGCTGCCGCTGTTGGCCTCCCCAGTGCTTCCACCATGGTTACCTGACATCCCTACAGTCCTGCACCCGCTCAGAAGTAATACTTAAAATGCATTCTTCCATACTTCATGACAGAGGACTGAAGAGACTCACTTTTGCGTGGTGCTAAGGATGGTCCATCCCCAACACGTCCCTTTGCGCGCTGCAAGGCCCAGCTGGCATTCTGGCAGCCTGCTGGCTGCTGCTCCCTAACGCAGGGAACCGCACTGTGCTGCTTCTGAGGAGAGAAAGAAAGGAGGGTCCATGGAAATGGGCACCCAACATCTGCAAAGAGATGCAGCGTTCCAGATCGTGCCAGAGACAGGATATCACAGTGCTGAGTCATTAGCTACCACTAAAGGAAACAAACATTTGGGAGAGTATTCACAGCAACTGCTGCAATTTCTGGGCATACCCCAGCTTTCTTACTATTCAGGTGGAGAAGACTGGCGCTCACAGACATCAGTTCAGTGGGTTAAACCAACACACCTGCAAAATGCCAGCATTATTCAGGAAACAGTCTTCAGGTGCCACAGTTCAATCCACGCAAAGTTATTGTGCAGAGCCTTAGCTCTTGACTTCCATTTCTTCCCTAAATTTTACTACTGCAAGCAGCTAGAACAAACCTTTCAGGTGAAATTCAGGGCAGCAGGGACCTGGCAAACCATAACTAGGTGCAGCTGGCAGGAGGGCAGTTCACGCTCTTTGCTCCCACCCTGCCCCAGCAGGTTAAGGAGCCTGGCAATGCTGTCCTGTTGCAGCACATGCAGAATCCAACCGGTTATGGAGGTAACAAAGGACCAGTAGTGCTCCCCCTGCTCCAGCTTTTCCCCTTCAAAATGAGAGAAAGGAAGAAAACCCAAACAAATAAATCCAGCCATACTTTTCCATATGCAGAGCAGGAATGGGAACTGCGTCTGTCTTCTCATTGAGACAGTGGTGGGGAAGCTCAGTTCCTGGGGTCCTCTCCACAGGGACTGCCCCCTGGCTTCACTCTTTCTTCAACTGCCTCAATCCCCAAAATCTCCTTTTGGAAAGAATCCCTAAAGAAAGAATCTGCAAGTGAAAAATAGTAAGGAGAAGCATTTTCCCAGCTTTCTTCTATCATGCACTCTAAAGTACTCTTGAGTAGGACAGTGTCTTAAAATCAACTGGTTACAAGAACCATCCCCAAAATACAACTAGATTCTGTACAGCTGCCATGATTTCTGACAGCAAGTGTTCTCCATCTCCTCAACATTTATACACCTTGAAGCAAGTGGCTGGTGTTGCTGTCATGAAGAAAACTCCCTTTGTCTTCCACCCCTACTGGTATATAGCTGCACTGGTACGATCCACGTGTTCAACAGACCTCAGCTCTGCCTTAGCCAGGCACAGTGGCTGTCCTTCTCCCTCCCAGCTCACACACCAGAGCACTGCTGTGCCACATGGTAAGAGCAGCAGTGACAGTGGGCAGCACCCATCAGCCTCCACCCTGCTCTCACCACCAGCTGGGACAAGGGCTGACACAGCGGGCCCACCCCAGCCCAGCTTTTCTTCTGAGACACCTCCCAGCAACCACCCAGCACCAAACCCAGTTCACCCACTCGGCCTGCTCAGCCTGAGCTGTGCCCAGCTCATGCACGTGCTGCAGCAGTGCTTCTGACGGGTTCTCACAGGGCGATCTCTCTCAAGGAAGGCCCAGAGCCCAGTCTCTGCGTGCAGCACCAGCTCTGCTCACCAGCTGTGGGACAAATGCTCCCACCCCAGCAACAGTTGTGACCTCTGTGAGTGCCCACATCACTTCTGGGCCTCCATCAGACGTAATCCAAATTTTAAGAAACCAACAGCAGGGTCACCCAATGGAGTTATCTGAAGTAAAATAACAAAGAAGTTAAGATGACTCTTGTGTAGCCAGCTCAGGTCCCCCTCTTGCTCAGGTGCTGCATGATCGGACAAAGGAGATGTTGCCTCTGAGGTGGAGGCTGGAAGGGTCTGGGCTTTCAAACTGTCAGCAAGCATTTGGATGAGCCACCTTCCTGCTGAGGAGCTCCTTAACAGCATTCCTGCCTCCTCCGGTACCGTACTGGGAGATGCTCCAGAGTTCATTAGCCTGGACTCCCATCAACAGCTGCTCCTGCACTGACCTTCACTCACACTCTGATACTGTCCACTTCCAGCACAAGCTGACCTGCAAGGAAATGTGGGATTAATGCAAATGCAGAAGCCCACGGCTGTGTCACCACCACGTATTGCAGCCTTGGGAAGTCAGCTACAACTACAACCTTGGTCACAATTAAAACAGGCACAGTACATTAACTGTGACCTCTAAACTGAAGTAATTGTCACGATCAGAAATACATACTGAAATCACTCACTTAACTATTGGTGGTTACCTCCAAACTCTTTTGCTTTTGGGAGAATATGGACTCAGAATTGAAGGATACAAGAAAAATGACATCTGCTTCACTGGAGGTGGTTAAGCTTGGAAGTAGGATTCCAAAATGAAAAGGTTTTCAACTCCTTATAAGGCAGAAAGCGATGGGATGATTGCTGACGCCTGCAGAAAGCCTGATCTGCTCTGCCACAGGTGGCTGAATGACACAAAAGCTGTGCTGCTCATTCAGAAGTGCGTGGGGCATGGGGTGGGCATGGGGCACCAACACACGGGATGTCAACACTCCTCGGGCACTTTCCCATCAGAAGGGAATTCCCTTCTCCCTGCCATGCCATGTCCACACTACTCCTAAGGGCTGTACTGACACAGTCAGCACAGAATCCATGCAAACGTTCTTTTCTCATCGTGGTGGTTTTTAACAGATGCAAGCAATGAGACATCAGGTCACTGTGTGGGCTGCTGGGTGACACTGCCATCATTTCCAAGCCATTGCTTCCTAGGGGCAAATAAAGTAAAATACTTTAAGAAAATTTCACACAGAGATTGCATACTATACTATTCTTTTACACAAAGCAGAAGGACAAAACAGGAGATACGTGCAGCTGCATCAACACCCCAGTTGCTGAAGGAATGGAAAGACAGATCAAATGACAATACATTATTCTCATACAAGGACTGCTCATCAGCACCCACTGCCCAAGGAGCAATGCAGGGAAGACTTGCATTTCTTCTTCTCCTAGCCAGAAACTGTTTTTCCTACCTTAAAAAGGAAAGGAAAAAAAGCCTGACATAGTGCTGACAGGGCAGGCAGATGTGGCACACCAAGGCATACTGAATCTGCAGAACATTTGAAACTTTCACCTTTCCTCCAAGAGCAGTCTAAACCTTCCATACCCACTCCTACTTTCACCACTATTCTTACCAAAGCTGCTTTTTCAGCTGGGGCTCCTCTCTGTCCTCAGCAGTATGACTCAGCACACAGATGCACCTCAGCTCCATTTCGTTTCCACGCCCACTTTGTGGGACTGTGGGTTTCCCATCAGAAGGCTTCACACACACCGTGCGTTCAGCTCAGTGAAAGGAGACACAACTGATACAGGCTTGTTGTGCAAGAGAAATTCAGGTTCTCTTCTCATTCCCACAATCCTTCCAGTAGTTCAGTCCATTTGGTACATTACCATGTCCCGGATTCTCAGCTGTGTTTTCCACACACTAGTCTGTCTACCAACAATGCATACACAGGAACCAAGAAACCAATAGCTACACTCAATCATAACCCAGGGCAAGGAAATCTCAGAGCAATCCTAAGTGAAAGCACCACTTTTCTGAAACTCTGCCTCAAGCTCCTCACGCTCCCCCTCAACTCTTTTCTCAGAAGCCCACTCCTCTGCTTTTTCCTTTTCCTCTGAATGCTTGCATTTTTGTGCAGCCAGGACTTGGGAGAAAGCTGGGATGCAAACTGCAGAGAACTGTCCCAGCAATGAACAAACAGAAAGCCTGGGCAGAAAGACAGTGCATCAAGTCCAGATGCCTGTTATGTTTCTGTACCTCTCTTTGGTGCTTTCTCCAGCTCTGTCTTCTTCCCCAGCCTTTCCACACGGCCATGCTGCAGTGGAAGGCCACTGGCGTCAGTTTCTCACAGAGAGAAAGCAGGAAATACTTGAAGAGCAACTCTTTGGAAGAAGATTTTAGCACAGCCAGCCACTAACTTCAAGTTTTCAAGCACTGTTTCTTAAATTTGCCTTTCCACTGCTCTAACATTATGCCTTCCTTACAGTCAACACGAGGCACTTTTCTCTCCTCCATCACACACACCCTTTCACACAGTCCTATTTAGATGAAAGTACCCAAACTACAGCTCACAAAACATTCTTACCCACAGAGGCTTTCCATTTCCCCCTTTCTCAATAAGAGTCAATAGAATCCCATGCTCCATCCCTAAAATAAAGTACAGCCTTTCCATGTCACAGAAAGCAGTTGCCAATAGAATCCTTGTCCTGTTAGCCCACATCCACCAAAATCCCTCCAATACACCATTTCTACAGCCAAAACAAACTCATTTTTTCAACTGAAATGCATTTACAGAAAGTATTACTAGTCTCATTCCTGCTGAGTGAGTGGCAAATGAATCCACATCTGTCAGACAGCTCTACAATGCACAAAGCAAAGCTGCACAAGCAAACACAACACTGTCAGGTGCATGAGCTGAGAAACACTTCATTCCTAAGTCAAACAACTGTGAGTACAAGTACCTCCACACTGTTTGGCCTCTCCAAGGAACAGACACAGCTCTAAGAACCATTTAGACACAGACTCGGATCGCTCTACTGCCACCGACAGCCACTGTCAGCCTCTCTATTGCTTCCAGTACAGCGCTGCCATCAGTCACTCTTTCTTCTCAAGACTCTCTTGTTTTCTCACTTACCTCCTTAGTTGCACTAAAGAAATGGTTTTGCCATTAGCTACGGCATCCACCCCCAACCAAACCAACACATCTATCAGTCAGCAGGGTTGCGCCCCATGAGGCCAGGCCTCATGCCATGACAGCAGAGGAGCAAGGTCCAAGGCTGCAGCAAGGGAGAATTTGCTCAAAGGCAACAGCCGTGGGCACAGAAATCAAGGCAAGAAGCTGCTTATCTTCAGAAGGATTCAGGTAGGCAGGGATCTCCTTTGCCTACACTGCCAACCCTTCAATGAGGGCTGGGAAGGGGTGGATCCTGGCTCCACCCCTTCTGTCATTCTGGAACATTGCATGCTCTGGGTTGGCCCTGCCTTTCTACCAGGTGAAAAATCAGGTTTCAAGCCATGTCTCAGCATTTACACTACAGCATCCCTTAGCATTAACTCCACAGGACAACCCTTAACCCTTTACCTTAACCTAAAAGGCTAATCCTTAACACTCACCCCAAAAGATACTCCTCAGCCCTAATCCAAAATGCTAACGCTTAACCCTCATTCCCATCTCAAAAGTGCTGCTGTTGTCCCTAACAAAAAGGACAAGCCATAAACCCCCAACCAGGTGGGCACACCCCCACCATCACTAACATCAAGTGTTAAGCCTTAACCTTTAAACCTAACAGAAAACAGTAACATGAAACCCTAACCCCAAAGGGTTACCCTCAGCACTTAGCTCTAGCACTAAACACTAACACTTCATCACAATCCACAAGTGTAAACCTTAGGATCATAGGATCACCACGGTTGGAAACAACATCTAAGATCATCTAGTCCAACATTTCCCACTAAATCACATCCCTCGGTACAACACCTAAACACTCCTTGAACACCTCTGGGGATGGTGATTCCACCATTTCCCGTTCCATAAAAACCTAACCCAAAAGGGTATATCCCATCACCATCACCCACAAGGGTAACTGCAGACAAAGGCAATAGCAAATACAGCTGCTTTAAACCAGTCCTAAATTACCCAAGAAAAGTAAAGGACACAAACCTGTAAATACAGAATGAGCCAGCAGGATGAGGAAATGAGCAGAGATTTCAGAAACGCGTCTGCTGTCAGGGAGGGGAGTTCAGGCCTGCCCCAGCACCACAGATCTCCATGACACGACACAACATGGGGAGGTGGCAAAGGTGACAGGGCTAGGAGGAGAGCTGGCGGAGGAGGAAGGTTGGATGCCTGGCAGTTTGAGAGGGACTGAGGTAGCCTCACCCATCACAGACGTGGTCAGCGCAGACACTTTGGTGTCCGACATGATGTAAAGTGTCTTCGTAGGGCTGGACGTGGTCACTGCAGAGAAGGAAAGAACGTGGTCAGCAGTTGTGGGGACAGGGTGCCTACCCTGGGCTGCAGCCCCGGCAGCAGAGTTGCAGGGCTTCAAACTGCACAGAAAACCCCCTTGTCTCATTTTGTTTTCAGACTGACTCCAAAATAAACCCCAGCACTGCCACAGCCTGCGCAGAGCACAGCAAGGGAGCCCCAAACCTTTCAGCTCCCTTTCTAGACCCCTCAGAGTCTAAGAATCCTCCCTCCCTTTAGTGATCTCACTCTCTCCCCAGGGGGCTAGGACCATAGGCTTCTTCCTTGGCCATCCCACTCTCAGAGCTGTCACACAGCTCGTGCATCTTCAACTCTGACCCACCAGCACTGAAGCGCACACACCACCTGACATGGCTTCACAAGCAACCATCTGCCTTCGCATCACATGCCTCTACCTGCCTTTGCTAAGCAAGCACGCACCTACCTGCCTTTGCTTTGGAAGCATGCACACGCTTCCCTTTGCTAAGCAAGACCACAGTCCCTTTTAATCTCAGGAGGGAATAAAACAGCCCGAACAAAAAGGGTACAGCAAGGCTCTCTCTAGGACGCCTGTTGTCTCAGCAGAGTTGACAGTTACTTAAAATGCACAAAGTACCTACAAAACCATCACGCTCAAACAAGGAAAGTAAACAAGTCCAGGATGCCGTGAAGGGTTCCTAGCTCTTTGTAGGTAATACCTGCTCCGTGGGCACAGGATGCGCACAAATTGCCCCTCATCTCTTCCCCATCCCCTTGCTCCCCCCACCCCCCGTGATTTCCACAGGCATTTAGAGACTCTGTGGAAAGGCAACATAAGGCTCATGGAGAAGACTGGATGTACATGAGGTTTTTCCCTTCCCTGGTGCTAGAGCACTGCTTGTCTAGATGATGAATGTTTTTCATACAAGCACCAACCAAGCGTGGCAACAAACAGCTGAAATGGCATTTCCCCTGCAAAACAACCAGCCTGTCTAAAGACCTCACCTCAGAGACTTGCCAGAAAGGCCAGAACTCCCTTTTGGCAGGCTTACTCACAGAACAGCAGGCTTCTCTTCACCGTGCATCACATGGACACAAACAGGCTGTTTGTGCAAGGAGGGCAATTTCACCTGAGCACCTCACCATATGTGTTCCCTCCACCCTGCTTTTCTGCAGAGATACAAGGATAAAAACCTCAGTTCCTCTGAGCAACGACTGGAAGGAACTCTGGAAAATTCTCCATTCAAAAGCAGCTCCTCTGTGGTCTTGGTTCCTGAGGGCTCCTTTGGATCACCTTTCAGGCAAAGTGTAGGAGGTTCTACTGTACAAACCTATGTACCTTGGTACCTTTTTCCACCCCAAAACTAATTCTGACAGAGTTGTGATGCAGACATTGGACACGGAGAAGAAGAGAAAAAGAACAGAAGAGAGGATAAAATTAAGGATACCGGTAAGGAAGAAGCACAGAAGATGAAAAGCACAATAGGATACAGGCAAGACAGCAAAAGAGATGAGCAGTAGCGGAGAGAATAAAGGGAAGAGACGCTGAGAAGGATAAGAGCAGAAGGAGAACAGACAAGAAAGAAAGAAGAGCAGAGAAGAAGAAAAAGGATGTAGGTAAGAAAAACAAGCAGACAAGGAGAAAAGCAAAAGAGGTATTAGCGTATACAGAGCGTATACAGAGAAGACAAAAGCAGAAGTGGAGAGAAGCTGAAGAGGAAAAGCGAGAAAGGAAGTCTGGCAGAAGTACAAGAGACGGTAAGAGAGGAAAGTGGCAAATGAGAAGAGCAGAAGAGAAGTGAGTACAGAAGAGCAGAAAACGAAAAGAGCAGTAAAGAAGAGCAGATCGTGCTATGAAGAGAACAGTAAAAGGAGAGCACATGAAGAAAGAGGAGAGAGGACAGTGAAGAAGGAACTGCAGAAGAGGACAGTAGAAGAAGGTGTGAGGACTGGAAAGAAACAAAGTGAGTGTAGTAACAGGACACCATTTCCCTTGGGACTCTGCAATCTCTTTCATTTCTGACAGACGGAGGCGCTGAGAAGAACAAGAGCCATGTCTGTGTTCACCAAGGACTCACCTCTGCACGTGCAGCGGCAGCTCTCAGAGAAGCCTTCTTTAGTCCCACTTTCCTCTCTTCAGGTCCTGGCAGGCATGGGGAGGAGCCTGACCACCAATGAAGACCGAAGCAAGACACTTATTGAGCACCTCAGCTCAGCTTTTTCCATGTCTGAGGAAGCCAGTTCTCTGTCCTCATTTATCAGAGGGGGAACGCTCTCCTTGGCCTGTCTTCTGCCTGCGTACCTGTAGAACCCCTTCTTGTTATTTTTCACATCCCACACCAAGTTCAGCTCCACCTGTGCCTTGGCTTTCCTAATCCTATCCCTGCACACAGACAGCAGCCCTGGCAGGAACGCAGCGCTGTGGCAATTTGCAGAGCTTAACATGCAGTTCCATCAGCGCATTGTGTTTTCGCACTCAGACGTTACTGGCTGCCGAGCGAAGCGGCTGATAAGGCCATAGTGAGCCACTTTTTCCTAGCAGTGTATGTGGGACCTGAGGAAAATGTCCTCACGCGTGTTGAGGCAAAAGATAAAAGTATTCTACTGGGACTCTGGTGCTTCTCGTGAGGCACAGTCATGGAGGCAGAAGGTAGAAGTATTCATTTGTGTCCCCATGCAAAGTTATTGAGGAGGAACAAGGCTGTTCTCCCACTAAAGCTGAAAGTTTCAGAACGATCACTCATGGATTCCTTTTGCTAAACTCATGCGCTGGTTCTTAAACTGATGTGCTAATCCCTGCTGCTGAACAGAGCACCCCACATCAATCCCCCCTTTTCCTTTGAGGATTACGATGTTCACATCCTAATCCTCACCACCTTTGACCTTTCATACTTAGAGATACATCTCCACAGTCCAATCACACTACAAGGAAGGATGCATACATACAGCGATTACACACACCATCCCCACAAATAACTTCTTTAACCAGTGCAATTTGGGAAGCCAGGAAGTCACGCTGGTTTCAGCTCACATCGTCTTATGTTGTGCAGTATTTCACTTTGGTGCCATATCTTCTCTCCATCTGCTTCAATTCTACCACTCTGACCTACATGAACACAATATCATTTATTGCTGCATGAACTCCTTCTTGTGCACCTAACAAGATACCTGAAGCCCTTCTACATTGCAATACCACCCAGGCCAAGCTCTGGACTTTTTCCCTTTTCTTCTTCCTTTCTGCCCCTCTTCCCCTCTCTCCTTCTTCCTTTCCTTTCCTTCTTTTCCCTTGTCCCCTTTTTTTCCCCTTTTTCCATTTCCCTCCCTCCCTCCCTCCCTCCCTCCCTCCCTCCCTCCCTTTCTTCCCATTCCTCCCTCCCTCGCTCCCTCCCTATCAGCCTGGCTCTCACGCTGATGTCCAGATGCCCGTCTTCCTTTTCCCACACCTCCATGCTCTGCCCACATCCCCCTGTTTGGCTGCATCTCCCTGCGGATGTCCCACCCCACAGCCCCACTCACAGCCGCCATCCCCGGAGCTCTGCCCTCCCCCAGTCGCTCCCCCACCTCCCCAGGAGATCCCTGAGGGCTCTCCGTTCCCCCCCCACCCTTCTTCGCCCCCCGCTGCCCCTCGAGCCCCACTCGGGCTTCAGGCCGTGCGTGCAGGCCGCGCTGCCACGGCGACAGCGCGCCCTCCCTCCTTGCGGCGCGGGAAGCCGTCCCCGCGGCGACAGCGCATGCGCGGCGGCGTCTCCATAGCGACAGCGCCCCGGCGCGGCCGTTGCTCGAGCGACGCGCCGTCCCCGCTCCCCGCGGAGTGACGTCATCACGCGGCGACGCGAGGACGCGGCCACGCGGAAGCGGAGCGGGGCCCCGCGCTGCTCCAGCGCCGCGGCGCAGCCCCGGGACTCCGAGCGCCACCTCAGCTTCTACGAGTGGGTGTTCGGGGGCGGCGGGGGCACCGGGGGCACCGGGGCTGGGGCCGTCCTGTCTTGGCCTCGTGGGTCCTCTGCTGCTCAGGGCCTCTGCTCGGCGGCGGGAGGTGCCCTGTGCCCCCCGCCCTTCCCCCCCACCCACGGTGTTTCACTGCCTTCCCCCCACCCCCCCGCCGCGGGTCGCCCACAACCTCCCGAGTCCCTCAGTCTGACCGCTGGGCTTATGCTCTCCCCCCCCCGTTCCCCGCCTCCACTTCCCCCATTCTCATCGCTGGAGTCCTCTTCCACCCGTCCCCTCAGTTCCTCCGTCACTGTCTGTCCCTGTTCCCCATTCTGACCCCCAGGCTTCCGTGTCTGTCTCTCACTGATCCGTTGTGTCCCCATTCTCTCCTCCGACCCCCCCAAGTCTTCGCATTTTCTCCCCTAGATTCATCCCCCTCCCCCGTCCGTTCTGTCTGACCCCCAGAATTCCCTGTCCCCTCAAGTTCCCCTGCTCCAATTCCCCCATTCACATCATAGAATCTCCTACCATTCCCCAGTCCCCTCTGTTTGCACCCCCAGGGTCCCCTGTCTTCCCTTCCTCCCCCTGCTTCTGACCCCATTTTCTGACCCCTACAGTCCCCTGTACCCCCATGCCCTCCTCCCTGCCCTCTGGAGTGCATTCCCCTATGTTGGCCCCCAATTTCCCCCAACTGGACCCCCTTCATGTCCCATAGAAGCCCCCCCACGACCTCCAGTTCTCCCCTCCCACCCCTCCCTCCACCCCCAGAACCCCTTTCCACTCATGTGGTCTGCCTCTCCTCTTTACCCCCCCTCCCCAACTGGCACTCTCTCCTCCCAGACTCCCTTTACACCCCACAGAAGCTCCACACAACTCTCCAGTTTCCCTCCTCCACCCCTCCCTCCATCCCCAGACCTCCTTTCCACCCCACAGAAGCCTCACTAGCTCATTTCTCCCCCTCCCACCCCCTTCTGAACCCCCCTTATCCCCCGTTGGAATCATGCAAAAGGATCTGCAGGAGAAGTCCTGGAGAGGTCTGGGGGCATCCAGGGGGTTCCAGACTCATCCAGAAGGGTCTGGAGTTATCCCAGAGTGGTACTGGGGCATCCAGAGAGTCCCCAGGTTGATCCCGTGGGCCCCTGGAAAGATCTGTAAGCTCCCACTAGGAGTCCAGGAGCACTGAGAAGTCTCTGGTTGTGAGAATCTTTCTTTGTTTTTTGGCTCAAAGCTTGCTTCCTGAGGTATTTCTTGTGATAAGACTCTGATTGATTTGTTGAGGAGGCAAGAGATGGGTGCTACCGTGTGACAATTGATATCCCTCTGGGAACATTTGAAAGCCCCTTCCTCCAGAGTTGCTTACCTCTGGAAGAGAGTGCTCAGAAGTGCTTACTGGCGGAAGATCTGGCCTGTGACTAAATAGCTCCAGCCTTGTATAGGAAAAATGGGGAACGATACCATCGTGTCCTGTGAAAAACAGGATGCAGATGGGCATCTCTGCTCCCTCTTATCTGCTGGCAAGGCCCGGAAGGTGGGAACAAAGGAATTTCTGCTGAGATCCCAGAGCCAGAAACTGCCACTCCAAGGAGAGCTGACTCAACCACTTTGGATTTGAGCTGTCACTCCAAAGACAGCTGACTCGACCACTTTGAAAGCATTGGAAAAGGGCCATCATCACCATGGTCACCGTCATCGTCGTTGCCATCAACAACAATGCCTGATGACCCACCACTACTGAAGATCAAAGGCTGAACTACGAACCACGCTGGATCCATGGTGGTGACTATGTCCCTCTTTCTTCCTATAAAGACTCCTTGCTTCTTCTTTCCTACCTTTTCTATCGCCCTCCTTTCCTTCCCCATTACCCTAATTCATAATAGCGTCCGTCCTCCCCTTCCCCATCTCCCTAATTAAGATCTGTAATAAACTGGTCGGACCAACATTTGAACCGTTGTTTCTTAATCTCACGCCGGGTATACAGATATTAAAAGAACCTCCTCTCCCTCCTATAAATCGGAGTGAGACACTGGTCTGATCTGAAGATGTCCCAGTAGAGTCTGGTACGGTGCAGGGAGTCCTCATGAGGGTCTGAATGGTCCTGGAGTCATCCAGAATGGTTTGGGGATGTTCCAGAGAGGACTTGGCGGGTCCGGGGGGTCCTCATGTTGATCCATGGGGTCTGTGGGTTCATCCAGAAGGGTCTGGAGATGTCCCAGAAGGATCCTGTGGGGTCCAGGGAGTCCCAGGTGTGTCCAGGACATCCTCAGAGGGATTCAGAAGGGTCTGAGGATGTCCCTGAGAGGACTTGTAGGGTCTGGGGGGTCCTTAGGTGGGTTCCAAGGGACCTGTTGTCTACTGGAAGGGTCTGGAGATGACCCAGAGGGGCACAGGGTGACTGCTGTCACCGTCATTGGGTGTCATTGGGTGTGGGCATCACTTGGGTGTCACCGTTACCACCATCTTTGAATGTCACCGTCATTGGGTGCCTCCAGGTGTCATTGGGTCTCACCGTCAACAGCTGTCACCATCACTGGGTGTCACCATTGTGACTGTCTTCAGGTGTCGCTATCATTGGGTGTCACTGCTTTTGGGTGTCTCTGTTGTCACCATCGCTGGGTACCACTGAGTGTCACTGTCCTTGGGGTGTCACCATCATTGGGTGTCACTGTTGTCTCTGTCATTGGGTGTTACCATCATTCTGGTGACACTGTTAAAAAGGTGACTGCATGTGACCTCAGTGTGGAACAGCTGTGGCACAGTGTCCCCATCACTGGCTGTCACTTTTGTCACCATCACTTTTGTATCACCATCACTTGTGTGTCACCATCTCTCGGGTGACAGCATTCCCTGTGCTGTGACCACCACATGGGGGCAGGCACAGGTGGCCCCACACAGTCACCGTGCTGTCACTGAGCCTCACACTGTCCTTTGTCACCCCTCCAGGCCTGCCTACAGCCGGACCCAGTGACACCGGCGCCCTCTGGTGCTGTCACCATCGTCTGTCACGAGGACAGGGATGCACACAGTGGTGAACTCTGTGCCACCACCAGAGGGGACCAGGGGTGACATCAGTGTGGAACAGCTCTGACGGGGTGTCATTGTCATTGGGTGTCATCCTCATGAAGAGGGGACAAAAGGACCCCCCTGGGGACATTCTGTCGAAGTTGGGGACAGCATAAGCAGCTTGAAGACTTTCCAGGGGAAGTGGGGACACCGCATCACGGTGTCACATCCCCAAAGTTGGGGATGCCTCCAGAGTGTGACGCCCTGAAGTTGGGGACTCCCCTATGTCATCCCCACAGTGTCACACCCCAAAGCTGCGAACAAATCTGTGTCACCCCAATGGTGTCACACCCCAAAGTTGAGGACACCCCCACAGTGTCACACCATGTAGCTGGGGACACCTCTCTGTCACTCCAATGGTGTCACACCCCAGCATTGGGGACACTGCCACAGTGTTGAACCCCAAAGTTGGGGACACTTTTATGTCACCTTGACAGTGTCACACCCCAGAGTTGGGGACAGTCCCACAGCTGGGGGCGCCCCCACATCCCCCCATGGTGTCACATTCCAAAGCTGGGGGGGCCCTTCTGTGTGTCCCCCACCACAGACCACACTGTTCCCATGGGGTGGGGGCAATATATATATGTTTTATACATATACATATGTATAACACATATACAGACCCTCATCTCCATCCCATACCCATATCCCAAATCCATCCCATATCTACAGCCCATCCCATAACCATCTCCCCTTTTCCCATCCCGTATCTCATCCTCTATCCATATCCCAGACCATATTCATTCCATGTGCACATCTAATCCCAAGTCCATACCCCCGTATCCTATCCCAAATTGATCCCATATCCATATCCCAAAATATAAAGAAACAACCAACAGAACAGCAAAGAAACAGGATTTAATGTCATGGCAAAGCAGAGATGACAACTGACAAAAAAAAAAAAAAAAAAAGAAAAAACAAAAAGAAAAAACAAAAAGCAAACAGAAAATAACACACAAAAAACACTAAGACACCATGAAACTACAAGCTGGTGGCATTGGCTCCAGGCCAGGCAGAGCACCAGCACAGAGCACGTCACAGCACAGATGACATCAGCCGGGCCCCTGGAGCCTTTATGCTGTCACAGTGCGTTTCCATGAGGACGGAGGGCCCTGCCCAAGGCAGCTGGGTGCAGGCACCTCCTCTGTGAGCTGCGCTGCCCGCAGCCGCTCGCCGTGCCCTGTGCCTCAGAGCAGCCCCGGCAGCAGAGAAGCTCAGCCTCATCCCGCTCTGGGTTGTGGCGAAGTGTTACCGTTTGTGTGATTGGTGAGTGCTGAGTTACCCTCTTGGGTTCGGCTTTCGGCTTAGGGCTTCCCAGATGGGGTTCTGCTTCAGGGTTACGTGTCAAGCGTTCTGCATTCGGGTCAGCTTTAAAGGTCACCCTTTTGGCTGAGGGCGAAGCGTTAAGGCAAACGGTTTGGGGTTTGTGTTACCGGTTTCTCTCTGGGGTTAGGCTTGTTATCAGTTTGGGTTCGGGGTTGTGCCGTTACGGAAGGGTAAAGGGTTACCGTGTTGGAGAAGCGGTAAGAGTGATGGGTACCCATTTTTGGTTTGGTTTAATGGTTGCCCTTCGAGGTTTGGATTGGGGTTTAGGATTCAGGGATACCCTTTTGCATTAGGCACAAGATCTACCTTTTTTGGATGTGGCTAGTGGTTGCCATTTTGTGTTAGTGATAAGTGTTAAGGGTGACACATTTCTGGCATGTATAAGAGTTACCAAATCCACAGAAATTCGGAGCAATATTCATAGGAAAAAAAACGATGGAAAGAAAGAAACTGCAAGGAAGAAATCAACAAAAGTAGAGAAAACATTGGAAAGCAGTAGGAAAAACTGAGGGAAAAAAAAGCAAACAAAGCCTATGACATCCAAGGGAACAAAATACCCAACAGAAAATAAATAATAACTAACAAAACAAAAGAAAAACAGGCAGGAGAAAAAAAAGACTAAGAAAAATCAAAGCAAAACTACGAAAGGGAATGGAAAGAAAAGGCAAAGACATACAATGCTGTATCATGGCAAAGCAAAGGATTCAAACAAAAAAAAAATAAGCAAACTAATGCAAGAGGAAGTAAACGGAAAAAGAAACAGAAAAGAAAAAGAAAGGGAATAAAAGAGAACTAAGTAAAGCAAGCAGAATGAAAGGCCATGCAAAGGAAAGGTAGGAAGGAAAACCAAGAGCAAAGGAGAGCAAAGCAATGGAAAAAAGAATAAAATGAAAAGGAATATTCAGGAAAAAGAGAAAAGAAATGGAAAGGAAGAAACTGCCATGAAAATCCAACCCAAGTGAAGAGAACAGTGGAAAGCAAAGGAAAAAAAACAACAGGTAAGAAAACTAAGCAACAACAAAAGAAAGCAAACCAAAACAGAAAAGTAAAAACTAAATAAAAAAAAGAAAAAGGGAAGAAAACAGAAAACCTAAAAAAAAAAGAACAAATAACGGTTCAAAAAAAACCCAGAATACAAAAAGAGACAAAACAGGCAAAACATGTAAAAGAACAAAAGGACAAAAAAGGAAAACACACACACACACACACACACACAATGATATATTAAAAAACAACAACAACAACAACAAAAAAAGCACAAAAAGAAAAACACACACAAAAACAAAAAAACCCAAGAAAATAAAAAGCAAAACCAACATAAATTAAAAAAACCCCAAACTAAACACCAAACATACAAAAATTGCAACAAAAACACACAAGCATAAAACAAAAACCACAAATAAACAGAAAAAAATTAAAAAGAAAAGCAAAAATTAATCATAAAAAACAGAAAAGCAAAAAACAAAAGCACAAAAAACACACAAGCACAAAAAACCAAAAAGATGTAAAAACGAAAAAAGAAAAAAGCAAAAAATAAACAAGCATAAAATAGAAACAAAAAAGCAAAAAGGAACGAAACATTACCCACAAATACAGAAAATAAGAAACCAGAATGAGCACAAATCACAAATCAAAAACCAAAAACAAACAAAAAAAAAACAGAATACAAATACCAACAATGCACACCACAAATACAAAAGTTACAATAAAACACACAATACAAAAATTACCATAGAACACACACACAAAATGAAGGAAAAAAAAACAAAATGAAAAAACAAACAGGAAAAAAAAGAACTAAGCATAAAAAAAATAAAAGCAAAAAGAAATGGGCAAAAATGACACAGTAAAGAGAAAAAAAGATAAAAAGGAAAAACAATAATAAAAAAGAAAAATCCAACAACAAAAAAAGAAACAAAAATATCCAAAGCAAACCCAAAAAGGGAAAAACCAAAAAAAAGCAAAGACAACAATATACAATGGCAAATGAAAGGATTTATACAGACAAAGACGGGGAAAAAAAAATGCCAGCAAACAACAGCTAAATGAGAACGCAAAAAAAAAAAAAAAAAAAAAGCCAAATACATTAAAAAGGGGAGCAAAGAGAATAAAAGGGAAGAAGCAAAGTAGAAAGTAGGAAAAGCAAAGCAAAACAAGAAAACCAAAAAGCCAAGGAAAAGAAAGAACAACAAAACGGAAAGCAAACCAAAGGAAAATAAAAATAAAAATAAAAGTAAAAATAAAAATAAAAATAAAAATAAAAATAAAATAAACTTTGGAAACCTAAGCAAAGAAGCAGTAAAGAAAACGAAATCAAGTGAACAAACGAGAGCAAACCAATGCGACCCAGCGGAAAAAGAGACAAGGAACGGAAACAAAAAGAACCCACACCAACCAACAGAAGAGCAAAGAAATCTGCTCCTCAATTGGATGGCAGGGCAAAGATGACAAGAGACTGTGGTGCAGCCAGAAGCAAACCATCCGTGCCTGGGAGGAGGAAAGGGTAGCTACTGGGCATGCTGCGACCTCCACCAGAGATGCACTTTCTCAGCTAGCGCCCGTGCAGGAGTCCGCGGCTGCTAATGAGGACAAACCATCTCTCTGGAGGAAGGGAAGGCGCTCGTGGTCATGCCGAGGAGGAGGTAAGGGTAGCTACCGGGCACGGATGTGCCGGCCATCTGATGAAAGCCTCCAGTCCATGTCGAGGCATGAGGCAAGGACACCCAGGAGGCGGGAAGCCAGCTGAGCCATTGAGGAAGCACCAAGCAGAGGAGGAAAGCAGAGGGAGCTGGCTTGAGTTAAACAAGTCAGCAAAGGAAAGATAAAAATGAAGAATCCAGAGGACTAATGTCAGGTAAGTAAAGGCAATGTAAGAGGAAGCAGGCAGGCACGGGGACAAGGAAGGAGGAAGAATGTAATGAGAAAAAAAAAAAAGAGGAGCTCATGGAATGCAAAAAAAACTACATTGAAAAGAGGAGAAAAGAAAAGCAATACTTCTAGAACAGAAAAAAATAATGCAAAGGCATGGTCTGGAAAGAAAAAGAACCAACAACAAAGGAAAAGAAACAGCAGAAAGCAAAGCCAAAGGAGCAGTAAACAAATGTGAAAAGGAAAAGAAAAGTAGCAAAGTAAACCAAGGGAAAAAAGGACAAACAAAAAGCTAAGGCATAGACTGCAAGAATATGGCAAAGCAAAGAATTCAAGGAAACACTTGAGACAATAAAAAAGCTAACAAATTTAAGGAGAGTACATGGAAAAAAAAAAGAAACAGAAAAAAGAAAACAAACAGGAATAAAAGAGAAGCAGCAAAGTAGAAAGCAGTAGGAAAACTAAGTGGAAAAAAAAGCAAACAAAGCCTATGACATCCAAGGGAACAAAATACCCAACAGAAAATAAATAATAACTAACAAAACGAAAGAAAAACAGGCAGGAGAAAAAAAAGACTAAGAAAAATCAAAGCAAAACTACGAAAGGGAACGGAAAGAAAAGGCAAAGACATACAATGCTGTATCATGGCAAAGCAAAGGATTCAAACAAAAAAAAATAAGCAAACTAATGCAAGAGGAAGTAAACGGAAAAAGAAACAGAAAAGAAAAAGAAAGGGAATAAAAGAGAACTAAGTAAAGCAAGCAGAATGAAAGGCCATGCAAAGGAAAGGTAGGAAGGAAAACCAAGAGCAAAGGAGAGCAAAGCAATGGAAAAAAGAATAAAATGAAAAGGAATATTCAGGAAAAAGAGAAAAGAAATGGAAAGGAAGAAACTGCCATGAAAATCCAACCCAAGTGAAGAGAACAGTGGAAAGCAAAGGAAAAAAAACAACAGGTAAGAAAACTAAGCAACAACAAAAGAAAGCAAACCAAAACAGAAAAGTAAAAACTAAATAAAAAAAAGAAAAAGGGAAGAAAACAGAAAACCTAAAAAAAAAGAACAAATAACGGTTCAAAAAAAACCCAGAATACAAAAAGAGACAAAACAGGCAAAACATGTAAAAGAACAAAAGGACAAAAAAGGAAAACACACACACACACACACACAATGATATATTAAACAACAACAACAACAACAACAAAAAAAGCACAAAAAGAAAAACACACACAAAAACAAAAAAACCCAAGAAAATAAAAAGCAAAACCAACATAAATTAAAAAAACCCCAAACTAAACACCAAACATACAAAAATTGCAACAAAAACACACAAGCATAAAACAAAAACCACAAATAAACAGAAAAAAATTAAAAAGAAAAGCAAAAATTAATCATAAAAAACAGAAAAGCAAAAAACAAAAGCACAAAAAACACACAAGCACAAAAAACCAAAAAGATGTAAAAACGAAAAAAGAAAAAAGCAAAAAATAAACAAGCATAAAATAGAAACAAAAAAGCAAAAAGGAACGAAACATTACCCACAAATACAGAAAATAAGAAACCAGAATGAGCACAAATCACAAATCAAAAACCAAAAACAAACAAAAAAAAAACAGAATACCAACAATGCACACCACAAATACAAAAGTTACAATAAAACACACAATACAAAAATTACCATAGAACACACACACAAAATGAAGGAAAAAAAAACAAAATGAAAAAACAAACAGGAAAAAAAAGAACTAAGCATAAAAAAAATAAAAGCAAAAAGAAATGGGCAAAAATGACACAGTAAAGAGAAAAAAAGATAAAAAGGAAAAACAATAATAAAAAAGAAAAATCCAACAACAAAAAAAGAAACAAAAATATCCAAAGCAAACCCAAAAAGGGAAAAACCAAAAAAAAGCAAAGACAACAATATACAATGGCAAATGAAAGGATTTATACAGACAAAGACGGGGAAAAAAAAATGCCAGCAAACAACAGCTAAATGAGAACGCAAAAAAAAAAAAAAAAAAAAAAGCCAAATACATTAAAAAGGGGAGCAAAGAGAATAAAAGGGAAGAAGCAAAGTAGAAAGTAGGAAAAGCAAAGCAAAACAAGAAAACCAAAAAGCCAAGGAAAAGAAAGAACAACAAAACGGAAAGCAAACCAAAGGAAAATAAAAATAAAAATAAAAGTAAAAATAAAAATAAAAATAAAAATAAAAATAAAAATAAAAATAAAAATGAAATAAACTTTGGAAACCTAAGCAAAGAAGCAGTAAAGAAAACGAAATCAAGTGAACAAACGAGAGCAAACCAATGCGACCCATCGGAAAAAGAGACAAGAAACGGAAACAAAAAGAACCCACACCAACCAACAGAAGAGCAAAGAAATCTGCTCCTCAATTGGATGGCAGGGCAAAGATGACAAGAGACTGTGGTGCAGCCAGAAGCAAACCATCCGTGCCTGGGAGGAGGAAAGGGTAGCTACTGGGCATGCTGCGACCTCCACCAGAGATGCACTTTCTCAGCTAGCGCCCGTGCAGGAGTCCGCGGCTGCTAATGAGGACAAACCATCTCTCTGGAGGAAGGGAAGGCGCTCGTGGTCATGCCGAGGAGGAGGTAAGGGTAGCTACCGGGCACGGATGTGCCGGCCATCTGATGAAAGCCTCCAGTCCATGTCGAGGCATGAGGCAAGGACACCCAGGAGGCGGGAAGCCAGCTGAGCCATTGAGGAAGCACCAAGCAGAGGAGGAAAGCAGAGGGAGCTGGCTTGAGTTAAACAAGTCAGCAAAGGAAAGATAAAAATGAAGAATCCAGAGGACTAATGTCAGGTAAGTAAAGGCAATGTAAGAGGAAGCAGGCAGGCACGGGGACAAGGAAGGAGGAAGAATGTAATGAGAAAAAAAAAAAAAAGAGGAGCTCATGGAATGCAAAAAAAACTACATTGAAAAGAGGAGAAAAGAAAAGCAATACTTCTAGAACAGAAAAAAATAATGCAAAGGCATGGTCTGGAAAGAAAAAGAACCAACAACAAAGGAAAAGAAACAGCAGAAAGCAAAGCCAAAGGAGCAGTAAACAAATGTGAAAAGGAAAAGAAAAGTAGCAAAGTAAACCAAGGGAAAAAAGGACAAACAAAAAGCTAAGGCATAGACTGCAAGAATATGGCAAAGCAAAGAATTCAAGGAAACACTTGAGACAATAAAAAAGCTAACAAATTTAAGGAGAGTACATGGAAAAAAAAAAAGAAACAGAAAAAAGAAAACAAACAGGAATAAAAGAGAAGCAGCAAAGTAGAAAGCAGTAGGAAAACTAAGTGGAAAAAAAAGCAAACAAAGCCTATGACATCCAAGGGAACAAAATACCCAACAGAAAATAAATAATAACTAACAAAACGAAAGAAAAACAGGCAGGAGAAAAAAAAGACTAAGAAAAATCAAAGCAAAACTACGAAAGGGAATGGAAAGAAAAGGCAAAGACATACAATGCTGTATCATGGCAAAGCAAAGGATTCAAACAAAAAAAAATAAGCAAACTAATGCAAGAGGAAGTAAACGGAAAAAGAAACAGAAAAGAAAAAGAAAGGGAATAAAAGAGAACTAAGTAAAGCAAGCAGAATGAAAGGCCATGCAAAGGAAAGGTAGGAAGGAAAACCAAGAGCAAAGGAGAGCAAAGCAATGGAAAAAAGAATAAAATGAAAAGGAATATTCAGGAAAAAGAGAAAAGAAATGGAAAGGAAGAAACTGCCATGAAAATCCAACCCAAGTGAAGAGAACAGTGGAAAGCAAAGGAAAAAAAACAACAGGTAAGAAAACTAAGCAACAACAAAAGAAAGCAAACCAAAACAGAAAAGTAAAAACTAAATAAAAAAAAGAAAAAGGGAAGAAAACAGAAAACCTAAAAAAAAAGAACAAATAACGGTTCAAAAAAAACCCAGAATACAAAAAGAGACAAAACAGGCAAAACATGTAAAAGAACAAAAGGACAAAAAAGGAAAACACACACACACACACACACACACACAATGATATATTAAAAAACAACAACAACAACAAAAAAAAAAGCACAAAAAGAAAAACACACACAAAAACAAAAAAACCCAAGAAAATAAAAAGCAAAACCAACATAAATTAAAAAAACCCCAAACTAAACACCAAACATACAAAAATTGCAACAAAAACACACAAGCATAAAACAAAAACCACAAATAAACAGAAAAAAATTAAAAAGAAAAGCAAAAATTAATCATAAAAAACAGAAAAGCAAAAAACAAAAGCACAAAAAACACACAAGCACAAAAAACCAAAAAGATGTAAAAACGAAAAAAGAAAAAAGCAAAAAATAAACAAGCATAAAATAGAAACAAAAAAGCAAAAAGGAACGAAACATTACCCACAAATACAGAAAATAAGAAACCAGAATGAGCACAAATCACAAATCAAAAACCAAAAACAAACAAACAAAAAAACAGAATACAAATACCAACAATGCACACCACAAATACAAAAGTTACAATAAAACACACAATACAAAAATTACCATAGAACACACACACAAAATGAAGGAAAAAAAAACAAAATGAAAAAACAAACAGGAAAAAAAAGAACTAAGCATAAAAAAAATAAAAGCAAAAAGAAATGGGCAAAAATGACACAGTAAAGAGAAAAAAAGATAAAAAGGAAAAACAATAATAAAAAAGAAAAATCCAACAACAAAAAAAGAAACAAAAATATCCAAAGCAAACCCAAAAAGGGAAAAACCAAAAAAAAGCAAAGACAACAATATACAATGGCAAATGAAAGGATTTATACAGACAAAGACGGGGAAAAAAAAATGCCAGCAAACAACAGCTAAATGAGAACGCAAAAAAAAAAAAAAAAAAAAGCCAAATACATTAAAAAGGGGAGCAAAGAGAATAAAAGGGAAGAAGCAAAGTAGAAAGTAGGAAAAGCAAAGCAAAACAAGAAAACCAAAAAGCCAAGGAAAAGAAAGAACAACAAAACGGAAAGCAAACCAAAGGAAAATAAAAATAAAAATAAAAGTAAAAATAAAAATAAAAATAAAAATGAAATAAACTTTGGAAACCTAAGCAAAAAAGCAGTAAAGAAAACGAAATCAAGTGAACAAACGAGAGCAAACCAATGCGACCCATCGGAAAAAGAGACAAGAAACGGAAACAAAAAGAACCCACACCAACCAACAGAAGAGCAAAGAAATCTGCTCCTCAATTGGATGGCAGGGCAAAGATGACAAGAGACTGTGGTGCAGCCAGAAGCAAACCATCCGTGCCTGGGAGGAGGAAAGGGTAGCTACTGGGCATGCTGCGACCTCCACCAGAGATGCACTTTCTCAGCTAGCGCCCGTGCAGGAGTCCGCGGCTGCTAATGAGGACAAACCATCTCTCTGGAGGAAGGGAAGGCGCTCGTGGTCATGCCGAGGAGGAGGTAAGGGTAGCTACCGGGCACGGATGTGCCGGCCATCTGATGAAAGCCTCCAGTCCATGTCGAGGCATGAGGCAAGGACACCCAGGAGGCGGGAAGCCAGCTGAGCCACTGAGGAAGCACCAAGCAGAGGAGGAAAGCAGAGGGAGCTGGCTTGAGTTAAACAAGTCAGCAAAGGAAAGATAAAAATGAAGAATCCAGAGGACTAATGTCAGGTAAGTAAAGGCAATGTAAGAGGAAGCAGGCAGGCACGGGGACAAGGAAGGAGGAAGAATGTAATGAGAAAAAAAAAAAAAGAGGAGCTCATGGAATGCAAAAAAAACTACATTGAAAAGAGGAGAAAAGAAAAGCAATACTTCTAGAACAGAAAAAAATAATGCAAAGGCATGGTCTGGAAAGAAAAAGAACCAACAACAAAGGAAAAGAAACAGCAGAAAGCAAAGCCAAAGGAGCAGTAAACAAATGTGAAAAGGAAAAGAAAAGTAGCAAAGTAAACCAAGGGAAAAAAGGACAAACAAAAAGCTAAGGCATAGACTGCAAGAATATGGCAAAGCAAAGAATTCAAGGAAACACTTGAGACAATAAAAAAGCTAACAAATTTAAGGAGAGTACATGGAAAAAAAAAAAGAAACAGAAAAAAGAAAACAAACAGGAATAAAAGAGAAGCAGCAAAGTAGAAAGCAGTAGGAAAACTAAGTGGAAAAAAAAGCAAACAAAGCCTATGACATCCAAGGGAACAAAATACCCAACAGAAAATAAATAATAACTAACAAAACGAAAGAAAAACAGGCAGGAGAAAAAAAAGACTAAGAAAAATCAAAGCAAAACTACGAAAGGGAACGGAAAGAAAAGGCAAAGACATACAATGCTGTATCATGGCAAAGCAAAGGATTCAAACAAAAAAAAATAAGCAAACTAATGCAAGAGGAAGTAAACGGAAAAAGAAACAGAAAAGAAAAAGAAAGGGAATAAAAGAGAACTAAGTAAAGCAAGCAGAATGAAAGGCCATGCAAAGGAAAGGTAGGAAGGAAAACCAAGAGCAAAGGAGAGCAAAGCAATGGAAAAAAGAATAAAATGAAAAGGAATATTCAGGAAAAAGAGAAAAGAAATGGAAAGGAAGAAACTGCCATGAAAATCCAACCCAAGTGAAGAGAACAGTGGAAAGCAAAGGAAAAAAAACAACAGGTAAGAAAACTAAGCAACAACAAAAGAAAGCAAACCAAAACAGAAAAGTAAAAACTAAATAAAAAAAAGAAAAAGGGAAGAAAACAGAAAACCTAAAAAAAAAGAACAAATAACGGTTCAAAAAAAACCCAGAATACAAAAAGAGACAAAACAGGCAAAACATGTAAAAGAACAAAAGGACAAAAAAGGAAAACACACACACACACACACACACACACAATGATATATTAAAAAACAACAACAACAACAACAAAAAAAGCACAAAAAGAAAAACACACACAAAAACAAAAAAACCCAAGAAAATAAAAAGCAAAACCAACATAAATTAAAAAAACCCCAAACTAAACACCAAACATACAAAAATTGCAACAAAAACACACAAGCATAAAACAAAAACCACAAATAAACAGAAAAAAATTAAAAAGAAAAGCAAAAATTAATCATAAAAAACAGAAAAGCAAAAAACAAAAGCACAAAAAACACACAAGCACAAAAAACCAAAAAGATGTAAAAACGAAAAAAGAAAAAAGCAAAAAATAAACAAGCATAAAATAGAAACAAAAAAGCAAAAAGGAACGAAACATTACCCACAAATACAGAAAATAAGAAACCAGAATGAGCACAAATCACAAATCAAAAACCAAAAACAAACAAACAAAAAAACAGAATACCAACAATGCACACCACAAATACAAAAGTTACAATAAAACACACAATACAAAAATTACCATAGAACACACACACAAAATGAAGGAAAAAAAAACAAAATGAAAAAACAAACAGGAAAAAAAAGAACTAAGCATAAAAAAAATAAAAGCAAAAAGAAATGGGCAAAAATGACACAGTAAAGAGAAAAAAAGATAAAAAGGAAAAACAATAATAAAAAAGAAAAATCCAACAACAAAAAAAGAAACAAAAATATCCAAAGCAAACCCAAAAAGGGAAAAACCAAAAAAAAGCAAAGACAACAATATACAATGGCAAATGAAAGGATTTATACAGACAAAGACGGGGAAAAAAAAATGCCAGCAAACAACAGCTAAATGAGAACGCAAAAAAAAAAAAAAAAAAAAAGCCAAATACATTAAAAAGGGGAGCAAAGAGAATAAAAGGGAAGAAGCAAAGTAGAAAGTAGGAAAAGCAAAGCAAAACAAGAAAACCAAAAAGCCAAGGAAAAGAAAGAACAACAAAACGGAAAGCAAACCAAAGGAAAATAAAAATAAAAATAAAAATAAAAATAAAAATAAAAATAAAAATAAAAATAAAAATAAAAATGAAATAAACTTTGGAAACCTAAGCAAAGAAGCAGTAAAGAAAACGAAATCAAGTGAACAAACGAGAGCAAACCAATGCGACCCAGCGGAAAAAGAGACAAGAAACGGAAACAAAAAGAACCCACACCAACCAACAGAAGAGCAAAGAAATCTGCTCCTCAATTGGATGGCAGGGCAAAGATGACAAGAGACTGTGGTGCAGCCAGAAGCAAACCATCCGTGCCTGGGAGGAGGAAAGGGTAGCTACTGGGCATGCTGCGACCTCCACCAGAGATGCACTTTCTCAGCTAGCGCCCGTGCAGGAGTCCGCGGCTGCTAATGAGGACAAACCATCTCTCTGGAGGAAGGGAAGGCGCTCGTGGTCATGCCGAGGAGGAGGTAAGGGTAGCTACCGGGCACGGATGTGCCGGCCATCTGATGAAAGCCTCCAGTCCATGTCGAGGCATGAGGCAAGGACACCCAGGAGGCGGGAAGCCAGCTGAGCCATTGAGGAAGCACCAAGCAGAGGAGGAAAGCAGAGGGAGCTGGCTTGAGTTAAACAAGTCAGCAAAGGAAAGATAAAAATGAAGAATCCAGAGGACTAATGTCAGGTAAGTAAAGGCAATGTAAGAGGAAGCAGGCAGGCACGGGGACAAGGAAGGAGGAAGAATGTAATGAGAAAAAAAAAAAAAGAGGAGCTCATGGAATGCAAAAAAAACTACATTGAAAAGAGGAGAAAAGAAAAGCAATACTTCTAGAACAGAAAAAAATAATGCAAAGGCATGGTCTGGAAAGAAAAAGAACCAACAACAAAGGAAAAGAAACAGCAGAAAGCAAAGCCAAAGGAGCAGTAAACAAATGTGAAAAGGAAAAGAAAAGTAGCAAAGTAAACCAAGGGAAAAAAGGACAAACAAAAAGCTAAGGCATAGACTGCAAGAATATGGCAAAGCAAAGAATTCAAGGAAACACTTGAGACAATAAAAAAGCTAACAAATTTAAGGAGAGTACATGGAAAAAAAAAAAGAAACAGAAAAAAGAAAACAAACAGGAATAAAAGAGAAGCAGCAAAGTAGAAAGCAGTAGGAAAACTAAGTGGAAAAAAAAGCAAACAAAGCCTATGACATCCAAGGGAACAAAATACCCAACAGAAAATAAATAATAACTAACAAAACGAAAGAAAAACAGGCAGGAGAAAAAAAAGACTAAGAAAAATCAAAGCAAAACTACGAAAGGGAATGGAAAGAAAAGGCAAAGACATACAATGCTGTATCATGGCAAAGCAAAGGATTCAAACAAAAAAAAATAAGCAAACTAATGCAAGAGGAAGTAAACGGAAAAAGAAACAGAAAAGAAAAAGAAAGGGAATAAAAGAGAACTAAGTAAAGCAAGCAGAATGAAAGGCCATGCAAAGGAAAGGTAGGAAGGAAAACCAAGAGCAAAGGAGAGCAAAGCAATGGAAAAAAGAATAAAATGAAAAGGAATATTCAGGAAAAAGAGAAAAGAAATGGAAAGGAAGAAACTGCCATGAAAATCCAACCCAAGTGAAGAGAACAGTGGAAAGCAAAGGAAAAAAAACAACAGGTAAGAAAACTAAGCAACAACAAAAGAAAGCAAACCAAAACAGAAAAGTAAAAACTAAATAAAAAAAAGAAAAAGGGAAGAAAACAGAAAACCTAAAAAAAAAAAGAACAAATAACGGTTCAAAAAAAACCCAGAATACAAAAAGAGACAAAACAGGCAAAACATGTAAAAGAACAAAAGGACAAAAAAGGAAAACACACACACACACACACACACACACAATGATATATTAAAAAACAACAACAACAACAACAAAAAAAGCACAAAAAGAAAAACACACACAAAAACAAAAAAACCCAAGAAAATAAAAAGCAAAACCAACATAAATTAAAAAAACCCCAAACTAAACACCAAACATACAAAAATTGCAACAAAAACACACAAGCATAAAACAAAAACCACAAATAAACAGAAAAAAATTAAAAAGAAAAGCAAAAATTAATCATAAAAAACAGAAAAGCAAAAAACAAAAGCACAAAAAACACACAAGCACAAAAAACCAAAAAGATGTAAAAACGAAAAAAGAAAAAAGCAAAAAATAAACAAGCATAAAATAGAAACAAAAAAGCAAAAAGGAACGAAACATTACCCACAAATACAGAAAATAAGAAACCAGAATGAGCACAAATCACAAATCAAAAACGAAAAACAAACAAAAAAAAAACAGAATACAAATACCAACAATGCACACCACAAATACAAAAGTTACAATAAAACACACAATACAAAAATTACCATAGAACACACACACAAAATGAAGGAAAAAAAAACAAAATGAAAAAACAAACAGGAAAAAAAAGAACTAAGCATAAAAAAAATAAAAGCAAAAAGAAATGGGCAAAAATGACACAGTAAAGAGAAAAAAAGATAAAAAGGAAAAACAATAATAAAAAAGAAAAATCCAACAACAAAAAAAGAAACAAAAATATCCAAAGCAAACCCAAAAAGGGAAAAACCAAAAAAAAGCAAAGACAACAATATACAATGGCAAATGAAAGGATTTATACAGACAAAGACGGGGAAAAAAAAATGCCAGCAAACAACAGCTAAATGAGAACGCAAAAAAAAAAAAAAAAAAAAAAGCCAAATACATTAAAAAGGGGAGCAAAGAGAATAAAAGGGAAGAAGCAAAGTAGAAAGTAGGAAAAGCAAAGCAAAACAAGAAAACCAAAAAGCCAAGGAAAAGAAAGAACAACAAAACGGAAAGCAAACCAAAGGAAAATAAAAATAAAAATAAAAATAAAAATAAAAATAAAAATAAAAATGAAAATAAAAATGAAAATAAAAATGAAAATAAAAATGAAAATAAAAATGAAAATAAAAATGAAAATAAACGTTGGAAACCTAAGCAAAAAAGCAGTAAAGAAAACGAAATCAAGTGAACAAACGAGAGGAAACCAATGCGACCCAGCGGAAAAAGAGACAAGGAACGGAAACAAAAAGAACCCACACCAACCAACAGAAGAAAGAAAGATAAAAATGAAGAATCCAGAGGACTAATGTCAGGTAAGTAAAGGCAATGTAAGAGGAAGCAGGCAGGCATGGGGACAAGGAAGGGGAGAAAGAAGGAAAGGAAGAAATCTAAAAAATTTAATCAAGGTTAAAAATATATATATTAAAAAAATATATATATCAGAGCAAAGGAAAAAAAAGAGAAGGAGCAAACAAGAAAGCCAAGGAAAGCAAAGCAAAGAAAGAAAACTAAAAAACAATGAGCAAATTTGGAATGAAAAACAAAAGAGGAAACCAAGGGAATGGAAAAACAAAAAAAAGGAACAGAAAGTAAAAAGTAATCAAAGTGAAAGATAGCACAGAAAAATCTTTTGAAAAGAAGGAAGATGAAAAGGAATTCTCATAGAAAAAGAACAATAATGGGAAGAAAGAAATGCAAAGAAAAAAAAATGACAAAATGAAGAAAACAGTGGAAAGCAAAGAGAAAAACGCAGTAAGGAAAAATAACGGGAAAAAAAAGCAGAGAAAAACAACAACATCCAAATCAACATAAAAGAAATGTTAAAATGTTTTAGTAAAAATACAAGAGAAAAAAAAGCAAAGCAAAGCAACAACATCCAAAGCAAAACAATACAAAAGAAACAAACAAAACAAATGTTTGGTTAAAAAACAAAGAAAAATAAAGCAATAAAAAAAGAGCAGAAGAAAAGCACAGAAAAAAAAAAAGACATGCAAAGAAAAATCAAAACCATAGAATGCAATATCATGGCAAAGTAAAGCATTCAAACAGAGAAAGGGAAAGAAAAAAAAACCTAACTAAAGCTAAAAAGAGTAAATGAAAAAACAGTGAGAAAAAAATAAAAAAGCAAAGGAAAGAGAACCAGCAAAGCTGAAAGGAAAACAAAGCAAAGAAAGAAAACTAAAAAGCAGTGCAAAGGAATGCAAAGGTACTCGTGACATTGAGACAGAACTGCAACAGCGCCAAGCACAGAAGGAAAGCACGGGAACAGGCTTGAGTTAAACGAGTCAGAAAAGGAAAAAGGACTCAACAGAACATAAAGTAAATTTAAAAAACTAAAAAAAAAGATAAAACAAAAGCAAAGGGAAGAAGCGGGAACAAGCAGAGTAGAAGGTAAAGCAAAGCAAAGAAAGAAAACTAGAAAGCAATGCAAAGCAATGTGAAGCAGAGGTGAAAAGGAAGAACAAAAGAGCAAACCAAAGCAAAGCAAGGGAAAATAAACGAAGCCTCAATTTTGGCAGCTTGATCTTCCTGACGGTTGTTTTGTTGTCCTTCATTGGCCCGACTGCTGAGCACATGAGCATCGCCATGGCACACCTTTACACCCGTATTCTTTGTTTGGGCAGCAATGTCTTTCCACAGCTCAGCAACCCAAATAGATTTAGCCCTATTTGGGCCGCCAGTTGTTTTCTTCCCACTGCTGGAACCACCCCCATAAGGCGCTTGCCACCATCCATGAGTCGTGTAAAGATGGAGCACTGGCCACATTTCCCGTTCAGCAGCATCTGAGGCCAGCTGAACAGCCTTTACCTCTGCACATTGCCTTGATTCTCCTTTTCCTTCAGCGGCCTCTGCAGCTCGTCATGTGGGGCTCCACACAGCAGCTTTCTGTCTGCAACGCTTCCCCACAACAGGACACAATCCATCTGTGAACAGAGCACATTTCTTTACATCCCACATCGTAATCTCAATCTCCAATCCCAATCCCGTATCACTAATCCTATATCCCACATCCCAATCCCACATCTTAATCTCAACCCCGAGCCACATCCCAATCCCGATCCCATATCCCAGTCCCACCTCCCAATCCCACGTCCGTAACCCAGTGCCATTCTTAATCTCAATCCCAATCCCACATCCAAATCCCACATCAAGTGCTGCTTGCTCCTGCAGCTCGGAAAGCAAATGGGATCCTGGGCTCCATCAGAAGAGGGGTGGCCAGCAGGGACAGGGAGGTGATTGTCCCTCTCTACTCTGCACTTGCGAGGCCCCATCTGCAGTACTGTGTGCAGGCCTGAAGCCCCCAGGACAAGAAAGACACAGAGCTGTTGGAGAGGGTCCAGAGGAGAGCCACAAAGATGATCAGGGGGCTGCAAAGACAGGCTGAGGGAGCTGGGCTTGTTCAGCCTGGAGAAAAGAAGGCTGCGAGGTGAGCTCATTGCAGCCTTTCAGTACCTAAAGGGAGCCTACAAACAGGAGGAGTCCACTCTTTGAAAGGGGAGATAACAGCAGGACAAGGGGAAATGGTTTGAAGTTGAGGCAGGGAAGATTTAGGTTGGATGTCCGGGGGAAGTTCTTTCCTATGAGAGTAGTGAGGTGCTGGAACAGCTGCCCAGAGAGCTTGTGGATGCCCCGTGCATCCCTGGAGGTGCTCAAGGTTAGATTGGATGGGGCCCTGGGGTTTGACTCTGTGGAGGTGCCCCAACGCTGGGGTGTGACACCATTCGAGTGACAGAGAGGTGTCCCCAGCTTCATGGCGTGACACTGTAGGGGTGTCCTCAACTTCGGGGTGGGACACCATTGGGGTGACACAGGTTTGTTCGCAGCTTTCGGGTGTGCCACTGTGGGGATGACATAGGGCTGTCCCCAACTTCACGCTCTGGGAGTGTCCCCAAGTTTGGGGATGTGACACCATGATGCGGTGTCCTCACTTCCCCTGGGAAGTCCTCGAGCTGCTTCTGAATGCCTCCGAGGATGTCCTGGGCACACGTGGGACCCCCTGGACCCTACAGGGGTCCTTCTGGGACATCTCCAGACCCTTCTGGATGAACCCACGGACCCCATGGATCAACATGAGAACTCCCCAGACCCGCCAAATCCTCTCTGGGACATCCCCAGACCTTCTGGATGACTCCAGGATCACTCAGACCCTCATGAGGACTCTCTGGACCATACCAGACTCAACTGGGACCATCTTCAGATCAGTCCAGGGACTTCTCAGTGCTCCTGGACACATAGTAGGAGCTCACAGATCCTTCCAGGGGCCCACGGGATCAACCTGGGGACTCCCTGGACACCCAAAACCCACCTGGGACATCTCCAGACTCTTCGGGTTGAGTCCTGAACCCCCTGGATGCACCCAAACCTCTCTAGGACTTCTCCTGCAGATCCTTCTGCATGATTCCAAGGGAGGATAAGGAGGGTTCAGCGGGGGGTGGGAGGGGGAGAAATGAGCTAGTGAGGCTGGGGATGGAGGGAGAGGTGGAAGAGGGAAACTGGAGAGTTGTGTGGAGCTTCTGTGGGGTGGAAAGGGAGTCTGGGGGAAGAGAGTGAGGGGAATGAAAAGAGGAGAACAAGGCTGACCACATGAGTGGAAAGGGGGTCTGGGGATGGAGGGAGGGGTGGGAGGGGAGAACTGGAGGTTGTGGGGGGGGCTTCTTTGGGACATGAAGGGGGTCCAGTTGGGGGAAATTGGGGGCCAACATAGGGGAAACGGACTCCAGAGGGCAGGGAGGAGGGCATGGGGGTACAGGGGACTGTAGGGGTCAGAAATGGGGTGAGGAGCGGGGGGAGTAAGGGAAGACAGGGGACCCTGCGGGGTAAATTGAGGGGACTAGGGGATGGTAGGAGACTCTATGGGAATTGGAGCAGGGGAACTTGAGGGGACAGGGAATTCTGGGGGTCAGATAGAACGGACGGGGGGCAGACAAATCTAGGGGAGAAAACGAGAAGACTCGTGGGGGGGTGAGATTGGGGACACAAGGGATTAGAGTGGGAGACAGACAGACACGGAACCCTGGGGGTCAGAATGGGGAACAGGGGCAGACAGAGACGGAGGAACTGAGGGGACGGGTGGAAGAGGACTCCAGCGATGAGAATGGGGGAAGTGGAGGTGGGGAACTGGGGGGGAAAGCGTAAGCCCAGCGGTCAGACTGAGGGACTCGGGAGGTTGTGGGCGACCCGCGGCGGGGGGGGTGGGGGGGGTGGGGGGAAGGCAGTGAAACACCGTGGGTGGGGGGGAAGGGCGGAGGGCACAGGGCATCTCCCGCCGCCGAGCAGAGGCCCTGAGCAGCAGAGGACCCACGAGGCCAAGACAGGACGGCCCCAGCCCCGGTGCCCCGGCCGCCCCCGAACACCCACTCGTAGAAGCTGAGGCGGAGGAGAGGCGGCGCTCGGAGTCCCGGGGCTGCGCCGCGGCGCTGGAGCAGCGCGGGGCCCCGCTCCGCTTCCGCGTGGCCGCGTCCTCGCGTCGCCGCGTGATGACGTCACTCCGCGGGGAGCGGGGACGGCGCGTCGCTCGAGCAACGGCCGCGCCGGGGCGCTGTCGCTATGGAGACGCCGCCGCGCATGCGCTGTCGCCGCGGGGACGGCTTCCCGCGCCGCAAGGAGGGAGGGCGCGCTGTCGCCGTGGCAGCGCGGCCTGCACGCACGGCCTGAAGCCCGAGTGGGGCTCGAGGGGCAGCGGGGGGCGAAGAAGGGTGGGGGGGGAACGGAGAGCCCTCAGGGATCTCCTGGGGAGGTGGGGGAGCGACTGGGGGAGGGCAGAGCTCCGGGGATGGCGGCTGTGAGTGGGGCTGTGGGGTGGGACATCCGCAGGGAGATGCAGCCAAACAGGGGGATGTGGGCAGAGCATGGAGGTGTGGGAAAAGGAAGACGGGCATCTGGACATCAGCGTGAGAGCCAGGCTGATAGGGAGGGAGCGAGGGAGGGAGGAATGGGAAGAAAGGGAGGAAGGGAGGGAAGGAGAGAGGGAGGGAGAGGGGGGAGGGAAATGGAAAAAGGGGGAAAAAAGGGAAGAAGGGAAAAAAAGGGGAGAAGGGAAAGGAAGGGAAGGGAAGGGAATGTTGGTTCTGCATTTGATATTAAAAAGTAGCAATTGGTTTGAAGAAGTAGAACATAATGCATTTGTATTCTGTAACTTATCCTTGTTGATCTAAGAAGTAAAATACTGTATATGTTAGCGGCATGTTTTAGAAACATAATTACTGAATTACCTAACAAATTCTTCCTCACAAAACTGCAGTAGATTTTCAATGTTCTGAACAATGTGGGTGTGGAGAGCGTGATTGAGACCTGGCTGGCTGAGAAAGGCCGCACAGACAGTATTCGGCTAATGAGACGAGAGTCCTTGAGCAATGTAACAGGATGTAAACAAGGCTAACGAGGAGAGAGTCCTTGAGCAAACTAACAGGATGTGTAGGAAGGTAGGAGAATGTAGAAATAAGAAAGATGAATGGCATGGTCTAATCACAAAAAGTACAAAGAAGGGCTGGGGCAACAAGTAGCTGAAGAGCCTATCAGGAGCTCGGGCTTTGCAATGTGTATGAGCTTCATTAGCGCCAACATAAATGCACGCAACCTTCTGATTAAAGTTGAGACTTTCTGATCAATTCTGTGGTCGTGTGTTTGTCTCCTGCCGAGCTCCAACAATGCTTGTGCATTGGGATGGCATGTAGCTCAGGTAGTACCCCTTCCTCCGGGGTGGACCAAGGATTCCCAAGGGATGCAATGTATGGTTGCCCTGTACCAGGAGAAAACAGCCTGGGAAAATGAAGCCTGAAAATCACTCTCCCTGTTGTTTCCCCGGATATCAGAGATAGATGACAAAATCCCTCCTGCATTCTCTATGGCCATACAGCTTGTCTCTCAAGGCAGGGTGTGAGGGCTATCAGGCCTATAGGGAATTTCTCACTGTGCAGTGGAACCTTGGATGTTACGAAGGATTTGGCGGGGAACTATTCAAGGCTGGGAATCCCCAGAGCAGATCTCTGGTGGCATTGCGGTGGGAAGATCTTACGGTCCACTCTCCCATCTCATTGGGGAGGTACCTGTGCACTTGTTCAACTGGCTATACCGTTCACTCTGGCATTTGAGAAGGATCTATCACACATTCGCAAAAGGAACAGAAGGAGCCTAGGGGCCCCATTTGATGATGATACAATATATAAAGACTCAATTGGGGTGCCCAGAGGTGTCCCTGATGAATTTAAGGCTAGAAATCAATTGCTGCAGGATTTGAATCTCTATTCTGGTGGGTGACAATTAACAAAAATGTAGATTGTATAAACTACATCTATTACAATCAGCAGAGATTTATAAACTATACAAAGGAGGCAATAAAGGGAATTGCAGAACAATTGGATGCTACAAGCAGGATGGCCTGGGAGAATAGGATCGCCCTAGACATGATATTAGCTGAAAAAGGGTGTGTGTGTGTGATGTTGGGCACCCAATGCTGTACCTTTATCGCAAATAACACAGCCCCAGCTAGCACAATAACTAGAGCATTACGGGGGCTTACTACTCTTGCCAGTGAATTAGCAGAAAACTCAGGAATAGGTAATTCCCTCACTGGGTGTTTGGAGTCCTGGTTTGGCAAATGGAAAGGGATGATTGTGTCCTTATTTACTTCTTTGACTGTGGCAGCAGGAGTCCTGACGGCCGTCGGTTGCTGTATTATCCCCTGCGTGGGGGGATTGGTGCAGCGATTAACAGAAACTGCGCTGCCTAAGCAAACAGCAGTGGAACCACCACCGCACTCGGATAAAATGATGATATTAGACGAAATGGAGAATGAAGAAAATGAAGAAGTTTTTAGAATCGTACCTTTAAAAAAAGAAAAAAAGAAAAAAGAAAAAAAGGAATTGCAGAAATCAACACTTTGAAAGAAAAAGAGGGGGGAATTGTGGAAATGGAATGTTGTTTCTGCATTTGACATTAACAAGAGCAGCTGGTTTGAAGAAGTAGAACATCATGCATTTGTATTCTGTAACTTATCCTTAGAAATAGTTGATCTAAGAAGTAAAATACCGTATATGTTAGCGGTATGTTTTAAAACATTATTACTGAATTATGTGATTAATTCTTTCTTGCAAAACTGAATAGTTGTTAAATGGTCCAAACAATGCGAGTATAGCATGTTAGGGATTAGAAAACATACTGTAGAGTTGTTCTGTTAGATAAGAAACTGCCAGCAAGAGAAAAACAGATGTAGCAAACATCAGAGAAGCCAGGGCCTCTACACAAGGCCGGACTGTCTCACTCCGTGAGGAGTTGGGACGTGACAGGCAGGCGCCAAGATAGCACAGAAACATAAGCTCTTAGTTGTTTAATTACCCCTAGCATTTGTGCCCTTTACACTGGTCACTGTTCTGGTCATCCCTCTGTCCTCGCACAGAGATAAGCTGGGAAGGAGGACAGAGGGGAGTGTCTTGGAGCCCGCCTGCGGCACCCTGAGGTTCCCACAGAGTGGGACAGCTCTGCTTCGTGCAAAGGCCCTGGCTCCTTGAAAGCGTGTTCAATGTGTTTCACTTCTGCTGGCCTAACGAACCACCTCACAGCGGGTTTCCCGGTTCAGAACACTACACCCACATCGCTTAGGACATCTAGAGCCTACCGCAGCTTTGTGAGAAAGGATTTCTCACGTAACTCGGTAACTGCGTTTCTAAAACACGTTACTAATGTGCGCACGGAACTTCTACTTTTCACATCAGCTGTTTCTAAGGATGCGCCACAGCGCGCTTCTTCAGATCAACCGCCCTTTCCAATACCCGACGCAGAAACGACGCTTCCGCTCTCCGCGGCGCGTCGCTACGGGTGAGGAGAGCGGCTCGGTACGCCTCACCGCGCCGAGCTCCGTAAGACGCGCGAGGGCAGGCCGGCCGAGGACGGGACCGGCGGCGCCCGGCAGCCCGCGCCGAGCGGCCCGACGTCCCGCGGCTCAAAGCGCCGCCGCGCGAAGCGCGAACCGGCCGCTCGGCGCCGCGCATGCGCCGCCCCGCGCTGTGACGTCGTGCGTCGCCGCGGTCGGCAGGGAGGGCGTTCCGCCGCGTGCGGCGGGGAGCTCCCTTAGCGGCGCGCGAGCGCCGGCCTTCCGCCGCTCCCTCTCGCTCGCTCCCTCTCCCGGCCATGGCACGGCGCACGAGGCCCGAGGCCCGAGGTGGAGCGGTACGTCGCCTCCGTGCAGGCCGCCGCCTCCTCTCCCAGAGCGGTGAGTGCTGCGGCCCGGCCGGCGCCGCCGGCGGCGCTCCCTCGGCCTTCCCCGGGCCGCGGTGGGGGCCGCTCCCCGCCCGCCCCGTCCCTCCGCCCCTCCCGCGGGTGCCGGGCCCGAGGGCGGGCTCCTCCGGCGGGGAGTCGAAGCCGAGGGAGGCTGCCGGCGGGCGGGCGCGGAGTCGCCTCCTCGGAAACGCGGTTCGCCGCAGCTGCGCGCCTCGGAAAGCCGCTGAGCCCTCGGCGGCTTCGGAAGGAGCCCGGCGGCGGGGTGGAGTTCGGCTCCCTCCCGTTCCGTGGGCACGGTCCCCGGGCTTCCGGCCTTCCCTCTCTCGAGGAGCCGGCATAGGGAACGCGTGCCGTTCGGCTTTGGGCTCGTTTGGCCGCTGTGCGGCTGCTGTTGCCGTGGGTGCGACGGCGTTGTGAAACGCCGGCAGGAAGAGAGGGAGAGGCGGGGGGAAATAGCTCTGCTGCCTGCGTTGGTGGCTGGGCAGCCGGGTGATCCCCTGCTCTCTGGAACGACTGGCTGTGGAGCGCGGTCGGTGATGGAAGTAGCTGCTGGTCTTCCTGTTGCGTTGATTTTGGAGAGGAGGGTTGTGCGAGGCTGCCGGCGTTTCTTTTGAAGTTCCTTTCCAGCCCCGTTTACGAGGAGGCGGGGCAGGCGAGAGAGGAAGGTGACAGAAGCATGGACAGGAGGAGCTTGATTTGTGGCATTTGTTTTCTTCTGCAACGTAGATAGGTTGCAAGAGAAACAGCTTGTATGTAGCTGACCCCATTCTCCTCTCTTTAGTCGGAAGTGTGCTTGTGAAAAGTAACAAGTGTGAGGACTTGCTTTGCTACTAACCTCAGTTTCGCTTTGGTAGCCTTTGCCAGTTACTGGGAAGAAATGTTATTTTCTTACTCCTGTGTCTTTCAAAAACAAAGCCCAGAGTACAAGGAGTGAACTGGAGCTGATAGCTGTGAAGACACTTTTGGAAGTATTATGCACCCCTGGAAAGAAGGGTCTCCCTACTCAATTACTTCAAAAGTACTGTATATTTAAAATGTACCTTTTGTTTTTTTTTCTTCAGAGATCGTTAAAAGGATTCTTTTTTGCTAAGCTGTACTTTGAGATAAAAGAATACGAACTTGCTAAGAGGTAATAAACGTTACGTATGTTGTTCTGTTCTTTAAAGTGTGATGGGAAAGCTAAATGAAGTAGAGTGGAGAAATGAAGACCGTTGTCATGCTGTTTTAAGGTAGCAGCAAATGGGAGAATGTGGTGCCATTTAAATCTTCCTAAAACAGCAACTTAAAGCATGGGTAGTTGCGTGGTGCTGTAAAAACCCATCCGGTAGAAATGTCTTGTATGCCATCGTGTTACGTCCTTCCTACAGTTTCTGTGAGCTACTGCTTTATTTAATGAAGGCCAGTGCTTGCAGGCAAATATGCAACATCTGTACGTGTAGCAATAATGTTGTGCCTTACTTGAAGATCTAGATCAAGCCCCCTTGAACTAAATACAGCTAACTGTCCTGTGTGACAGATTAAAGTCCCACGTTAGCTGCAAGGTGTGGGGGGACTTGTAATACTGAGGAATACTGATCCTTCTGGTTTTTCTTTCTTTCTTTATTTACTCTGTAGATATACATCTATTTATCTCAGTGTCCGAGAGAGAGATCCCAAAGCTCACAGATCTACGAGGCTCAGGATAACACGGAAAAAGCTTTTGGGTGTTACAAGGTAAGCACCTCACTCACCTCCCTGATGTCCTGCTTTATTCCTTTGTAAATGGACTTGATCTTTGTGCTTCCTGCTCTGATAGTCTTCTTCCCGCTGCCCTTTGGACTAAGAATCTTTGAGCCCTGTAGAATTCTGCAGTAGGCTGCTGATGAAAGACTGGGCTGAGAGTGTTTTTCAGTTGCATTGTTTGTTTTCTTGTTAGCGGTGGGCTTTTTGTTTGTTTGTTTCCTCAGAGGTAGAGGGAACGGGGCAAATACAGTTCCGATTAGGTAAGCATATAAATGTGAACTTCACAGTCTGTGTTTCATTATTCGGGCACCGGGGAGGGAGAGGATACACACAAAAGTCTTGTCGCCAGCACAGTGACTGAGTGCCATCAGCCTTTGTGACTTAATTCTGTTTTCCGAAAGCCTCCGTATTAGGTTAGGCTAGAGATACCCCTGGTCTGGCTGTCTGAGTAGAGCAGCAGCGGGTGGTAGAGGAGCTGGTTTTGACATTGTTTCTCTTATGGTGTTCTGAATTCCAGCAGTTGTCTGGGTGTTACAAACCAATGGTGGCCTTCTTGAAAGGGAGGCTTTTCTTAAAGCAGTGAGAAAGTATTTATTGATAGTTCTAATTTGACTTGCTGGGTCTGTTTAATGGGGGACATGTTTGACATGTTTTCTTTCTTGTTCTATGTTGACTGCAAGATCAAGTTACTAGTAACCTTTTTTCTTATGTGTATGCATGGGGAAAACCAGCGTTCTGTGGAGCTGAATCCAATGCAGAAAGATCTTGTACTGAAGATTGCAGAGTTACTATGCAGTAACGACATCGCTGATGGAAGAGCAGAGTACTGGGTTGAGAAAGCTGCCAGGCTCTTCCCTGGGAATCCTGCTGCTTACAGATTGAAGGTAAATTCCAGCTTCTGATCTCTGTTCTGTGCCTAGAAGAAACTTCAGTTGCGTCAAGCGATGGGAAAACCATGGTAGTAATATTATCCAAGAGGTCAAGATTAGATAGGTTAAGTATTGTCTCTATTACATGACTACACTGCTTTCTAGTTTTTTTTAATTTGAGTTGAAAACTGTCAAGTGTAGGAGATACTGTTATTCCCTAATACTGTGTAAATGCTTTCAGTCATACAATCTCACTTTTGTACAGGTGTTAGTTTTCTGGAGCACAACTGCAATGAAATTGAAGTCTTGAGAGGCTTGTGCTTTGGGATTTTTTGTGTGGTTATGTTATTTTATTTTATTTTTTTAGACAAGCTGTTCTGTATTGACGTGTGGCATCTTTGAACCAGATGGTTTGACAGTCTTAACTTAGCATCTAACTTAGCATCTACAAGATGCAAACTCTAAAGCTTTGGGTTTTGGTTTTGTTTTTTTTTTTTCCCTCACTTCTAAAATGTTTGTCAAACTCTCTGTAGCACCTACCAGCTTTCCAGAGCAGTTTGAGTAATGTAGTCTGTAATGGCAATGAGAAAACAGTCAGGTAACGTAGTTGCTGAAGAGGCTCTCGTAGAGAATGAAATTTTAACGTGTTGCCTTCGTATGTGATAGGAGCAGTTACTGGAGCGTAAAGGCGAAGATGGCTGGAATCAGCTCTTTGATATGACTCAAACCGAGCTCTATGCGAGACCAGACGATCCCTACCTTAACATCAGACTGGTTGCTCTCTACCATTCAAATAATAGATTAAGAGATGCTGTGCTTCATTGTCAGGAGGCGGAGAGGAAAATACCTGTAGACTCCAGCTTGGAGTGGTGTTTGTGCGTCGTAAAGACATTTGAGGTATTTAATCATGTTTTGATCCTGTCATAATCTCCCATGTCCTTGAAACCGGTGTTATTCTCTTAGTATCGTTACAATGGCAGCTAATTCTCAAGTGGCTTAACTCCTTTAAATGTAATGTCTGCGGAAACAATGATTTATTTAGGATTTTCTTAAGCCTTAAAGAGTTGTTTAGTTTCTAGCTGAGGTACTAAGTTAGATACAGCAGCTCCATCAGGGAGGGAATTGCTGAGGCAAATAGTTCCTGGAATTTTGCTGCTGAAGAATACGTTAACATCTCACCTGGGAAACTGGATTATGTAGCAAGATGTTCTGGAGAAACTCTTGCCTTCATAGAAGGATGGCGGTTCCTCATTCTGTGATGAACTTTATTCTTTAGGAATATCTTGAATCAGTACGAGACTTGGAGGCTGATTAAAAAAAAAAAAAAAAAAAAAAATTGGAGAGCTGTCAAGAAGGATCATCTGCTGGCCTATTCTAGCTTGGTTAAAATGACGCTTGCTTCTAGAGATGTTCGAGAAAGCAGAGGGGCCCTTGAAAGGTACTCTTTTAACTGTTCTGCTTATTTAAAAAAAGAAGAAAAAAAAAGAAAATTGAATATTTTTTCTGGGTCACCGAACTTCTAGCAGGCATCATTTTCAGTGAGTAGCTGTTTTATGGATGGAAGAGGAGTTTCTCTGTATTAACTGCAAAGAGCAAATGTTGCTAGGCTTGATCCGCAAGCTGTGTCTGAGCTAAAGGCCTCAGAGAAGACTCAGTGATAGGGGTCTAGTATAAATCCTGGGAGACCAGGACTTGGTTGAAAATGAATCTTTTCTATGTTCCAGTTTTGATCGTGTGCTTCACTCTGTGAAGCCGTGTGCGAATGGACCTGATGAGCTGTCTCGTACCTTCCTTGAAATGAAAGGACACTTCTACATGCACGCTGGCACTTTCCTGCTGAAAACGGCCCAGAACAACGAGGCACAATGGAGAGATGCATGTGAACTCGCAGCATTGTGTTGTCTGAAAAGTTTCCACGTAAGTCACTGTTCAGTTTGTGCCTGTAATTGTTGCAGTTCTTGAATGCTCTCACTGTACGCGCACTGAACGCCTGCATTCCAAAAACTAACTACTGTTTTTAAGGCTGTCTCCTGGCCAAATCTTACCCTTCCATACTTGTTTAAAAGATTTCAAGTATTGTGAAGAAAATCTCATCTGTTTCACTTGTCAGAAGTAAAATGACTCTTAAGGGCTAATGAGTGTGTTTCCTGTAGACTATTCCCTTCTCTGTAGTGCAGCTAAAATAACTAATATTAAGGTTAGTGGTATGGGGGGGAGGGGAATGACCTGAGTAGCTCTCACATACTAATTGCGTAAGCAGCAGAGCTTGATCAAGCTTAATTCTTTGCTTTATGGAATAAAATCAGCTTTCCCTTTTGCACAAGTGCTTGCGTTCAAAACATCGCTTTCTCTTGTGCGCTCTTACAGCTATTTGCAATTGTTCAGTTACTCACCTTGTGTCCTTTTCAGGAAAGAAACAAGCTTGTTTCCTAACTTTTAAGACTAAATGAGGGTGAGTTGTTTTTTGTTGAGAAGAAGCTGTAGCAGTTCTTTTCTTTCTTTGCCAGATTCCTAAACCAAAGTCAAAACTAAGAAGAGGAGATCGTGCTGGGCTAGATGCACTGGAAATGTTGGCCTGTGACCGAAAAAGCCAGTCTGGTAATAAAAACTAAGAATTATAAATGTTCCGTAGTTCCATTTTATGAGCAGTTAATGTCAGAGTTAATGGCTTGTTAAAGAGCACACTTGGCGTCTTGGAACATGCTATCAAACGTTCTGTATTTTGGCTACGTATGAAATACAAAAGAGCGGTTTGATCCTGACACGTAACGGGCTTTTTCTTTTTATCTCCAGGACATTAAGATAGAATATAACTTTCAGTGTCTCCTAGTCTGCTGGTTTCTGCCTACTAATATACTATTTGTAAGCATTGCTAGTCCCAAGTATAAAAGAAAATATTGCTCCTTTCCTGTCACTTTTGTTCCCTTCTTTGTTCCAACAGGTTTGGTTTGGTGCATTTTTTTTTAAATTTTTTTGGTGAAGCCGAGGTAGTTGTTTTCAGTCTTCACTATCCTGTGGGCTCTAGATGAAAACAAAGAAAACACCAGGCATCAGGCTGAATTGTTCCTGAATAGATGAGACTGACAGCTACTTATTTTGAAGACAATTGCAGTGTCATTATAATAAAAATACACAGTAATTCTGGAGAACTGGATTTGAAAATGCCTTGGGACTGCTGTCAGCCCATATGCTAAAAGGGTGACTTAATTATAGGGAGAGTGTAAGTTAGAAATTTGTATTTGTAAATTTGATTTGTAAATATCATAAGGGGAAATCTAGATTCCCAGCCTAAAGCAGCAGGAACAGCCCACTGCATCAAATATTGTAGTCCTTGTTTAAGTTGAGTGTTCTTATGTGACATTACGTTTTTCTAGGTCATATGTTGCTGAACTTAAGCCACGGCAAGGAAGACTTCTTGAGAGATTGTGGAAACTTTTGCAAACAGAAGTGGTTTATTTACATTGTTTGAAAGCCTGTTTGGGAGTGGAGCTTCTAAAGAGAGGTCTTTTCTCAGCACAGATGATATGGGAGATGTCAGTCCCCAAGCACCGGAGCAGGGAGAACTGAGTAAATACGATATTGGTAAGAGATGCTACTTAAACTCAACGTAAGCATGACTCTGTATTAGAGGTTCTTCTACAAGTGCTTCATCTGCAACAAAAGACAAGTATCTGTAATAGCTGCTTGTGGTTGCCCTAATCAGAGGGTGCTTTGCAAGAAGTTTCACTTTCAGCTGTAGCTGAAGGGCAGTATCATCATGCCAGGTTCTGAAGAATTTCTCACATACTTCCTGCTTCCACACTGTTGTCTTCTGGTCTGCTCTGACTCATTTCCAATTGAAGCTGGAAAGTGCTTGTATGCTGGTGAGTGCTGATAGGAAGGCCCACATTATTTATGTGTAATCTATGAACACAGGTGACAGGCATAAAAATGAAATAATTCCAGGATGAATTGTGAACTAATGATATCTTCCCATTTTTTAGGCTTAACTTGATGATGAAGTCTGGCTTTGAATTTGAGTGTAACAGGAGTAGAATGATACCTTTCCTAACGAGGACGCTTCTTGCAACCCTTGTTTTTGCATAGGTGCTGTTTGGATGCACAGTGGTAGTCTCCAGCACCTTGCATGGCTTGGCTTGCAGTGGAATTCCATGTCAGTGTTATTCCCGCTGCGCAGATCATTACAACAACTCTTTCACTTGCCCCAAGAGACATCGAGACTGGAAACAGATGCTCCTGAGTCCATTTGCCTGTTGGACCTTGAAGTAAGCAAGCTTCCTAAGTTCTTAAATGCATTTAAATGCCTGTTTTTTGCTACCTAATACCTTCTGTTTGTTTATTTTCACCAAAACAGGTTTTTTTACTCGGGATGGTGTTCACTAGCAACTTAGAACTGCAAGAGAAGTTTAATACTCAGCGTGGCACACATCAACCTCTGTTCTTACCATTGCTGCTGTGCAAACAGTTCTGTACTGAGAAGCAAAGATCCTGGTGGGATGCTGTTTGTGCTCTTATGCAGAAAAAAACAAAGTAAGGCTTCTTCAGTTTGGAAATATTGGAACCAACCTTCTAGATGGCTTCTGAATTGATTCCCATAGGTTGCGTAAAACTAGTTCCTTTTGTTTGACGTCCTTTAAATGTTAAATGTTTTTTGCTGTAGGGGTGTGAGATGCTGAAGAACTTTATAAAAATGGGCTTTACATTTCTGACAGTGCATTTGTAAAGAAGAGCTAGCTTAGGACTGAAGCTGCTTGTTATGTTCATCAAACAAATGACGTGTGAACAGATGAAAAAGAGGGAATACTAATTGAGGAATATTTCTTTTGATATTCAGAGCAGACTCGGCAACCAAACTGAAGCTTCTTGTACAGCACGGATTAAGTACTGTGTGAGCCCTGGAGAAACACGGCCTTCAGCCTGCCTTAATTATACATTGGGCAAGAAGTCTGCAAAAAACAGTACGTTAAGATTATCTGTAAATAAGTATCATCTGTTTTTCTCTAATTTTGCAAACTTAATAGACTAAATAAAATCAGATGAGAATGTAGTATTGAGAACTGCTGCTACTAATTTTGATGGGATGTCATGCAAGGCAGTTGCTCTAGTCAAATACTCTTACCTCACTACTCTCAACTGCATCAGAGAAGAATAAGTATGAATAACGCTCTATTTAAATATTCTGCGATAGTTTGAATTTCTCTTTCTTCAACAGGGCGTTAGCCTTAACTCCCACGACCAGAAAGAATATATTGGAAGAAGCGTCTACTACTGGAAGAAAATTTTGCTTAGCTTGAGAACTATCAAAAAGCACAGAAGTATTCCCGAACATGCGTATCCTCTCTTCAGACATTTCCATAGTGTGGACATCCAGGTACTGATGGATTATTCAAAGATGAGAGTAAGAGGCGTTGTATGTCACAGGCTTACATATGAATTGTTAGCTGGTTGGTTTGTTTTTTGTTTCAGTTGGCTTTGTGTGTTGATGGGTTGTGGTTGGTTTTATTTTTTTTGTTTTTTTGTTTTTGTCATTGTACTGCTACTACTGAGATTTGGTAGTATCTTTCTGTTGAACTTCTGAGTTTTAAAACTCTGATTGGAAGATACTGAACTGCCTTAGTACCTCCTCCTATTTGATTACTGTATGGGAACTGCTGAGTCACGGCCTGAACCTCTGATTAATCACCTGAGGTGAGCAATGAGGCAGCCCTGGGAGCACAGGTGAAAGCAATTCACCTGTGCTGCAGGAAGGGGTGGAGCCTGGCTCCACCTCTCCTAGACCCATTTAAGAGCTGACTACAAGTGGGGAAGGATCTCTCTCTCTCTCTCTTCAGAAGATCCACTCCACTGGAGTTTCCTGAGTGAGCCCACGATATGGGTCAGCAAGTGGAAGCTTTAACGGTAAACAACTTGAGTCACTATATTCGATGCAGAACAGTTGATCTTTTTGTTCTGGTAAGTACTTTGTGACCCAAGCATTGAACTTCACTTACCAGGCTACCTCTTAACTCAGTGAAGAGAACTGCTATAAACACCTGCTTAAACTGAGTTCAAGAGTAAAACTTTGTTGCCTACAAACTCTGATTTGGTACTCAGATATGGGAAGTAATCCTGAGGATTGTGCGTGCAGAAAGTTGTGCTTTCTTCAGCTTAGCTACTTTGTTCTGGGTTTATTTCTAGCTTCAGGGAACAGTCTCAGTTTCGTAAAGCATAGGAAGATCATAGATTATTGCAGCACTTAACTCATCTTTTTTTTGTGTGTGTCTCAGACCTTGAACATGCTTTTAAATAGCAGAGGAGCGTAGGGATCATTCCTTAGGTTTCCTCCAAATACCGATGTAATACGTTTACATGCTCTTAATTGAAACACTGTCTTTAATAGAATGAAATATGGGAAATGAAACGTAATAGTTCCAGTGTAAATGTATCATCTCACTGCTGGCCTGCTGGAAGCTATGAAACAGGTACAGTGTCAGATGGTTATCGGAGAGCACAAAATCTTCATGAAGCTCCTTTAAGGGGTAAGTTGATGCTGAATTTTTAATTGAACACTTAGCTAAACGGAGTAAGACTTCTTAAAATGTTTCTGCAGTGTTCTGAGATGAGTGAACTTTCCCAAGGGACCAGTTTTACTCATTCAAGTCAGTAATCACAAAAACTGGATATAAACTCTTTTCTTGGTGTTCCTTTTCAGTTGCTACCTCTGGCCCATCTGTTCACTGTAGCCAGTCACCTGCTTGTAACTCACAGTCTCTTCAAAGAACTGCTGCAACCAGTGTAGCACCAACAAAGGTGAGGACATACAAATCCGCTCAAGCCATTTCTACTGATGTGTTGAAAACAACTGGTTTTGATTCTGTGTGTAGCAGGATATAACTGCGGTTCCCTAGAGAGCGTTTACTAAACTTGAGGTCTGCTGGAGACAGGCAGAAAGTTCCGTAATCAGCTAAGCTTTGGGATATTGGGTTTGGGAGAAACAGCCAGCAAAGCATGTTTTTAACCTGCTAACATATGTCCTCTGCTTGTTGTCTGCAATGTTCTTTTCCCCAAAATAGTATGGGGGCTTGATTTTTTTTTTTTTTTTTTTTTTAATACTAAAGAAAAATGAGTCTATTCAGCTTACGCTTCTCCCCAGTCTGTGTTTTCAGATACCACTCAAGTTTTGAACGTATGATTTTAGTTTAAACTGATTAGAGGTGAAATGTAATTTTACGGTACGCCTTGCTATTAAGAGTACGTGTTGCATGGGCTTTAGCACCCTAATCCCTTTTCCTCCTTTTCCACAAGGAAGTAACGGTGCTTTTTCTTTAGGCACCTGTCTGTGGCATGGATGGACTTGCACCTCAGCAGCGTAGATACGCTCATCAACAAGCAATCCGCACGCCACCTCTGCGAAACACTTGTGCTGCTGTGTTTCCTCAAGACACGTATGGCGCACCTTTGCATTTTGATGCTCCATCTGCTGGAATCATTTTGCCTCGTGGTGGTGGTGATCGCTACAACTACAGCCTTCCACAGGCAAGCACAAATCCACCACTGCCTGAACCAGGCTATTTCACAAAACGTGTGGTTTTAAAACCTCTAGAATCCAGTGTTAGTGTCGCACAGGACAAATTGGGATCTGCCTTTGCTAAAAAGGAAGGCCAGTGGAACTGTGACATCTGTTTAGTAAGAAATGAACCCACTGCCCCAAAATGTGTTACTTGCCAGAATACAAGCAAAACTAATTCAGAAGTATCTCTTCAAGAATTTTCCTTGAAACTTGAAGGGAAAACACCAGCATGTACCTCTCAGAATCTTGCAGATGGTGAAGCAAAGCCTGCAGAGGAAGGATGTAATTTTTCAATGTGGATGCCTCTCGGTGGATTTAAATTTGGTATACAGGAGTCCAGTAAAAATACCACTAAGAAAGATGATCCATCCAAAGAGCGTAAAACTGATTTGACAAACATGGATGAAAAAGACAAAAACGAACTGCCTTCAAGTAGTGGAGTTACACTCCAGTCTCAAGAAACAGCAGACAGGGACAAGAGTGAGCACACCCGTGAGAAAGGCACGTTGGTAACATCTCATGTTTCTTGTACGAATGCAGCCAAAGCATCTCCTTGTGGTAACAACGCTGTAGCTGTGCTGGAGGAAGCTACCAGGGAGAGAAGCGACCTCGGCCATGGTGGTGATGCTTCTGATGCCACCGTAGAAGCTTTAGAGGTATCAAGCACCTCTGAAACGCCAGCAAAAACGGAGGTTTCTGCTCCGAAGTTTGTATTTAGATCTGAATCTGTCAGGAGCGTTTTCAGTAACAAAGAGACATTCCCGTTTGGGAATACTTCAGCCCCCGGCTCCCTCTTTGGATTCAGCTTTAATCGTCCAAGAAAGAGCGATGAAGAACTTCAGCATCTCGGAAAGCAGAGCAGGAAAAAGCGGGAGTAGCTGAACCCCCCAAAAGCTGTAGTGCTGCTCAGAAACCTTGGGAGAGCGAGGCATCCCAGCCGGCTCCTTCGGCACAGGGTGGGCCCTCCAACTTCTCGTTTAAAATCCTGGAGAAAGGTGAGTGTTAATTGAACCAGTAATTTATTCAAGTGTGCAGCTCATTAGTCAGTCACTTGTTAATGCTGGTCATTGTGTATTACTTCTTCTGTCTTAATAGTATGTCGTTTCTTTCAGTTCTAATGCACGTCTGTGAATCTTCAAATCCTAGACTTTCAACTTGAGTAAATATGAAGTTGTAGTTCTTTGCACGTAAGAACAGAAGCGTGCCTTATGCAGGACTCAGTGCAACTCTGTAGTGAGAAAGGGAGTTGCGGGTAGGATTTTGGAATCTGTCCGAGGCGTCAGAGTTGATCTTAGTGTTGCTTTTTTTGTAGGGAAGGAGTTTGGTACTGCTAGAACCAGGAGATGCTAATATTGTTTAAACAACGAGGCGTTGTTTAAAATGTCAGGGTGAAGTGCTGACAGTGCATTTTTTGTGTTGAGCTGGCAGTTATTGTGTTCAAGGCCTCGCTCTGACTGGTAACCTATGAGAACAGCAGTTGTGCTTAAGCTTCAACTCGAATTATCCCTTCAACTAGGAGGCATCCTTCTTGTCTGCTTCCATTCCTTTCCAGTAACTTCACATCTGTCGCTTGAGCCTTTGTTTGTCATGGTTTTTCTTCTTGTACTTCCCAGAAGTGTTGTGAAATAAGCTCTATTCAGTCTCTGGTTAATACCATCTGGAGTTCCAAATGCTCAAAGTTCATCGGTAGCACACGCTGCTGCTGACTGCTTTCTGTTTCTTACTTTCTTTTTCAGTCCTTGGTTTTGCTTTTCCTCTGTAGATGATACCCATATGGCTCTTCTCTGTAACTGTATTTTGTTTGGCGTATGGCCATCAATAATTCTTGTAACAACATGAAAATGCTGACCTGTTCTTGGTCTGAGACTTGAATTTCAAAAGGAAAGTGTATAGTGCTACTAGAACCAACAGACAACATTTACAATATGTTTACGATATTTAAATTGAGAAAAACTCTCATCTTCCATTTGGCCAGTCACTCTTTCTGAGGCTGTGAGTGTCTGTGTACTAACAAAAGGTGGCACGTATTGAGCTTCCAGAAATATAAGTAAATGTCAAAGGAAGCTAGTATTTGTAGTGGCAGTTGCAAGATTGAAGTCTTCATTATTGCATGGAGGTTCTTTGATAGCAGCAGAAAACCCAAGTGTGATGGATTTACAGTTCCTTGGTTATCCTGAATGAGTGTCTTTTTACATAATGATGTTATTTCAAAAGCTCTAAATTTAAGATGTTCTGAATATCGTTAGGTTACTTTATAACGTATGTGCCAAAAATGATCACGATATTTAGCTGTCTTATCAGCTGTTTTCCACTAATTTTTGTGCTTTGCAGCAGGCCCCCTAGTCAAACGTGAATGTGTTACTGCTTGGGAAACTAAATCTTCTGAGCAGAAGGCTAACGGAGAAACTCCACAGGTCCCTTCTACGTCTGTCTGTGGCTTTAGTAGCAGTGCGGAGGATGCCAGTCCAGAAGGCTCTCAGAAAGAAGTAAAAACTCAAAGAAAAAGTACGAGTCAAGTCTTTACGAAAGTTTAGGCAATAAATTTGCAGTATTATTCTTAGACTATTTTCACTTAGTGAGAAATAAAGCGTCCGGCAGATTAGAAACTACTTGGCTTGTTTGACTGTGTCTCAAGTCTGTTCTGGCACTGGAACTATGGTACTACTAAAAACTTAAGTTTCTCCGGGAGAGAAAGGAAACAGCTTTGCCTCCTAAAGTAGAAACAGCTTTGGCTAGTAGAATTCCTCCTAGCAGGTATGTAAGAGTTAAGTGATTTCAGAGCAGTTTCCAAGGGAAATGGTGCTTGTTTTGGAATCGTACTGCTTCAAAGGTACTTCAGTCTCTTGTTGAGTCAAAGCTGTGTGTGTTTTAAGAGTGATGAAGAATGTCTGAAACCTTCCAACAACAATTCTTGTTTGTTTTTTTGTTTTTCCCCAGTTGTTCACTTCCCTTAATCCCTGTTAGTTAGCTGTTCTGAAACATTAGTAGCACTATAGGAAAGTTGGAGACTGAGAACTTACTATCATGTTTTTACTGTACTGCTGTTGTAAATAAATGAAGAAATTTATCAATTTCTGGAAGGGAGGGAGGGGAGAGAGAAAATGTGGCTTTTTTGGAGGGAGTCATTATTCTTAGTGTCCAGACTTAATGTAGTTTGAAGTTTGTATCTTAGGCTCTTATGGCTTATTTGCTTACTGTTTTATTAATCGTACTGACTCAGTCTCTACAAGTAAGGAAGAATTACATACTCCATCAACCAGTGAAGCAACAGCAACAGTATTTGTGCAGTCAGCTGCCAGCAGCGGAGAAGCAGAATCCACAGAAACTGCTCGCGTGTCAGAGAATTTACCAGGAGGTGGTGATACAGCTTTTTAGGAAGTAGAACAACTTGCTTGAAGAAGCCTGATGTAGCTTTGTAAGGCTTAACTCAGTTGTTCATGTCTGGATTTCGTGTTTAACCTTAGTATGCCTAATAAGAGGAGAAGCTTGCAATGACTGTAGTCTTCTAGTTTGGCTTCCTGTAAAGAATAGAACTTAATTGCAGGTTAGTATAATGACTAAGCAAGACTGATGGAGCACAAAAAAACAGTATGTAGTGTCCTTTAATTGGAACAGTTAATCTGATGAAGTCTGCAAAATGTTGTCTTCCTCTTTCTGCAATATCTTGTCTGCCTTTCCTCATCCGTTAATCATATTACGACGTCTGTTGTTTTCTTTCTTGCCTTGCCTGCTCTTTTTCTCCTTCAGAAATGCTTGTCTGTCACATGTTTCTCCAGTTCTTTCAAGCTTTTCTTTAACTGTGGAAGATGTGTTAATTGAAGGATGTTAAAAGGCAGTAATGTGCACATATAAAGTGAGGAGGATATGCAGCTGTGAGGCCTCCATTTATTATTTTCAGTTGATTCTTATTCTGATCAAATGCCAGTATTAAGTTACTTAGCAGCCTTCATAAGGGGAACACCTGGAATGCTAACAGTGCTGGGTTATCACTCAGCACATCATTCAGCAGACCTGAAATTTCACTGGGAAATATGCTGGCACACTTGATAGCTTAAAAATGAATTTCAAAGGCTGAAATCTGTTGGGCTCTCTCCTTTTGAGAAGGCAGGGCTGTTCGGTCACTTCAGTGCATGATGAGTATAGAGCTGTGGGTACAAAGCCACTGAAGAAAGGAAAACATCGAATAATTTTGGATTATGATGTCAGAATTGTAACAGTGTTGTTGGTGACAACAACTTCTGGGGAAATCACGCGTTACTGTGCTGTGTTTTAGGTGGAGGTAGTCTGGAGAAGAAGATGAAGGAATTCCCTTCAAAGAGAGGGCGAAATTTTACAGTTGGGCCAGAGATGCTGCTCAGTGGAAGGAACGCGGTGTTGGAGAGCTCAGGGTCCTCTTCCATACACAGAAGAAGTGTTACAGGATCCTTATGAGAAGGGACCAAGTTCTTGAGGTGTGTGCAAAGCATGTCATCGCTAAAGAAATGAACTTAGTGCCCTCTGAAACATCAAACAGTGTTTTAATTTGGACAGCTACAGGTGATGCTGGTTAGTCGGTTGAGTGGTTTTTACAGTTCTTTTCAGTATCTTCTGTAGTTTGTTTGGCTTTGTTTTACCCTGGAGATTATACAGAACAAAAGCTGCTGATCTCTGGCTGCAGTGACTAGAGCTAAGGAAATCTCGGATTTGTTTTCAGATGGTGAAGTGAAAGTAGAGCAATTTGGGGTCAGAGCTAAAGTTCAAGAACTGGCCAATTCTTTTGAGAGGAGATTTGAAGAATGCCAGCAAAGCTTGTCAGAGCTGCAGAAGGGCCACCTCTCTCTGGCAGCGGAGCTGTCAAAGGACACCAACCCTGTTGTTGTGTGTTTTGTTTCTGCCAGTGACGAACCTGTAGGACACACAACCACGGAGCTGCTTTCAAATATTGTCCCTCGAACAACTGAAAATTTCAGGGCCCTGTGCACAGGGGAGAAAGGCTTGTGGGTTCAAGAATACCACATTTCACAGAATAGTTAGTGACTTCGATGTCAGGTAAGCTTAATGTGAAGGCTTTTCATTGAGAGAAAAAACCCATCTGGGCTGCAGCACTCCATGAATCCTGTCTGAAAGTGGGCTTTTCCAGTTCTTGAATGTGGTGAGAGTAGCTGAAATCAGCAGGGCTGCAGTCAGCAGCGATGCGTCAAGCTTTCCCGACACTTCTAGAGACCATCGCATTTTATTCTTGGAAAGCTATGACTTCAGGGGAATGCCACAGACTTGCATGTTAGACTTCGTTTCGTTCATACCTGTTATCTGCCTGATCACTTCTCTTTGGCAGCTGTTTGATCTGTAGGCTCTTCAGAGCCGGGTGTCAGCCTTTGGCAGCAGCAGGAGGCGGAGCTCCCGACGTATTGCAGGCAGCGTTTGCGCTGCTCAGGGCCTTGGCTGCAGCGTGCGTGCAGAGAACAGCGTGAGTGTTTGGCATGGCTGTGCAGCAGAGAATATGAAATGGTAGTTTTCTCACTTCCTCAGTGCCTCCCAGCACAGGACTCTGTGGTAGATCAGAAATTGCTGTGCGTGTTGGATTTGCTGTTTAGCAAGTGCATTCTCCTGCTGTATCTCTGTGTGTCTTTGTATTCTACTGTACTTTGACTGCAGGAGTTTTCTCGCAGGAGGGTCAGGGCCATCCAAACTCAGTTCTGTTGTGCTTTGAGTATGGAGCTCTTTCAAGCCTTGATTCTAGGCCTAGTGGAGTAGAAGCCAACACTGTGTGAACAACAGTTGAAAAGTGTCCTTTTCTAGAAGAGGAGCAAGGCAAAAATGGTGATGTAATTCTAGCGATTCAGTTGCAGGCTTCTTTTAACTTTGTGTAGCATGGCATTTTACATCCTGTTACTGTGTTTCCTACAGGTGAGTTCGTTATTGGTTGCGTTACTAAAGCTGTGAACAACCACTGGAAGTGCTTCTGCTGTGATATCTGCCAACAAGTATTGGCAGGAGTTGGATTCGTCAAGAACGATGGCAGGTGGGTCTTCACCCTTCCTTCTATCACTGATAATGATGAAAATGGAATGACAGTTGGGAGGGATGGTTATGGTTCCTAAGGCTTTCCTGCTGAGATGGAGTAACCAAAGTGTCTTTTATGAGAAAAAGGTCTAAGAATGCATCACAAAACTGAGAGTGGATATCTTAAAATGTGTGCATAAAATATTAACTACTTGTCTACTTCGACACCGGATTTCCTGTCAAGTGTGTGTTGTACCTGGTGATGTTTCAGGATGAGTAGGATACACTGTGGTAGACACTTAAAAACAAATCAGATGCAGAAGTTTTGTCATTTTTAAATAGGTTTTTATTTTCCCAACATGGGTTCCCCAATTTGAGTCCAGTTTATCACCTTTTTCACTAATAAATGCGCTCATTTCAGTGGGATCCTTCATGGTTGTTTTTTTTTTTTTTTAAGTAAACTGTGTAGCCATTGATTTCATGCTTTTAATGCAATACACGTGGTTATGTAGAGAGTTAGGGCCCGTTTTGCCATCCAGCTTCCAATCTAAATTTCTGAAGAGGCTGAGGGTAAAGCATGGGAGTGGGGCAATTTGCAGCACAGGGTGGTACCATAGGAAATCAGCTTATATTTTTCTTTCTCTGATGTTTGATATCACGGGGAAAATGCAGAGGAGTGCATTTTTCTTTCCTTCAATTACATTTAAGTAAATCTAAAAGAAACCTGTGCTAAGAGAGCCAGAATGTAAGCCAGGCATGACTACAGCTTTCTAACCTGTTTGAGACAAGCTCCGTAGCTATTTTCATAGAGATTTGATGCATCCTACTTAGCAGGCTTTTCTCAGAATCAATCAAGCTTGTTTAAAAAAATAATCATATTGAACTGTCGTATTTGATGCTGCTAAAGACATTATTATAGTATAAATCCTGTTACTGAAACAAGTGCTAAAAATTAAATGATCTCTACGGAAGCTCTGAAGTTGAAATTGTTCTATTCATGCTCTCAATTAATGAATTTTTGAACAGGAAGGAATTCACTGCTGATGTTCACGAACCGAAAGGAGAATAATTACATGGTTTACCTGCCGTGACAAAATGGGCGTCCCCATCTGTGGAGCACATAGAAGGCCAGTTGAAGGACGTGTGGTGAACGCTGTGGGCAAACAGTGGCACGTGGAGGTAAGCATCAGCTGACACGTGGTCTTTCACAAGTGTAAAGGTTAACGTACTTACCTGGAATATCGCTGATCAGCTTCCATGAAAGGGTTAGAAAAGTGTGCAGCAGTGATCAGCAAATGCATCTCCTAATCCCATTTTCAACCTTGATGTGCCTGATCTTCCACTGAGAAAAGACCTCTGCCTGCGGAGCTAAAATCAGGAGATGTCCCAGGAAGCATTGCGAGGTCCTTGCAGAAGAAAATGTCACCAAGTGAGAAGCAGGATATATGGAAAGGCAGTAAAGTTCTGTGACAAACGTAGTGCTAGTGGGCATTATAACGTTTCTATGGCTTCCAGTTACTTGCCACGTAAGTATCTCTAAAGCAGTTTAGGTGACAGTTCATATTTCAAGTCTCTGTACAAGATTTACTTCTTTATCTTCCATTTAAGTTATAAAGATGAGCAGTCTAGTCCTTTTGTTGTGAAAATATCCTGTAGCATGTACTTTCTTCACAAGATGCAGTGGTGCTGAAAATGTAGTCTTTGTCATTAATAACGTATCAGAATCACTTCAGTGCATTTTTTTTGTAACTTTTGGGTTGAAATGTTAAAGACAGTAAAAGGAATGTTATTTTAGTGATCTAAAAGTACAAAACAATAGTTGTAATTCTTATTTTCAGGATAGCTGGGCTAATCAGAATCTAGTTGCTCTTCAAGCTTAGTGTTGCTTATGTTGAGCTGTTTCAAGCTTTTACAGATGTTTAAATGGGAGCAGCTAATGACACCCAGTTTTCCCAAAGAACATAAAGACGACTTGCCACTCAGGAGTAGTGGTTTAACACACAGCTTTTGAATGGCGTGGTCTTCCTTACAGCTGCAATTCTAAGATGACTGTGTGTTAAGATAAGCTGCATCAAGCAGCTCTTTCATGCGGTTGCTGAAGACTAACAAAGACTAAATTTGTCAGAGGACAGCACCTAGCATTTAAAGAAGAGGTATATGTAGTTGTACCGTTTCCCTCCAGACTCCCTTGACTGTGCAGTCCAGCACCATAATGGATAGACCTTTATTCTTTGGAAGCCAGGTGCAAGGTGTTGTGTACACATCTCTGCTTGGATAAATAAAGGAGGATTACATTTGGGAGTTCTGCAAATTTGCAGGTGGATCCTAAATTTGTCAGCGATGAAGGGCAGGTGATTGAAGTATGCTGGCATCCCTGCAGACAATAAATGCCATGACATGATTAGCAACAGTATTGCAGTCAGGATAGAGCAAGAACATACACCAGGGAAGAGTTGTGTGTTGAGTGGATGTACAGATGTTCAGCTGGATGTTTACTAAAAATGCGTATGTGACTCTTCATTGCTGGATTTCCAATGCTCAGATGTTCAGGATTAGGGAAGCAGCAAAACAAAACCATATTTGTAGAGGGTGGAGCAGATGTAGAGAAATATTTTCATTTTTAATATCATGAAGCCATTTGTAATTAGATGACGCAAGATTCAATTGGAAACCCAAATCAGACTTGCCATCCTTCTCCTTTTATTTCAGTTTAAATAAAACAGGAAAGCTATTGAGATACATTTGAGAAATTACCGTCAATAAAATCATTGCTTGAAAACTTTGTTGTTTCTCCTTCCTCTTCAGCTGTTTTGTTTCCCCTGCAGTCATGTGATTGAAGGAGATGGTAAGCAGTTCTCTAGCTGTTTTCTTAGCTTAGTTATGTTTTGATGAAAGTTCTTTCTAAAAGTGGAAGGAAGGTCCTTTGTTGAATCCCTCACTGCTCCCATTAGACCGCAAAGAGGTCTCTCTATCAGACATCAGGATAGATGTGATTAGTCAGAGGCCAAAGGGGAAGAAGACCTTACAGCAGCTGTTTTGTGATGATGGAAGATCAAACAGGAGCTAAAGAGAAACCTTTTAGTAATAACCAAAGGCCAGAGATGCTGGGAGATGCAGAGGAGGCTTCCTGCCCCACCGGCTTTAAAAAGGGACACATACCGCTGTGAGGGTGACCACATAGGCATCTCCCCAAATGAACTTAGGGATCCATGACCCAGATTTGTAAAATATTTAGATACTGAACAATTTAGGTGGGCTTTGTGAGGGATTATTTTTTATTAAGTGCCTAGCTTCTATTGTTTCAGTTTGGTTCCTGGAGATATTCACCTATCTGTCACAGGCACCTGTCTTTTGAAAACAGAGACTGATGATAATTGCACAAAACCAGGAAGGGATTGTACCTGGAAAGATCTGTCCTGCAAAGGCATAAGTGCAAGTGTCTTAATTTTGAGGAGGAGAGATTGTTTGGTGGGCTTTTGGGACTGTCATCAATGATGAAATGCCCTAAGGCAAATCATTTCACGTGCATTATGCCACGTTATTTTGTCCCTAGCTCTACAGCTCCCTCACCTAACACTGTAATACACGTCTTAGCCTCACCTAGGCCAAATCCATTCTCAAAGCGGGAGGAAGCCTCTGGTATACAAAAGGAGCCATAAAGTAGCTCATAGTCATGTGGGTCATGTAGTCATATAGGGTGAGACCTACGTTCCAGAAATGCGCTTTCCCCACACTTGGGGACTGGGCTGGACCTCGGCGGCTGCATTTCCCTCGTCCCCCACCAGGGGGCGCTGCTCCCCATCCAGCTCAGCACGCACCCTGCGCTCACTTCCAGGGGGCGTTCTCAGCAGCGTGCGCCCTTTGCACCGGGCAGCCCGGGCTGCGCTTTACTGACGTGCTGCTCGGCCGCGTTCACAACGTGTGCTCCAGTCAGCCCGCAGGCTGTCGGCTTTTCAGCGTCTATTACACAGCCCAGTGCCGGAGCTGGTGTGCGCTAAAGGCACCTGCAGCTGCCGGGACAGCCTGAAGAAAAGCCTCGGGAGGGGTTTGCACGACCCCAGGTGAGCCGTCAGCCCGGCGCTAAGCGCACAGAAGGGAACGCTGGAAGGGCCGCTAGAGGCAGATGTTGCCTGCTGGGTCCCCGAAGGGAAACTGCGGGCTGCCGGGGAGAGAGAGGGGAGTGGAAATTCCCCCGCTGGAGGCTTCCCATTCAGACACTCCAAAGGAGGAGTTGAAAGCTGCCATCAATCCATGCGTGCAGAGCTGTGGAGCGGGATCATCTCGTGTCTGCCGTGGCCCAGAGGGAGAAACGCACTCCCGGCTGGGCTGCGTTACACAGAGCCAACGGGGCAGCAGAGCACGCTGAGCTCCTCTGCTCACTTCCTCACTGTCCCAGCTCCAACCCCTTCCTGTGCCTCTCGGAGCCCAAGCCGGGCTGCAACACGCCTGGGAACCGCTGCTCCCCTCGTTGCAGCCCGTCTGGCCCAGCAAACCTGCCGTGCTGGGCAGGAGCTGGAGCCGGGACCGGGCTCCCGCCTGGGCTACAGCAGCGCCGGTTCCGCCCCGCCCGGTGCCGCTCCCCGCTGCCCTCCCACCGCTGCTGGCAGGGGGCAGGAAGCGTGCGCTCCTCTGCACGAGGCACGAAGGGCTCCTACCTTGGGTGCGGAGCAGGCTGCTCCCACCTCTGGTGCAGGCAACCGGGCTCCTGGGAGTCGCTCCTGGGAGAGCAGGGGATGCCGAGTGCCCGCAGCCCGGAGCTGGCCGCAGGACGGCCTTGCTGCACCTCCTGCCGCCGCGGTGCTGCCCGGATGGCTTCCAGCCAGGCTCTGGCCGCTTCGGCACAGCCTCAGGTGCCGGGCAGCAATTCCCACAGCGAGCACGCCCCGAGCCGGCTGCCAGGCCTTGGCAGTTTCGCAGCTCGTTCTCGTGGCACATCTGCACCCGTGGGAGTTAGCTGCCAGGAAGGGGCCTGGTAGGATCATGTAACGAGTAAATGTCCAAACTGGTTTTTCATTGTCGTTATCTTTGTGATTGTTAAGTGTTTCTGTTATAGAATTATTGCTTGTGGAATTCCATTTACAATACAAGTGCTCTTGTTGCTGGGAGACATTGGTTATAGCTCGTGCCCAGGGAATTTGGTGTTCCTGTGCCCTGGGGAAGTAGGCAGACTCCATTACCCAGCAACGAGACTTTATAAGCGGCTGCTATCTAGTGTGAATGCTAACCTTTGGATCCAAGGTGTGAGTGGTGTGAACGTGGGAATCGAGTTTAGTTGGATATTTGTTTAACCCTGTATTTGTTATCAGAGCCTTGACCTGTAGTACTGCCCAGGAATTACAGTGGAATAGAGGAAACTGGCATTTTGGTTGGCGTTGTGGACTGGGGTTTAAAGAGGAGTATGTATTTGGTCACAGTAACTTACTAGCTATAAGGTGTGGACTTTGGGGAACAATAAAGAATCAATGAAATTTAGTATGGAGGAACACAGGGAAAGGAAGTTCCCAGGCAAATTCCACCTGAGATATTGCTGGAGAGCCTGGGGGCCCCGTGAGCAAGAAAACTTTAATTAAAAATTGTAATCAGTGGTGGTTGGAAAGCGATGACCATTTAGCAGTTAATATTGTTTTTGCGAAGGCAGGAGATGAGATGCTGGGAGCAAATAGCCTTCATTTGCAGAGACCTGGGAAACTTGATATCCCAGTGTTAGCACGGGAAGCCTTAGGAAGGGAGGAGCTGAGAGCAGGGCTCTAGGACCCAGAGATCTCCTCAGGAAGAGCTGAAGGGGGAGAGCTGGAAGGGCCCAAGAGGGTTCTGCCCCCGTTGAACGGGAAAGCAGTTAGTGCAAAAAGAGGCGCTGGATTTGGTAACAGATGCAGTAACAGTCAAGGGTAGAGAAGATTAAGCTGAGGAAGGAATTGCAGCAAAGTGTGGAATTTGTAGTAACTGGAGCATCTAATTGGGTGTTAAATACTCCAGTGAGTGGTGAATTTGTAACCGTAAGGGAAGACACTGGCAAAAGTGAGGAAGTTTACTTTCTTAACCCTTAACTTAGTGTAGGTAAACAGGTAGGGATACACAAATGTTTGTAGGTGCCAAATTCACCAAAGCCTTTTCTAGGGCGAGATTTATTAGAACAACTGGAATCTTGAAATCAAGTTGAAAGGAAAATTGGAATGTAAGGTACAAGAAGAACAGTTAATGGAGGTGCTTAGTTTATCATTAATCGCTACCCCTGCTGGGACCAGGATCCCAGACAAAGGAAGTGATCAAGTCTATCCTGGGGTGTGGGTAGTAGAGACCCCAGGAAGAGCTAAGAATGCAGCACCACTAGCAATCGGAATAAAGCAGGGAGCTCGGCCGGTTCGGATTAAACTGTACCCCCTCAGATTCGGAGATGGGAAAGGAATCCAGCCAATAATTGACAGTTTTCAGAAATTCGGGTTGTTACTGGAGTGTGAGCACAAGACTTAAGGGCCATCAATAGAATAGTGTAGGATTTATACCCATTGGTAGCATACCCATACACGCTGCTTCCAAAATTATCAGGTGAATTGGCATGGTTTGCCGTTCTGGACCTAGAAGATGCCATTTTTTGTCCACCATTGAGTCCAGAGAATCAGCTCATGTTTACCTTTGAGTGGGAGAAAACTGATTCAGGAAGAGCAACACAACTTACATGCACAGCACTTTTCCAGAGGTTAAAACAAACAAACAAACAAACAAAAGTCCCACTCTTTTCAGGAACCAACTTGCCAAAGACTGGAGCAATGGGTACGGCCCCAGGACAAGGAACCCTGTCACAGCACATGGATGACCTTCTGATAGCTACCACAACAAAGGAGGTATGCATAGCAAGGACAATTAGTCTACTAAACTTTCTCGGACTTGATGGCTATTGAGTTTCTCCACAGAAAGCCCAGATGGCACGGCCACAAGTAACCTATTTGGGTTACGAAATTGCTGCTGGATTCCAAACCCTAGAGAACAACAAGGAAGGAAGCGATTTGCCAGACTGTGGAACCTCAAGCAGCAAAGGCGCTCCGGACTTTCCTAGGGATGACAAGGTGGTGTTGCATATGGATATACAACTATGGAATACTGGTAAAAACTCTCTATGCCCTTTTTAAATCCTATCCAGAGGTCCTCATTCAGGTTGAGGAGGGCAAAGCAGATTAAGGTTTACCTGTGGCAATTAGACACAGACTCTGTTGTTCGTGCAGAACAAAAACTTTTATTGTGTACAGTGGACTTGAACAATATGCTCTTGGTCAAGTGTCTTATGAATTGTGACCCTCCTGCTGCATGCGGCAGTGCTGGATCTTCCATCCTGCCCTGAAGGAGGTGGCACTAGAGCTGGGCTCGTCCCTCTTGTGCCATCCCGTGGCACACAGGCCACTCACCTCTGTCAGCCACCTCAGGTTTGCCACTGGTCAGCTTGACCTTGATAGCATCTGCTCACTCCCGTGCCAGGTGCACAAGCTGGACGCCTCGTGATCACGTCGAGAGGCTCGGTCTGGCACAGATAGTTACAATCTTTCGGCTTTCTCCCTTCATTCTGCTGAACTTGTTTACATCTCCCAAGGTCTTTTGCTAATCAGAGCAAGAATGTCCTTCTTTTCTCCCGGCGATGCACAGAGTAAAGGAAGCAAAATACAGGACCTGGATAAACTAATCGAGGGGGCTTGGAGAGCATTCAGAAACAGAGGACACAGAGGTGCAGGCTTCAAAACAAGATAATAGTTCCCACCTCCCTATTATGGGCCATAATCATGGCTGAGCACAGGAAAACTCACTGGGGAACCGAGACCCTGTATAAATACTTGAGCCAACGGGTTGTGGCTTGGAATTTATACACCACCACTAAGCAGGTAACACAGCAATGTGAGATCTGTTTACAGAGTAATCCTAGAACAGGCCCCAGGGTGCCCTGGGACAAACATGGAAGGGAATTTATCCTGGGCAACAATGGTGAATTGATTTCCCTGAACTCCCAAGAAAAGGGGGGTATAGGTATATGCTGGTATTAACAGACACCTCTTCAGGTTGGCCAGAGGCTTTTCCCTTGCAGGACCAACAGGGTGCAGGGAGTAACTAAAGTACTGTTACAAGAGATAATTCCAGGATTTGGGGTTCCAGAACATATCATATCATATCATATCATATCATATCATATCATATACAGCGATCAAGGTGAAAGAGCAAGCTTGTGGAGCTACACGTGAGTTAAGAAGACATCTCAACCCCAGTGGAATATTAAGAAGACTGGACCATTGGAGCTAAGGATTAAGAGACAATAAGTTTAGAATGTGTTTATAGATTGCACTTGCTTTAGCCTGGCGTGAAATCACCTATTCAAATATCACTAGTGGTTAGCCTAAAGCTCACTGATTGTTGGATATGTACAGCCTTACCAAGAGATGGAGGAATGGAAATCCCTCAGTGTGGGATTCCCTCCACCAATTGGACACTATGGGTGGAGCAGGAAGTAGGCCTAGGTGTGCAAATAAAATCACGACAATAGGAAAAAGGACCTAAATTCAGTATACAACTATAGACAGGCCTCAATGTGAGACCCTTCCTGAGAACTAGAAAGGACATTATGAGGAGGATATTTAGTGCTTCAATGGAACAGCGCCTCCTCCAGGGATACTGAGAACCTCTTGGAAAAGGGTGAAGCAGGTAATAACCCCCATATAGACAGGCCCTCTGGGTTCCGTAGTTTTATTGGATGGTTTATTCCTAGACTAGGAGTAAGTGAATCAGAAAAGGCAATTATCAGTATAGCAGCTACATTAGGGAAATCAAGAACTCAACTATGGATGCTATTCTTGGATTGCAGACCGAGGTATCCTCTCTTAGTCAAGTAGTATTGCAGAAAGGAATGGCTCTTGATCTCCTGACGGCCAAAGAAGGAGGGGTGTACGCTGTAATCAATCAAAACTGACGAAACTCAAAGAAAAGAAACAGATGTGCACACTAAACTATGGGAATAAATTCAGGTGATCCACCAAGTTATTTTGGATAACACCTCATTTGGATTTACAGAACTGTGGAGCAGATTAACCAGTTGGTTACCGGGCTTTGCCTGGCTAAAGCAACTCTTCAAGGCTTGTGTAGTCTTACTCTTTCTTGGAATATTCGTATGTGTTGTTACATTGTTTCTTGGGTATGTTTAATGGAAACAGCATAAGATACACTAAAAGATGGAAAGCGGGGAGTTCTTCATAAATCCTGAGGTGAGAATGGTGTCATCTAGCGACGTGACAATTGCTAGATTGTAGAAAAGGGGGGAATTGATGTGGGACTATTTCTTTAGAATTGTTTCGGAATTATGTACTAGGTAAGGAGGTGTAGAGCAGAAAAAGTGACGCAGACGCTTCGGGGGGGACGTCAGAGGGGGGTTGACTCACCCCTCCTAGCAGCAGCCTGGAGAAGGGGGAGGTGAGCCGAGGAACGCATCTCTCGCACCGCTCCAGGCACTCGTGCTCACTTACTGGTTCCTTGCTGTGCCACTACAGCAAGGAATAAGAGCTGCAAGCCACAGTAACTCAGCAGTTGGGGTGGAGAATATTATAACTTCTTGGAACCAGTGAATATCTCCTCCTATACTAAGGGTAATATCAGAATAATCTACACCTCCTTTCTTAGAATCAATCGTAATATCCTCTCCTATTCTTGCATATGTGTAACTTGTCTCCATAAATATCCTTAAACTGTCCTTTTACGGTGTGCATGTTAGGAGAGGCTACTCCCTCAGTACCCAGCGTGTGTGTGCAGTGCTGTAACTCAAAATATACCTGCTTTATAACCACTTTGTGGTTATGGAGTTTGATTTTCCACAAGTCGTCCTGTTCAGGCCATGATCTGTGTTCTTCCACACATATGGAAGTTCTGTTTAGCCTTGAGTGAGACAGAAGTGAGAACACTTGGAAGAATCTGGTGAACCATGTCCCAGACTAGACTAGGGTGGGCTTCTTTGTTAGCTTCCTTGTTTGTTTTCTTTTTCTTTTTCTTTTTCTTCTTCTTTTTTTTTTTTTCTTCTCAAGAGCAGAGTCAGAAGAGGATGTGTTGACCTCCTCTGCCATAGGGATACTGGCCCTTTTGTTACAAAACCATTGCTTCCTAGAAAATTTTGATGTGAGCAGAGGAAATAATTTTGGTCATGCGTGCAGCTGGGTTACCAGCACAAAGGAAAGAGATGCGGCTGTGATCACGGCAAAGTTCAGAGGAACATCCCCTGCAGAAAGATGCGTAGAGTTTAAACATTGCCAAGTGAAACTTGGAGCCACTTTTGCCCCACAGAAAATGCAATAGAAAAGGAAGCAGTCTTCTCCGGACACAAACCCCCAGTTACCCCGAGGGCGGTTCCTCCTGGGTGACCTTAAAGTCAGATCTACATAAGTGAACAGCAGAGCTGGCCCTCGTACACAGAGAGCTTAACCATGCTCATGCCTTGCAGAGAAGACCGAATTGAGAAAGCAGGATAGGAAGTTGTTAGCAATAGAAGTCACTCGCTCAGTGAGGAGAAACGTGCCATGAGTGCCATGGGCAGCGCTCAGCGAGGAAGTGAGCCAGCTGCAGGGAGATGCTGCCCTCGAGAGCAGGGCAGCGGGAGATTGCCTCTTCTGGGACCTGCTCACGGGTGAGAGGAGTTAAAGGAGCGCCAGGACAGCAACGTGGGGATGTGCGACTGCAAGGATGTGCGAATGGCCCCAGCAAAGGAAGCAAAGGGACGGAGCAGAGAGCGACGCTTCATTAGCGTAACAACACACAGCCCCCATCCCCCCTCCCTCCCCCGGGTGCAGACGTGCCACGAGAACGAGCTGCGAAACTGCCAAGGCCTGGCAGCCGGCTCGGGGCGTGCTCGCTGTGGGAATTGCTGCCCGGCACCTGAGGCTGTGCCGAAGCGGCCAGAGCCTGGCTGGAAGCCATCCGGGCAGCACCGCGGCGGCAGGAGGTGCAGCAAGGCCGTCCTGCGGCCAGCTCCGGGCTGCGGGCACTCGGCATCCCCTGCTCTCCCAGGAGCGACTCCCAGGAGCCCGGTTGCCTGCGCCAGAGGTGGGAGCAGCCTGCTCCGCACCCGAGGTAGGTGCCCCTCGTGGCTCGTGCAGAGGAGCTGCAGGCAGTTTTCTCTTCCAGGTGAACGCCGTTTCGAGGCAGGGACTGGGGAGGGCTGCAGCACTACTTGAGGACTAGTAGATGACCTGCAGCTTTGGGACGTCAAGAAAGAAAGAGATTCTTTTTAAATCAGGGCACAGAGTTCTTACCGTCAAGCAGTATTAATACTAATTAGATTTTGTTCAGTAGCAGTAGTTGTTTGGTTGCTTGTATCCCTTACTCCCGTTGCTCTGTGCGCTTTTTTTTACCCATCCCCTCGCGCACTGTCCCCGTGCTGCAGGAAGCTCTCTCTCTCCTTGCGAGCAGCACCCCGAGGGGACGGGAGCAGCGGTTCCCAGGCGTGTTGCAGCCGGGTTGGGATCCGAGGGCCACAGGAAGGGGTTGGAGCTGGGACAGAGAGGGAGCGAGCAGAGGAGCTGAGCGTGCTCTGCTGCCCGCTTGGCTCTGTGTAACAGCCCAGCTGCGACTGCGTTTCTCCCTCTGGGCCACGGGAGGCACGAGATGACCTCGCTCCGCAGCTGTACACGCATGGATCCATGGAAGCTTTCAGCTCCCCGATAAGTCCTTTGGAGTGTCTTACTTTCCGCTCCCCTCGCCCTCCCCGGCAGCCCGCAGTTTCCCTTCGGGGACGCAGCAGCAACACCTGCCTCCAGCGGCCCTTTCCGCGTTACCTTTTGTGCGCCTGGCGCCGGGCTGATGGCTCACCTGGGGTCGTGCAAACCCTTCCCGAGGCTTTTGTTCGGGCTGACCGGGCAGCCGCAGATGCCTTTAGCGCTCAGCTGCGGGCCCTGAGCACGTCCAGCATCGGCGCCAGCTCCGGCACTGGGCCGTGTGATAGACGCTGGAAAGCTGACAGCCTGCGGGCTGACTGGAGCACGCGTGGAGAACCGCCCGAGCAGCAGGTCAGCAAAGCGCAGCCCGGGCTGCCTCGTGCAAAGGGCACCCGGTGCTGAGAACGGGCCCTGGAAGCGAGCGCCGGGTGCGTGCTGAGCTGAGTGGGGAGCAGCGCCCCCTGGGGGGGGGAGGAGGGAAATGCAGCCGCCGAGGCATTCTTGGTGCAAGGAGGGAGCGGGGCTCGTTCAGCTTGGAGAAGAGAAGGCTCCGGGGAGACCTCATTGTGGCCTTCCAGGACTTGAGGGAAACGCATAAACTGGAGGAAGATCGACTGCTTACACGGGTGGATAGTGACGGGACAAGGGGGAATGGTTTTAAGTTGAGACAGGGGAGATTCAGGTTGGATATTAGCAGGAAGTTTTTTACCCAGAGGGTGGTGACACACGGGAAGAGGTTGCCCAGGGAGGTTGTGGATGCCCCATCCCTCGATGCATTCGTGGCCACGCTGGATGTGGCTCAGGGCAGCCCGGTTTGATGGATGGCAACCCTGCACACAGCCGGGGGTTGAATCTAGGTGGTCACTGTGGTCCTTTTCAACCCAGGCCCTTGTATAATTCTATGATTACCTTCAGATATTCATTGTAACACAACCCCTTAGAAGCTCAGGAAGCTCCAAACTAATGTTGGGTCTCTTAAAGAAGGTCTGTGTCAGCAAGGAGTCTTGACATCAAGCTGAGAGGGATCTCTGTACAGGTGTGACCTCAAGAGACATCCCTGATTGTGGGGAGCTCCTGTTGTGCACCCAATGCTGTGCAGGAGGGCTCAAGGGGCGCTTGGGCTGCTCCCTGTTTAGGGGTAAGATGACTGACTCATTGCTCTGCATTGCCTTTAGGCATACAGTTCATGTACCCTCAGCTGTTGAACCGGGTGTCAGTGCTTTCTGCCCCCCAGTTTGAGTCAGCTGTGTGATTTGTAATCAGCTGTAGCTAGAGTGCTGCCCGTGCTGTTGCTGCTTGTGTTCCTGTGCAAGGCCTGCTGTGCCATCGCCCAGGCAGTGTCCTGCAGATGGGCTGTGGAGGGCTGGGCTGGGGCAGGGACTGCTGCGTTCTGTCACAGCTCCCCTGCCATTTCTCTTGTCCCTGCAGGCTCCAGTTCGACTTTTCCTTCCGGCCGTGATCATCTCACCTGCAGGAGAGCAGCAGATGGCCGCAGCACATCCGTGTCAGGTAGGGGCTGGGGGCAGCAGGCAGGAGAGGGCGAGGGGCGAGGGATGCGAATGCCGGGGGAGAGGGAGGTGCCCTCATGCAGCACGTGTGTGCTGGGGCCAGAGAAGCGGCTGGGACGGGAGTTTGTGTCCTGTGCGAGCTGCTTCCCTGGGCTGTTCCCAGCAAGGAGCCTCTTTGCTTGCAGGAGCCCGTGAGCTTTGCGCAGGTGGCCGTGTATTTCAGCAGGGAGGAGTGGGCGCTGCTGGACCCTGCGCAGCGAGCGCTCTACCGGGACGTGATGCTGGAGACATACCAGTGCGTGGCCTCGCTGGGTGAGGGCTTTGCTGCCTTTCCTCCTCGTTAGGGCACCTTTGGCTGTGCAGAGTGAGCCTTTGCAGGCAGGGCCTAGAATAATAGCCGTGCAGTTACATATTGATAACGATGACAGCAACAAAGGAAACACTGAGAAGCGTGAGTTTCAGGAGGGGTTAGTATGCACGGCAGACTCATAAATGCCCCAGGGTCGGTGCTGGCACGCGGGCATCATCCAGGAGGGAGAAAACCAGCCCTTCTGTCGGTGCGCTGCACGGTACCACCAGCTCCGGCTCACACACGACTCCCTGGTTACTCCTTTACCATGTAGGATTTTGCATTCAGTTGCCATAGACATTTTGATGCCTTCTTCATTGATATATTCTCAGAAAAGAAACAAGGTGTTCATTCATAATTTTCAGAGTTGTGAAAGCATTCTTTGCTCGAAAGGAAGCTGTGGGCCAGTATCATTCAGGCCCAAAGTGTGGTTTCTCCCTGGGGAGGGACAGAGAGTGGAGCTGTTGAACAGGCACTGTGCCAGAAGGATGGAAATGTTCTCATCTCCCCTGTTTCTCTCGTAGAAGCTCCACTTGCAGCCCCCAGACCCGTGGTGATCTCCCTGCTTGAAGGAGGAGAAGAGCCCTGGATCCCAGATGTGCGTAGCCCTGAGGCCGTGCCAGGAGACCTCAGCCCAGGTGAGGTGGTGGAGGGAAGAGGTTTGGGGCAGGAAGAGCCATCTCTGTGTTTTATTTTGGGCACTGTGTGCTATTTCTGGATTTCCTCTTTCATCCAGCAGGAATTGGGATTACAGATATATTGGAGGATCAGCAGGAAAGTGGTGTGGCTGAAAGGCGATGCAGTAGTGCCTGTGTGGAAGAAATCAGAAGGGATGTCCAAGGAGGCCTGGAGCAAGGTCAGGGTGAGCACATCAAGAAGTCACAGGGAAAGTGTCTGCGAAAGACAGGAAGCATCCCACTGGACTTCAACATAGGTCAAGAGGAGCATATCCAGCATCATTAACCACCAGTGCATACGCTCAACAAAGAGTCCATACAAGTGCTCTGACTGTGGGAAGAGCTTCAAAAGGAGATCCCACCTCACCTCCCACCAACGCATCCACACAGGAGAGAGACCCTACAAGTGTCCTGAGTGTGGGAAGAGCTTCAAAAGCAGTTCTGAATTGAAGCAACACCAGCGCATCCACACAGGGGAGAGACCTTTTCAGTGTCCTGAGCGTGGGAAGAGCTATAAACGCAGGTCTAGTCTCAACATCCACCAGCACATCCACAGCGCACGCAGGCTGTAGAAGCATCTCGAGACGCTGGGAACCTTCAAAAGCAGTTGCAGTCTCGTTACCTACCAGCACAGCCACACAAGGTACAGAGCCTGCAGACACATGAACGTGGGAAGAGCTTCAGCCAGAGCCCCAGCTTGGTGACCAACTATGGCTTTGTGTGGTGATGGACCTTACAAATCCCTTGAGTCGAGGAAGAGCTCTGTGGCCAAACTGAATCCTCTTTTCCTTCTTTGCATGAGAATTATGCATATTGCTCTCCTCCAGCTGCAGTTGCTTTGCTGAGTGGTCATACAAAGCAGAGTCCAGGGTGGGATGTGTCACAGCCACAGGAAATCCTCTGCCAGGTGGCACATTTCTGCCAGGGCTGTGTGCAAGGAGAGTCACCTCTTACCTTCCCTGTAGAAACTCCTCTGCTGTGGGGCAGCAGGTGAGGACCCAAAGGAGACCTCAGCTGGCCGATATGTCTCCAGGAAGGAAGAAATCCTGTCTGCAGGGTGTTTGGGAAGAGCTTCATCTGGACCTGTACCGTCAGTAGTCCCCAGAGAAGCAACCAGGGGAGTCCCTGTGAGTGCCTTGACTGCAGGAAGAGGTCTGTCCAGAGCTGGGAGCTCAACTGGGAGCACACCAGTGTATCCACGTGAGGAACCCTACAAATGTGCAGCCTGCAAGAAGAGCTTTGGCCACAGCTGGAACCTGCTGAGGTTCCGGAGTGTCTGCACTCCGAAGTGAAGTCCAATCCGTGCCTGCACCAGTGAGTTCACGTGGCTGGAAGCCTTAGAACTGCCTTGAGTGTGAGAAGGGCCTTGTGCAGAGGGCAGAGCTCCTCGCTGGCCCTGCAGGTGGTGTTTCTGGTGCACCACTGGCACCCTCTGCAGAAGGGACTTAAGCCAGGAGCTTCAGATGGCCTTTCCTTGCTGCCCTAAGCAGTTCTCTCACCATGCCCGCTTTCCTCTTCTGCTCTTCCTGCCAGCAGCTTTTTGATGCCATTTCCTAAGGAGAAGCGGCAGTGTAGGGATGTTCTGTGTGTCTGTGCATGTGTTGCTCTCAGTGATCTGTGAGTGCTCTGATGAATCTGGGAGAAGGGTCAGGAGAGCAGTAATGTGATTCTTGGAGGTTTTCTGAGAACCATTTGTAGTGGAAAGGGAAGGGGGTGAATAAAGTAGCTGAGTTGTTCTGAAGCTTTCTTCACTGTAGTCTTGTTTTTGTTCTGAAAACAAATGTCAGCACGTGGAATGAAGAGAGGGAAAGGTGCAAGCAGGATTTGGTTTTGGTGCCTCCTCCAGCCCAGTGCTTGCTTTTGGGGAGGCATTTCTTTCACACAGCCCCATCATCCTTCCTAACCGTGCTGCACATTGGTTCTGCTGCTCTTCTCGAATGCTTTAATCAGCTGGTCAGAGCAGCCGTATGACGCCAAGCCTTGTTTGTCTGCAATAAAACTCCAAAAAGCTGAGCTTGTTCTTCCTCAGTGCACCATCCCAAGTTTCTGGAGGTGGTGGGAGCAGAAGGCAATGCAAACCCACGCGGTGCACAAGCTGCTCATCCCCAGAGCACAGAGATATCAGAGTGCTCTCCAGTGCATGCCTGCCTTGCAAGTGATCCCTTTTGAGCTTGAAGGTTTTTGCTTTGTCCTTGGGAAGGTGTGTCTGGCATCTCCTGCAGCAGGGCCTTCTCATTTGCTGGGCTCAGATAAAGCTTCTGTGCTTGGAATGCAGCTTGCAGGAATTGGAGTTGATTTTGGTGAGACAATGAAGCTGTTTTTCCATTATTTTATCCTGAACAAATCATCTTAATGGTGGATTTCCCCTCATGGTTTGTCACACGTCATGTTTAGTTGCATTAAGAGGGAACAACCAGCCCCCCGGGTGCCCATGTGCAAGGCTGTTATTTGTTACTTGTTTTTCATGTAGGCATTCAGAGTTGGAGGATCTGTGTGCTGCAGCATCATCAGCATGAGTGAGACATGGTGGGAATGGTGCTGTGAGGAGTGTGCTGTGTGTAATGGATGGCTCTGGGCTCTCCAGGGCGGAGAAGCAGGGCAGGTGAGATGGGATGGGGTTGCTGTGTGTACTGGTGGGCTGGATGGAATGGAGCTTACAGTTAGTAATGAATGACATGGTTGAAAGCCTCTGGGTATGGATTGAGGGACAGGGAACTAAAGTGGGCGTCACTGCGGGAGTCTACTATAAGCCACTCAGCCTGGACTACGATACCAATTCATTATTCTTAATTCTTTTACAGAGTGTCTCAAGAACAGCCTTACTTGTAAATGGGTTACCAGCTTCCCAGAAATTGAGGGCTGTGCCAGGATCTGATCTGCTCAGATTGACATGATATATTTGTTTCATTTCTGCTCAGAGCTGAGTGCTGAGTGGTTCATACACAAGGCTAAGGTGCCTTTTCTGTGCTACAGGATTTCTTTTGTGGACCAGGAATGCAGATCGCCTCGCCTCTGAGTGTACTGACAGAATTTACCCACACGAATGGCTACCTACTCTTCATTTGCACATTTCTCCTTGAAGCAGAGTGAGGCATCTGATCCCAACACCCGCAGTGCCACCAACCCCTGCAGTGTCCCTGCTTGTTAGATTTGAGTTTCTCGTGCCAGAAATGGAACTGTCTGCCTAGAGAGGTTGTGGATGCCCCGTCCCTGGAGGTGTTCAAGGCCAGGTTGGATGGGGCCCTGGGCAGCCTGATCTAGTATGAAATGTGGAGGTTTGTGGCCATTCATGTGGCAGAGGGGTTGGAGATTGATGGTCCTTGAGGTCCCTTCCAACCCAGGCCGTTTTGTGATTCTGTGTAACAGCACTGGCAATGCTGGAGGGCCCCGACAGAAAACCAAGGTCTTTGTCCTCTAGGCTGTGGCAGTTGTATCTGCTGCTGAGGCTCAAGAGGGCACGTGTTGTCCTCGTGCCACGGGGGCCTCCTTGCTGCCTTGCAGCCCTATGGGGAGCCCAGTAGTTGTCCTATCATTCTCCCTCACAGAACACTCCACACCCACATCCCACTGACCGTAAGAGAGCCTTGGGCCATCAGTGAGGGACAGGACCACCCTTCCCAGAGGCTGCAGCGATGGCCCTACCCTTCTGTTGCATCAGACAAACCAAGGGCTTTCTCAACCTCAAAGCACCTGCACAGGGCCTTTGCCTGTGATCATGGCCTCCAATTGTCTGCTCTAACACAGCTATGGGGAGGCTTTGTTGGTAATGGCCCCACAGGGACCAATTAATACTCCAACACTCTCCAACATTTCTGGACAGCATTTTAAATGCACCTTCATCATTTGGTTACAGCAGTCTTCTCTCAGTGCCTGAAGTTCACGGACACCACACACGCTGTGGGGCTCACTACAGTGCAGAAAGACCTAACAAGCCATTTCCCTCAAGTCCTGAAGGCTTGAACTGTTCATTAGGGAGGTCACAGTGTTGCAGACAAAGTCTTCAAGGAGCACTGTCCAGAAAAGGGGTTGTCATATTTAAGGCTATTTTTCATTACAGCAGACACAGAGATGTCACTGAGTGCGGCACAACCCCTGTGACACAGATGGCAGCTCCGTCAGGGAGAGGGAGGTACAGCCAGCATGGGGCCAGCATTGTGGGGATCCAAGAGGGAAATGCAGTCAGTGAGAGCTGATAAGAGGATAGAGACTGCACCAGACAAGATGGACTCAGGAACCTCCAAGGGTCTTTCAAGTCTCTTTGTGCCTCAAAGGCTGTACACAGATCTGTCCTGAGTATTTCTTTATTTGGAGAGTTGTCACATATCTGTGGGAAGGCAGCCCTTGCCACTCTTTGGAGGAGAGAACCTATACGTTTGCTGTTTGGGCCATGTCATTCCCTGACCTGCAGCCAGTCCTCGCAGGTCACTGCAGAAAAAAACCCCAGGCCCCAAGGTGCAGTGGAAGCTCTCCTCACCTGTGTCTGATCACATTTGTGCCTGCAGGTCCTCTTGGTGAATTACCAAAGCAGAGTCCTGTTCCTGAGCCTGGGCTGGATGCCAGAGGTAAGTCACCAGCCTTCATCTCACACTCTCTGCTCATATGTGGTTGTGGTAGTTCAGGAAGGGTTCAGCTTTTCACTGCCCAGTGATTTCTCCTGCACGAGAAGCCTGGGTGCCAGCCAACTGCCCACCTCTCCAGCTTGGCAACTTTCGACCCAAGTCTGAGTGCCACGTCATCAGCTGAGCCCCTTCCAGTCACTGCAGGTCCCTAAGGAAGAGAGAGATCACAACACACAATGGGAATGTTTCTCATTACAGCTGCGCCTATAAGCAGTGTCTTGCCAAAGGCTCAGCATAATCTGCTCCATAAGCCTCCTGTGGGGCTATCCCAAAGGAAAGGGCCTTCAGATCTTCCCTTCCCCTTCCAGCCCCTTCCCTTCTGCAGACAGTTCCGCACACGGTTCCTTCTTGGACTGGCACGGTGCTGCTGCAGGCACCCAGCAGCTATTTGCCAGATGCTGCTGTGTAGCAGGGAGAGAAGAGTGCTGTGGAGCTGGCATTGCAGTCTGAACAAGTACCTGGCCATGTCTGACAGGAGCTGCTCTGTGTTTGTGTACAGGTGTGGGTGGAGTCGAATGGTCTCCAGCATCCCAGCCGAGCTCAAGGACAGAAGCCCCAGCAACTCGTATTGGTATGCCATGAGTTTTTGCTTCCTTTGAGAGATGCCAGCTCACAGTCCTAATGTCAGCCGGGCATGTCTGCAGGCGTGAGTGAGAATGCACAGCTGCATGTGCGTGCCCTGTCCTCACACGATCCCCTGGCACCATCTGCTCTTCAGTGATGCCCTTGTGCAGTTGTGTAGATTGCAGTGTGTGGTGGGAAGTTCTCCTCATGCTTTAGGTGCAGAATTGCCTCCAGGGAAGGCTGTGCCAAATTCTCGGCTGCTTCCTGTGCTGGAGCCCCACAGGCATCCCAGGGTGGCTGTTGTCTTTGTTGACTTCACCGAAAAGACCGCTCAGTTCAATACTTTGTTTCTCTAAGATTTATCTTAATGCTTTCTGTTAAGGTCCTGGGGGATGGAAAGTGGCATGGGAAGATGGAAAATATTCCAAGAGACTGTCCCATTTACTAATGAAAATCATGAAGAAGGCAGCACGTGGTGAGTGTATTTCTGTCTATACCCTGATTAAACAGATCCACACGCTCTCCTTCTGCTCTAGTGAGATTTGTTTAGTCAGACAACTACCCAGCCTCAGGAGGCGAGGGTGGGCGAGTGCAAAAGGAGTCTTAGAGCATGATGGAGAAGAAGGAGCAAATCCATGGCCCAGGAAGGTCTGGAGTGTGGCAGAGCCAGAGTGTAAACAAAGCTGAGAGGCCAAAAAGAGGTTCCCTAAGGTGCTGCCTTGATGTGCAGTGCCTTAGGGAGTTCCCTTTGCTTCGCTGGAATCAGGGAAGCATTGCAGCCCGAGGATTTTCACATGTTCCTGGAGGCCAACAAAGTGAAAGACAACATTTTTGGCCATGTCAGACCTCTCGTGAGACTGCCAGTAGGGCACAAGACACAGCAGTGAGCACATTGTTCCTCCAGGTGTGGAAGATGAAGGACGTGCAAACGCCACAGAAGATCAAGTTTTACTGAAGTACTGCCTGGCACTGACTGCAGCTTTCCTGGTTTCCATGCTGGCAGCCATGATAACGTGCTGTCTGCTTATCCGGCGATGGAGGCAGAGAAACCAGTGAGTTGTTGTTCACCCCCACCCCCATCCTGCCCAACTCTTTACTGTAGGGCTGCTGTGAGCCAGGAGGCACTTGTAGTTCCAGCAGCACAGAGGCCGGTTAGTTGTTGGCTAACGTGGTCTGAGATTTACGCTATCAGATGTTTGAATTGGCATGGCCGTTCCTGCAGCCCGTTCTTAGTGCTGGGCCTGAGACAGGCTGAGAGCTGAGGGCGGCTCTTTGCCATTGAGGAAGGAGAGCAGGGGCTCTCCTGTGCCCTCAGCACGTTCCTCTCTCCGCAGGCGCCTCGCTGCAGCTGATGGAGCCCAGCACGATGTCTGCGGCCACAGTTTGCCCTCGTCCTGCTCTCCTCAAGGGGCCTGGCAGATGGACATGATGCCAGCAGCCGTGACCACCTGCCCACCGGGCAGCCCCTGCCAGACCTGACAGCAGCTGGGCCCAGCTGCACCCATGGGCCCCACAGCCCACCAGGCTCTGCAGCCCAGGGGGCATCAATACCACCTCCCGTCCCCCACCGCCATCTTTCAGGGGACGGGAGGAACCCGCTTGGCTTGGAAGCTTGTGCTCATCGGCCAGCACCCAAACAACGGCACCCTGGCGGATAAGCAACAGGCCCAGCAGCCCCCCAGCCACCCTGGGCATCAAGGGGGTCGGGAGCGGTCCCTCAGGGTGTCAGCCTGGGGGCAGCCACATCCTCAGGGAAGCCTGAGAGGCCTGGCAGCCCCCAGCACCACCTCTGCCTTCGCTCTCCCCTCCAGCATCCATCAGGGGATGGAAGCGAGCCCAGCAGTGTGTAGACCTGGGGACATTGTCCAACCGACAGACAACCGCTGCCTGGGGAAAGCCAACTGGCCCAGCAGCCCCCCGTCCCCCTGGGCATCATCACCACCCTCCCACTCCCCTCCACCATCCTTCAGGAGGTGGGAGCGGCCCCCCTAGGTTGTCAGTTTGGGGGCATTGCCCAACACCCAGAAAACCACCCAGAATGCCAGGGGGAAGCATATCAGACCCTGCAGCCCCCAGCCCCCCCAACACCACCTCTGCCCTCCCACTCCTCTCCACCATCCATCAAGAGGTGGGAGCGGCCCCCTCAGGGGGATCATCATGTAACACCTGTAAAAAAAAAAACTGTCTGGGGGAAGTATGACAGGCACAGCAGCCCCCTGACTCCCACCCCTTCCCCCCCCAGCATCACTTCTGCCCTCCCACTTCTCCACCATCAGTCAGGAGGTGGGAGCACCCCGTGTGTGGGTTTGGGGGCATCATCTGACAGCCAGAGAACCACAGCTGGCATCAACCGGGGCTTTCTAGGCTGTGCTGTACCAATAAATAGAAAGTACCATCACAATTGTCCACGCTGTACTGCTGTCATGTCACTACCTGACCCACGAGCAGACCTTGTGTGCCACTTGGCATTGGCAGACAGCCACTGTCGTGTGGGAATGGCTTTGAACTCCAAGAGTGGAAACTGAGGTTGATGTATAGAGAAATCCCTCCCCCAGAGGCAGCGAGGCCCTGGCCCAGGCTGCCCAGAGGCTGCGGGTGCCCTATGTCCCGGCTCGGGCAGGGGACAAGGGTGGCAGTTCATTATGCAAAAGCATCAGTGCTTCTGCGTGAGCTTTACCGGACAGCAGGCAATCATTTGCTCTGCAATAGGAACCAAGCAAGAACTATGAGCACATTTCCTGCCTCCTCTACTTCATTTTGCTTTGTGGGCTGGGTCGAGAATCTGAACGTGGAGAGAGATGGGAGGAAGGCAGTGCTGCAAGCCTCGTATGCCTGCTGTCACTGCTCGCTCTGTGACTGCAGTCGCCTTAGCAGAGGCACAGTCCGTTGTGCTACCAGCAGCGCCCAGCTGCCACGATAGCACCCTGCAGCTCCTCTCCAGCACCTGCCCTAGGCCACTGATTTCTCAGCATCCTCCAGGGAGTGCAACATTCCCCCGTTTCCTCTCAGCTCTCAGCACTGCTGCACTCCTCAGGAGCTGTGGCCACAACCAAAGCAGCCGTCAGTCAGTCAGCTGTAAAAGCATCCCGGTCCTCTGCAAGAGGACACAGTGCTCCTGTTCCGACAGCTTCCCTCAGCAGCCCAGCGCTGAAATGCTTTGTGGGGTTCCTTTGAGCAAGCTGCTGAGGACAGAGGCAGTCACATCAGCTGCCTATACATTAACTGGGAGCTGTTTTTATGTTCATCCCTGGTCAACACATCAGAGGGTTCTTTCTTTAACATCCTTATTATACCTTTTTAACTGAGTATAACTGTTTTCTAAAAAAGTTTTCAGCACTACAAATAATGATATTCAAAACATCTATATGGAATATAGATATTCCAAATTAATTAAAATTAAAAGGGAGGAAGGGAGGAAGGGCGGAAGGCAGGAAGGCAGGAAGGCAGGAAGGCAGGAAACAAGAAGCTGCTTCCTTCAAAAGTTGGAGTATTCTGACGAGGAGAAAACAGCAAAACTAAGCCTGCCATCACCACATCATTGCCATCAGGGCTCCAACTAAGGCAGCCAGCTGAGCAGGGAAGAACCATCCATTAGATGCTGCTCAGTGACGGCACCCAGAATGAAGCAGCAAGGATGTTACGAGTAGGAGACTGCAGCACTATTTAGCAATCCCCACCTACTAATATTTATCATAACAGTTAGCTCAAAAATCCAGATTGTTTGTAATTACTGTTTTTAATTAGAAGACAACCTTGCAGCTGTGAATCTTTATCACTGGACTGTGAGATATTTCTGGCAGTGAATTCTCTCTTTGTACCATTGGTTTTGTAGCAGTCATTGTTAGGCTTGCCTTGTTATCCCTCTGGGTTCTCTGTACACGTCCCTTTCTGAAATTGTACTTCTCACTGGGGAAACCCCCTGACAACCTTTCCTCTTCTCCTTTAGACTGGACATAAGGAAGAAGTCTGTTACGATAAGAGTGGCACTGGAGCAGGGACACTGAGGGACCCTGGGGATCTCTGGAGCCCTGAGCACTGGGGATGGATGGGATGGAGGGCACCATCCCTGCCCCATTCCAGGAGGACCAGTGCCACCCCAGACCTTCCCTCGTGCTTTGTGGGGTGTGCAGAGGAGGAGGGTCTCGAGGTGTCCTAGGGATGGCCCAGGGTCACTGTGCAGATGGGGCAGGGGCTGTGGCTGCTGTCCCCAGGAGACCCACGTCCTGCCCTGGGCTGCTGCCAGCCCTTCTCCTGCCCAAAATCCTGAGGCACAAACCCTGCTGGGACAAAATCCTCAGGTGGAAAACAAAGATCTGAAGAGCAATGCCCTGATACCACTGCCCAACACAGATGGATAAGCTGCTTCATTAACAAGTCCAGCTTTTACAGCGGGGCTGGCAGCATCTGTGCTGCTGTTCACCTGCAGTCAGGAATGTCACACTGCCTTTTTTTCAACCCACATTTACTCTTTCACAAAAGAGCATCAACTTCTGATATTTGTTCTGCAAACTGGGGAAGAGTAACCCGCAGAATGCTAACTGCTGCAGAGGACAGGTTGGAAGACAGCCGCTCCACACGCCCATTGTGCCACAGCAGCTCCTTGCTGGATGTGCCTGGCATAACTGGTTGGCTCCTGACAGCAATCCCTCACAGTGGGGAGGAAAGCAGCACTTGCACAGCTGGTTTTAAGAGCGCTAACCAAGCTCAGCTAAAATTCTCAAGGGAGACTGTCTTCAAGCACGGTCACAGGATGCGTTTGTTATACTGAGGACTAAACGAGATCACTTCAGATTGACATCAGGGAGGAGACGGGGTAAAACTCCCCGCTGGCCCACACTTCAGGATCTGTGGCATGTTTTTCTGCACAGCTGCTGTTTCTAAATTTGGAAAGAGACAGTAAAACATACCTGGAAAGGGTTGAGAAGTCAGGGTCTTCGTAGCTACAGAGAGATGTTGGATGCTTCTTTCTGTGGGAACGTTTGTGGAAAAGTGACTTTAGGTAGCTTAAATCTCTGTCTTGTGACACAGGAGCAAAATGGAGCCAGGAATGTATTCTTACTTCCATAATAAGAGTGTCAGAAGGAAACACCCTGAGACTTCTTGTAGGGGTGTCCATTTGCTGTCTCCCAAAAACCAGTCGGGGGAAAGGCAGAGAGGGGTGTGCCCTGCCAGCTCCAGGTCTTAAGACCTTAGAAACCCGGTCTCTTTCAAAAGTTGAGGGAGTTTCCATTCTTAGAGCTCAGCCCTGAAGCCTTGCTGGTTCAATTCCTCTCAATGATGCATCTAAAAGATGCAGTGCAGGTGGGCAAAGGCTCCACAGCTGTACAGCATCTACGGGACAGCTCTTATTGAGCCGGCAGGTGTAACTGCTTCCCGAGGAGCTGTGCAGCCATAAAGGCATTCCAAAGCACCTCTTGCTCTTACATGAACGCATCATTGGCTTCATCTCACTGCCGTGCTTAATTCCCAGTGCTGACAGGTCTGTCCGGCAGCTCTGCCTAGAGAACGAGCATTTGTTTCAGGCACGTGTCCTGAACGAGCCACTTCGTTTCAGCAAGTTTAGCATCAGTGAGAGCTTCCTGCCCCAGCAAGTCTACCGAGCACCTGTGTTCTCTTACATCCCCGCACCACGCCGTGCTGCTCAGCGAGTCCAGCGCAGCTCTGCAGCACCCGGGGGACTACAGAACACGTGCCAGCGGTGAGCTGAGCTCGTTCTTCAGGTCCTGCTCCGGGCTGCGCCCTTCTCACATCCCACGCACCGAGCCCGGCCGGGCCACCGCTCGGTTCTTCCTTGGAGGACAAAGCGGCCAGAGATGCCGCCGCGGGAGCCGTGAGAAAACCGGGCAGAGATGCGCGCTCGGCTTTCAAGAAGCGCCAGCAGCTCGGAATCGGCCTGGAGAAAGCGATTCTGGGGAAGCCGGAGACGCCGCACGTCTCAGCGCGGCTCCCGCAGGAGCGGTGCCGTTCGACGGCGTCGCCACGGCGACGGCGCCTCAGCACCGGTCCGTCGCTACGGCGCCGCGCCGTCCCCGCCGAGTGACGTCATCACGCCGCGACCCGAGGAGGCGGCCGTGCGGAAGCGGTGCGGGGCGCCTCGGGGCTCCGGGCGCCGCCTCGGCTTCTACAGGTGGGTGTTCGGGGGGCGCCGGGGCGGGGGCCGGGGTGAAGGCGGCGGGGGGGCCGCGTGCCGCTCTGCCTCGGCCCCGCGGGGTCTCCGTGCTGCTCGGGGCTTCCCTCGGCGGGGGCGGCTGCCCTGCGTCTCGCCGCCTCCCCCACCCCGTGTCTTTCGCTGCCCTCCCCCCCTCTCCCCCTGCCGCTGATCTCCCGCACCCCCCAGTCCCTCTGTGTGCCCCCCGGGGTTACACCCTCCCCCCGGTCTCCCTCCCCTCCAGTCCCCCCGTTCTGATCGCCGTAGTCCTCTTCCACCCCTCCCCTCTGTGCCTCCCCCATTCTGATCCCCAGGGTCCCCCCCCCCGATCCCTCATCCCTCCCCAGTCCCCCGTTCTGATCCCTGGTGTCCCCCCACCCCCCCACCGCTCTCCCCATTCTGTCCCCTAGAGTCCCCCCCTTTCCCAGTCTCCTCTATCTGACCCCCGAGCCCCCTCTCCTCCCCCCGAGTGCCCCCACTCCAATTCCCCCATTCTGATCCCCAGAGTCTCCTACCACCCCCCATTCCTCTCTATTTGACCCCCAGGATCCCGTGTCCTCCCTTCTCCTCCCACCTCCTGGCCCCTTTTTTCTGACCCCTAGAGGTCCCTGTACCCCCCTGTGCACTCCTCCCTGACCCCTGGAGTCAGTTCCCTCATTTTGACCTCCAATTCCCCTCAGCCAGACCCCATAGAAGCCTCGCACAACCCCTGGCTCTTCCCTCCCACCCCTCCCTCCACCCCCAGATGCTCTTCCTGCCTTGTAGAAACTCTGTTCACCCCTTTCCCCCCACAAGCCACTAAGTTTCCCCCCAGACTCTTTTTCGACCCCATAGACATCCCACTCTCCTCTTCTCCCCCCCAATACTTCCCTAAGGTGTCCCCCAGACTCCCCTTCCACCCCATAGAAGCCCCCCACAACCCTCCAGATTTCCTCTGCCACCCCTTCTCCATTCCTAGACCCCTTTTCCTCCCAACAGAGACCCAACTCACCCCTTTTTTCCCCCACACAACCCCCCGTCCACTCCCAGACCCCCCTTTCTGCCCTACAAAAGCCCCCTTTCCACCCCTCAAGTTCCCCTCCACAATGTACCCCTCCATCCCCAGGCCCCCTTTTCACTCACAGAAGCCTCGTTCTGCTCTTTTCCCCCTCACAACCCTCTCTCTCCATCCTCAGAGCCCCTTTCCACGCCACAGAAGCCCTCCACAATCCCTCAGTTTCCCCTTCCAACCTTTCTCCACCTCCAGACCCTCTTTCCACCTCACAGAAGCCCCACTCACACCTTTCCGCCCATAGATTCCCCACGAGCCCCTCCCTATATACCCCTGGAGGCATGCAGAAGAATCTGGAGATGTTGTAGAGGGGTTTGGGGCATCCAGTTGGTCCCCAGGTGGATCCAAGGTGTCCTTGGATTCATACAGAAGGATCTGGAGATGTCCCAGAGGGATCCTGGGGTGTCCAGGGGGTCCCAAGAATGGTCCTGGGGGTCCCTGGAAGGATCTGGAAGCTCCCAGGATGGGTCCACGAGCTCCGAGGAGCCACTGGGATGATTTGGAGATGTCCCAGTAGAGTCTGGTAGGGTCCAGAGAGTTCTCATGTGGGTCTGAGTGGTCCTGGAGTCATCTCGTCATCAGAGACATCTCTGGGGATGTCCCAGAGAGGACTTGGAGGGTGCAGGGGGTTTTCAAATTGATCCAGGGGGTCCTTGGATTCATCCAGAAGGGTCTGCAGACGCCCCAGAATGATCCTGTGGAATGTGGGGGGGTCCTCAGGTGGGTTCAGAGGGTCCTATTGTCTTCTGGAAGGGTCTGGAGATGTCCCATGGGTGTCCTGGGGTCCCCAGGCGTTCCTGGAGTCCTCCAGAGGTCTCCAATGGGGATTTTGAGGACAACCTCACATAGTGACACGTTCTCGCTCTTCTTTGTCCCCGTGGGATGGCCCCCAATAATGTCTCTTTCCATTAAAATCAATACTATGTCACTTTTCTTGTATATTTTTTGCCACTTCCTTTCAGAATTGGATGGTTCCCACCAATCCCTGTGCAAAGCCCCACGGAAACAATCCCCCCAGGGCCACCGGGTGACACCGGACAACCACTTGTCCCCAAAGTTCTCACCGTCACCGTAACCATGGAACCTGGGGACGTACCAACATACCTTGAGAGCCCCATCCGCGTCCTACAGCTCCTGGACGCTGTCACCCTGGCTGTCCATGACTGTCCCAAGCTGTCCCCCCTGCCATGGTGGCACAACTTCAGCACGGTGCCATCCTCATTGAAGAGGTGACGAGGAGGGGTACAGGGAGGGGGGCAGGGGAAAGTTGGGGGACATGTGGGGTCTGGTGCAGGTGTGACATGGGGTCGGTGGTGTCACCATCATTGAGTGTCACCTTCACTGGATGCCACTGGGTGTCACTGAATGTCACTGTCTTCAGGTGGCGCCGTGACACAGGGTGACCTCGATGTGGAACAGCCGTGACGCAGCGTCCCCATCCCTGGCTGTCACTGTTGTTACCGTCATCTGGTGTCACCATCACTTGTGTGCCACCATCTATCGGGTGACACCATTCCCTGTACTCTGACCATCACGTGGGGGCAGGCACTGGCGGCACCACGTTGTCACCATGCTGTCACTGAGCCTCTCACTGTTGTTTGTCACCCCTCCAGACCTGCCTACCGCAGGACCCGGTGACACCGGAAACCTCTGTTGCTGTCACCATCGTCTGCCATGAGGACGGGGACATGCACGGTGGTGAACTCTGTGCCACCACCAGAGGGGACTGTGTGACACCAGCGTGGCACAGCCGTGATGCGGTGTCATCACCGTTGGGCGTCACTCCTGGCAGCTGGCGCCGGGTGTCACCGTCATGCAGAGGGCACAAAAAAAACCCTGGGGACATTGAGCTGAACCTGGGGACACCGTGACCACCTGGAGGACTTCCCAGGGAAGTGGGAACACCACATGACAATGTCACACCACCAAAATTGGGGACATCCCTGTGTCACACCCCAAAGCTTGGGACACCTTCATGGCACCCTGGTGGTGTCATATCCTAGAGTTGTGAACACCCCCCAGAGTTTGGGACAGCCCTCTGGAGACGCCATCTGTGCCCTCCCCCACAGAAAACATTGTTCCCATGGGGCGGGGTTGACACCCCTCACTTTTCTAATTAAGGTTTATTTTTGATAATGGAGGATGGGGGATGTCCTCCCCATGTAAGTGATAAAGGGCAGAGGAGCGGCTGTGGGGCTCCATGTGTCACACTGGGGATGAACTCTGGGGACAGAGGTGACTGCAGCATTCTGGCCCCATCGCCCCTATGGCCCCATAACCACTACAGCCCCATCTCGTAGCCATCCCTCGTCCGTATCCCACAACGTTATCCCATCCCATATCCATCATATCCACCCCACAGCCATCTCAAACCCATCCCACATCCATACCCCCACATCCTATCCCCATCCCTAACCCTATATCCATAGCCATTCCGAATCCTTATCCCCACATGCATCCCATGTCCATTCCATCTACTTATCCATGCCACTATCATCCCAATCCCATCCCGTGTCCATATTTCATCCCCAATCCATCCCACATTCTTCAATGTTGGTCCCATGTCCATCCCAAGCCCATCACATATATATTCCATTTTCCTATCTCCCATTCCATATTCACCCCATATCCATATCCCCACACCCCAACCCTACATTTCACATCCCAATGCACATCCAACATCCCAACCCCAGCTCCCAACGCCAGTTCCAAACTTCACTCACAACCTCATATCCCAACCCCACCTCCCACCTGTCAATCCCAGTCCCATCTCGCACCCCCTATAGCAGTAGGGCGCACCCCGAGGCCCCACCCACGGCCCGCCCCCTGCCGCGCTCCTCCCACCAACAGCGCAGCGCAACGCCGCACCGCCCCCGGGCTCTCATTGGTCAGGTGCCGGACCGTCCCAGCCCCGGGCTCTCATTGGGCAGGAGCCGGTCCGTCCCGCTCCCGGGCTCTCATTGGTCAGGTGCCGGTCCGTCCCGCCCCCTGGCTCTCGTTGGGCACGTGCCGATCCGTTCCGCCCCCGGGCTCTCGTTGGTCAACGGCAGCGGCGCTGGCTCCGATTGGCTGAGGCGCGGCGCGCGGGAACGGCCGTTGGCAGCCGGCTCAGAGCTCTTCTCCCCTCAGGCGGCGGCGCTCCCGCAGCCTGGGCCGCCCCGCACCGCCGCTGCGCGCCGGAGCTGTCCGGGCAGCACCGAGACGGAACCGCGGCACGACGGGAGCGGTGCTGAGCACAGCAGAGCCGGAGCCGGGAGGGACGGAGAGCGGCGCCGGGACAGGGGAGGAAGCCTGGTGGGGTGAGGGGCTGGGAAGGCGGGAGGGGGGATAGGGAGGCAGGCGGGGCTGCAGCGGCTGTGGTATCGGGGTACATGGGGCGGTAGGGGTGGGTACAGGGGGATTTAGGGCAGCAGCGGGCTGTGAGGGGGTAACGGGGGGACACGGTGCTATAGGGATCATTGGGGGGTGGGAGGGGCTGGGGAGAGCTACGGGGAGGGATATAGGGGGCTGGGGGAGGACCTAAGAAACTGTGGCTCTATGAGTGGCTGTAGGGGGAATAGAGGTGGGATAGAAGGGGATGTGGGGCTACAGGGAGCAGTGGGAGGGCTGTAGGCGTGGTATAGAGAAACAGGCATGACAGGGGTCTGTGGGTGGGACTGGGGGGGACGTAGAGAGGTGTAAGGTTATAAAAGGCTGCAGAGAGACAATAGGGGGCTTGCGTGGGCACAGCGAAATAGAGGGTAATGTGGGGTGACACCGGGCACAAGACGGGAATGTGAGAGAGAAGACCCAGTTGGAGGCACAGATAGAGGCAAGCTGAGGGGGATAAAGAGGGAGAATCTCAACGGGGCGGGGAAAAAAAAAAACAAAAGGAAAAATGAGAATGAAAAGTAAGAAAAAAGAAGATGGAAAAAGAAAAAAAAATGGAAGTGTTGAAAACAGAGAAAAAAAGAGGCACAGAGGAGGAAAAAAAGTAAAAAGCAATCCATGTATATCAAGAGAAAGCAAGTAGGAAAGCTAACTGCAGCAGAGCAAAGGAAAGCAAACTTGCAGGAATGGAGGAGTGTGGGAAGAGCTGAGCCCCGGCCTGGCACAGGAGCTGCGCGGCAGGAGAAGAAGCTGAGCCCAAAGGTAAGAGGAGCTCCTTGGGGTTTTTTGTGGGCTTGAAGAAAGCTGAGAAGCCGTGCCCGGGAGGAGGTGTGGGTAGCTCCAGGCCACCTTGCTGTCTCCCTAAGAGATGCGGGCTGTGGGCTAGGCAGCGGGCAGGAGTGCTGGCCAGAAGCAAGCGTCTGTGTGGAGAAAGGCAAAGGGCGGAGGAGGTTGAATGGGAGCTACCGGGCATGGGCTTGCTCAGCAAGGGGAGCAGAAGCCTGAAGGGCACGAGAAGGGAATAGAGAAGGGCAGGCAGAAGGAGAGAAGCTGCGAGCAGAGTTGAGAGGCACTTGTCAGAGCAGCAAGCAGAGCAGGCAAGTGTTGAGATTGGGAGTGAGTAACAGGAAAAGGCAAGAGCACCAAGAAAAAGGAGGCGAGGGGCAAGCAGCTCAGGTAGGGAAAAGGAAGGGCATGCAGCTCAGGTAGGGGGAAGGGAGGGGACAGCAGCTCAGGTAGGGAAAAGGAAGGGGAGTGGGGGTGGGAAGGGGAGGGGAGGGTTGAAGGGAAAATAGAGAAAGAAGAGGCAAAGAAGAGACTCAAAAGTACAAAGCGGTGCACGTAAATGTAGAGGAAGCAAGTAGGGAAGCTAAGGGTAGCAGAGCAAAGGAAAGCAAAGGAAGGCAGTGAATGAGAGAAAGCAAGCTTGCAGGAATGGAGGAGTGTGGGAAGAGCTGAGCCCCGGCCTGGCACAGGAGCTGCACGGCAGGAGAAGAAGCTGAGCCCAAAGGTAAGAGGAGCTCCTTGGGGTTTTCTGTGGGCTTGAAGCAAAGCTGAGAAGCCGTGCCCGGGAGGAGGTGTGGGTAGCTCCAGGCCACCTTGCTGTCTCCCCAAGAGATGCGGGCTGTGGGCTAGGCAGCGGGCAGGAGTGCTGGCCAGAAGCAAGCATCTGTGTGGAGAAAGGCAAAGGGCGGAGGAGGTTGAAGGGGAGCTACTGGGCATGGGCTTGCTCAGCAAGGGGAGCAGAAGCCTGAAGGGCACAAGAAGGGAATAGAGAAGGGCATGCAGAAGGAGAGAAGCTGTGAGCAGAGTTAAGAGGCACTTGTCAGAGCAGCAAGCAGAGCAGGCAAGTGTTGAGATTGGGAGTGAGTAGCAGGAAAAGGCAAGAGCACCAAGAAAAAGGAGGCGAGGGGACAGCAGCTCAGGTAGGGAAAAGGAAGGGCATGCAGCTCAGGTAGGGAAGGGAGGGGACAGCAGCTCAGGTAGGGAAGGGAGGGGACAGCAGCTAAGCTAGGAAAGTGAGTGGATAGCAGGTGAGGTAGGTAAGTGAGGGGACAACCAGTAAGGAAGCCAAATGAGCAAACATCTGCTCAAGTACGTAGCGAGGGGCAAGGAGCTCAGCTAGGTAAGTTAGGGGGAAGCAGCTCAGGTAGGGAATGAGAGGGGCCAGCAGCTCAGCTGGGAAAGTGAGGGGCAAGCTACTAAGGCAGGTAAGTGAGAAAACAGCAGCTCAGCTAGGAAAGTGAGGGGCAAGCAGGTCAGCTAGGTAATTTTTGGAACAAGCAGCTCAGGTAGGTAAAGGAAGGGACAGCAGCTCAGGTAAGAAGAGCAGGCAAGGGAATGGTAGGATAGGGCAAGGGGGGAGGTGAGGGACAAAAGAAAGAATGGGGAGGGTGGGGAGGGCTTAAAGGGGGTTTCAGGAGTACCTATGATTATAAAAAAAAAAAAAAAAAAGAAAAAGGAAAAAGGAAAAAAAAGTAATAAAGGAAAAAAATAAAAAAGGAAAAAAGAAAAAAAATGGAAAACAAAAAAAGAAAACCAAGATGAGAAAGAAAAAGATGAAAATAGAAAAAAATGAGAAAAGAGAAAGAAAAATGAAATAAAAAAGTGCAATGAAAAAAAAAGAAAAAAAGATTAAAAAAAAAAAGAAAAAAAGAGTGAAAATGAAAAAAGAAAACCAAGATGAAAAAGAAAAAAAATAGAAGAAAACAGAAAAAAACGAAAAGAGAAAAAAAAAAGAACAAGTGCAATGAAATGAAAAAAGAAACGAAAGCATAAAAAAAGAAGAAAAAGAATAAAGCCAAAAAAGGTCAGAAAAAAAAAGAAATGAGAAAAGAAGAAAAAAGCCAAGTAAACAGTCAAGAATAACAGCTGAGAAAAGACTGGATGGCCAAAATATAGAGAAAGCAAAGCAAAGCACAGCAAGGGAAAGCAAGGCGAGAGTAGCAGCAAAAGGCAGGAGAATGAAGAAGGAGGGAGTGAAGAGCAGGAAAGGTGAGTTTGCCATAAGGCAAGGGGGAAGGGAAGGGGAAAGGGAGAAAAGGGGGGGTATGGGAGGGGAGGGGAAGGGAAGGAGGGGGGGAGAGGGGAGGGGAGGAAGGGAAAAATGGGAGGGAGGGGTGAGGGGAGGGGAGGGTTGAAGGGAAAATAGAGAAAGAAGAGGCAAAGAAGAGACTCAAAAGTACAAAGCGGTGCACGTAAATGTAGAGAAAGCAAGTAGGGAAGCTAAGGGTAGCAGAGCAAAGGAAAGCAAAGGAAGGCAGTGAATGAGAGAAAGCAATCTTGCAGGAATGGAGGAGTGTGGGAAGAGCTGAGCCCCGGCCTGGCACAGGAGCTGCACGGCAGGAGAAGAAGCTGAGCCCAAAGGTAAGAGGAGCTCCTTGGGGTTTTCTGTGGGCTTGAAGCAAAGCTGAGAAGCCGTGCCCGGGAGGAGGTGTGGGTAGCTCCAGGCCACCTTGCTGTCTCCCCAAGAGATGCGGGCTGTGGGCTAGGCAGCGGGCAGGAGTGCTGGCCAGAAGCAAGCGTCTGTGTGGAGAAAGGCAAGGGGTGGAGGAGTTGAAGGGGAGCTACCGGGCATGGGCTTGCTCAGCAAGGGGAGCAGAAGCCTGAAGGGCATGAGAAGGGAATAGAGAAGGGCATGCAGAAGGAGAGAAGCTGTGAGCAGAGTTAAGAGGCACTTGTCAGAGCAGCAAGCAGAGCAGGCAAGTGTTGAGATTGGGAGTGAGTAGCAGGAAAAGGCAAGAGCACCAAGAAAAAGGAGGCGAGGGGCAAGCAGCTCAGGTAGGGAAAAGGAAGGGCATGCAGCTCAGGTAGGGAAGGGAGGGGACAGCAGCGAAGCTGTGTGTTATGGGAAGTAATGTCAGTGATCTGAATGGCAGTAACCTGCTGTTCTGCATGGGGCTGTTGTGGAAGTTTACTGTTCAGACTTCCTTAGTGAGGTCTCCCTAGATTGTTTCTGTCCTATTTCTACACTTTGTTTTTTTCCAGTCCTCTACAGTGAACAGCCCTGTGGCAATGATGCAGAATCTGCATCTGAAGGACTGAGAGGACGAACATCAGAAGGCAGCAGCTGCAGTGTGTGGTGTTACAGGGCAGCGCTGCGAGTGCCGCCCAACTTGGCACTCCATGTCTTATCTGGTTGTACTCAATCAATAAACGATCACAATTACGGACTCACAAAGAATAAGGCTGTCTTTTTCACCTTAGAAGAAAAAGGGGGTGATGGCAAGGAATGAGAGGCAGGTGAGGTCAGCTGTACAAAATCCCAACACAGATGGATAAGCTGCTTCATTAACAAGTCGAGCTTTTTCTGCGGCGGTGACCAGCATCTGTGCTGTTGTTTATCTGCAGTCAGGAATGTCATATCATCTTTTTTTTCAACCCGCATTTACTATTTCACAAAAGAGTATCAACTTTTGATACTCGTTCTGCAAACTAGGGAAGAGTAGCTTACAGAATGCTAATTGTTGCAGTGGACAGGTTGGAAGACAGCTGCTCCACCCACCCATCTGCCACGGCAGCTCCTTGCTGGAGGTGCCTGTGATAACTGCTTAGCTCCTGCCAGCAATCCCCTCACAAAGGAGAGCAGCACTTGCACAGTTGGTTTTACAAGCACTAAACAAGCACAACTAAAACGCTCAAGGGAGACTGTCTTAAAGCACAGTCACAGAATGTCTGTTATACTGAAGACTAAAGGATATCACTTACAAGAATAGCAGAATCACAGAATGGCCAGGGTTGGAAGGGACCTCGAGGATCATGAATCTTCAACCCCCCCTGCCACCTGCAGGCCCACCAACCTCCACATTTCACACTAGACCAGGCTGCCCAGGTTCCCATCAATCTGGCCTTGAACACCTCCAGGGATGGATGGGGCATCTACAGTCTCTCTGGGCAGCTGTTCCAGCGCCTCACCACTCTCTCTGTAAAGAACTTCCCCCTGACATCCACCCTAAATCTTCCCTCCCTCAACTTCAAACCATTTCCCCTCATCCTGCAGTTTTCTACCCTTTCCAAGAGTTGACTTCCCTCCTGCTTGTAGGCTCCCTTTAGGTGCTGAAATGCTGCAATGAGGTCACCCCGCAGCCTTCTTTTCTCCAGGCTGAACAAGCCCAGCTCCCTCAGCCTGTCCTCATAAGGGAGGTGCTCCAGTCCCCTGATCATCTCTGTGGCCCTCCTCTGGATCCTCTCCAACAGCTCCCTGTCTTTCTTGTACTGGGGGCTCCAGATCTGGACACAGTACTGCAGATGGGGCCTCACAAGAGCGGAGTAGAGGGGGACAATCACCTCCCTGTCCCTGCTGGCCACCCCTTTTCTGATGGAGCCCAGGATCCCATTTGCTTTCCCACCTGCAAGGGCACACTGCTGGCTCATGCTAAGCTTTTCATCTATCAGGACCCCCAGGTCCTTCTCCACAGGGCTGCTCTCAAGGACCGCTCCTTCCAGTCTGTATGGATGCCTGGGATTCCTCCGGCCCAAGTGCAAAACCTTGCACTGTGCTGTGTAGGACCTGATCAGGTTCACCCGGGTCCGCCTTTCCAACCTGTCGAGGTCCCTCCAAATGGCATCCCTTCCTTCAGCCGTGTCAACCGCACCACTCAGCTTGGTGTCATCAGCAAACTTGCTGAGGGTGCACTCGATTCCACCATCCATGTCATTGATAAAGATGCTAAAGAGCACCAGTCCCAAGACAGACCCCTGGGGGACGCCGCTCGTTACCGGCCTCACCTGGACATAGAGCCATTAATAACCACTCTGTCTGCAGCCTTACAACCAATTCCTTATCCATCCAGTGGTCCACCCATCAAATCCACATCCCTCCGGTTTGGAGATAAGGATGTGGTGAGGGACCATGTCAAAGGCCGTGCTCAAGTCCAGGGAAATGACATCGGTCACCCTCCCCTTGTCCACCGATGCCGTCACTCCATCACAGAAGGCCACCAGATTGGTTAAGCATGACTTCCCCTGCTGAAGCCGTGCTGGCTGTCTCGGATCACACGCTCACTCCTCATGTGATCAAGCATGTCATCCAGGAGGATCTGTTCCATCATCTTCCCAGGCACAGAGGTGAGACTCACCGGCCTGTAGTTCCCGTGTCCTCCTTGCTCCCTTTCTTGCCAACGGCAGTGACGTGACCCTTCCTCCAGGCATCCAGGACCTCACCAGACAGCCACGACTTCTCAAATATGATGGAGAGCGGCTCGGCAGCCAGCTTCTTCAGAGCCCTGAGATGCACGCCATCCTGCCCATAGACTTGTACACATTCAGTCTCACATCTCACCATCTATCTGCTCCATAGACTTGCACATGTTCAATCTCATCAGGCAGTCTCTCTGCTCTGCCCTCACAGCAGGGGGTATTTACCACCCGGGTCCCCACCTGGAGGTTTATGGATGCAGGGCTCAGGGACGTGACAAACACTGGAATCCTGTCTGCCAGTGAAGACCGAGGCACAGAACTCATTCTGTACCTCAGCCTTCTCTCCATCTGTTGCAGGCAGTTCTCCTTTTACATTTACAAAGGAGGCACACTTGCTTTGACCTGTCTCTTCTGGCCAATGCACGTGTAGAAAGTCTTCCTGTTGTTTTTCACGTCCCTCTCCAAGTTCAGTTCTGCGCCTTGTGTTTCCTGATCCCACGTCTGCAGGTCCAGACATCCCTGTATTCTTCCCAGGTGACACGGCCTGTTAGCCCTGTATTGCTCCAGGTGACACGGCCTGTTAGCCCTGTATTGCTCCAGGTGACATGGCCTGTTAGCAGAGCTCGTTGCTCCTTGCTTTGCCCCCAGCTGCCCAGCAGGTCTGCGCTGAGCCGATGGGCTTCCTGCGTCCTCTGCTTTCTATTCAGAGGGAGGGAGAGCTCTTGTGCTCTCAGAAGGGAAGGCAGCCTTGAAGAGCAGCCAGCTTTGCTCACCATCTTTGTTTTTACAGACAGATCCCCAGAGATCTGGGCCATCAGCCCGTGAAAGCTTAAAGCTCGCCGTCCCAAAGCTCAGGTCCTGCCCCACTCCTTGCCTTGCCCACATCCCTTGGATCGCCAACCCCACAAGCCGTGCTCACTGCAGCCAGGCTGCCCCAACCTGAACGCCTTTCACTCATCATCTCCTCCGCACTGCTGAGCAGCAGATCCAGCCACGCTTCACCTCTGGTCGGTCTGCCCAACGCCCGGAGCACAAAGTGACCATGGCTGCATTCCAGGAGCCTCCTGGAGCTCCTGGAGCTGGCCGTCTGTCCTTCCAGCAGATCTCCGATGGCTGCAGTCCTATTTTTGGAGAAAACTGGTATTTCTGGGTGAATATGTCCTATTTTGGGGGAGAAAACTGGTATTTCTGGGAGAAAACGTTATATTTTTGTAAAGATAACTGGTATTTCTGGGAGGAAATGTCCTATTTTTGGGAGAAAATGTCATACTGAGGATTGTAATGTCATATTGTTTGGAGAAAACATGAGGTATTTCTAAGAAAACTGTGACTCCCTGGAGAAAGTATCACATTATGGGGAAGGGGGGGTATTGTAATGTTGTATTTTTTGGAGGAAACGTGAAGAATTTCTAAGGAAACTGATATTTCTGGGAGGAAATATCATATTTTTGGAAGAAAATTTCATATATCTCTGATAAAGCTGGCATTCTGGGAGAAAATATCATGGATTTTGGAGAACGCTTGTATTTCCGGGAGAAAATATCGCATTTTTGGAACAAATTGTCATATTTAGGATTGAAAAGTGATCTTTCCGGAAGAAAACATCGTGTATTTGGGAGAACACTGATATTTGTGGGTTATAACGTCGTTTTTCGGCACTAGTGACACGAGAGAAGAGGCCGAAGCCCAGCTCACTACAAGCTCCCTTCAGGTAGTTCTAGAGAGCAGTAAGGTCTTCCTGAGCCTCCTCTTCTCCAACTGAACAACCCCAGCTCCTTCAGCCGCTCCTCGTGAGCTCTGTGCTCCAGACCCCTCGCCAGCCTTGGCGCCCTTCTTTGAACCCGCTCCAGGGCCTCGATGTCTTTCTGGCAGTGAGGGGCCCAAAAGTGGACACAGCACTCGAGGTGCGGCCTCACCAGAGCTGAGGACAGGGGGACAATCACTGCCCTGTTCCTGCTGGCCACACCGTTCCCGATACAGGCCAGGATGCCATTGGCCTTCTTGGCCACCCGGGCACACTGCTGGCTCATTTCAGCCCAGCATCCATCAACACCCCCAGGTCCACTTCCTCTACGCATCTTCCAGCCGCTCCGCCCCCAGCCTGTAGCGTCGCCTGGGGTTGTTGCAGCCAAAGCGCAGGAGCCGGCCTTTGGCCTTGTTGGAACTCATCCCATTGGCTTCAGCCCAGCTCTCCAGCCTGTCCAGATCCCTCTGTGGGGCCTCGCTACCCCCAGGCAGATCCACACTTCCAGCCAGCCTGGTGTCATCCGCAAACTTCCCGAGGGTGCACTCAGTGCCCTCAGCTCATCAAGAAAGATCTTGAGGAGGACAGGCCCCAGCACCGACCCCTGGGGAACAGCACTGTGACCCACAGATACCACTTTTCTCACAGATACGTGACATTTTCATCCGGGAACACTATTTTAGTCCCCTACACATGATCTCTTCCACCAAAAAACAAGGACATTTTCTCCCAGATAGACCACTTTTCTCCTATGTGACCGATTATCTGGGAAATACCCATTTTTTCCTAAAAATATGGTGTTTACTCCCAGAAATACCAGCTTTCTCACATACATGTGATCTTTTCCCCCCAAAACAAGACATTTTCTCCCAGAAATACCACTACGCTTAGAAATACCTCACGTTTCATCCCAAGAATACTACTTGACGCTCCTCAGGATCACACTTACTCCCAGTAAAATGGCAGTTTCTTCCAGATAGACCAGTTTTCTCCCAAATACACGACATTTTCTCCAAGATAGACCACTTTTCTCCCAAAGACGGGACATATTCCCCCAGAAATACCAGCTTTGTCTTAAAAATACGGCCTTTTTTCCCAAAATACCAGCTTTCTCACAAACACCTGTAATTTTCCAACCAAGGATGCTACTATCTCCCAGAAACAGCAGTTTTCTGAGAAATACCTGACATTTTCTCTCAAAAGTACTACTTGACACTCCTCAAGAGGACATTTTCTCCCATATTTACCGTATTTTCTCCCCAAAGGACCAGTCGTCACACCAAAAATACCACAGTTGCTCTCGAATAGAAGACATTCTCTCCCACCATTTCCGAGTTCTCTCCCTCAAGTATGTCATTTTCTCCCAGAAATACCACATTTCAGTGGTAAATTTCACCTTCTCTTCCAAAAAGAGGAGATTTGCTCCCAGAAATACCCCTTCTCTTAGAACTACCACACGTTTTCTCCCAAAAATACTGGATGACAATACCAAATGGGACACTTGCAAGCAAGAAGAGGACTGGCACAACTGCAGAGCGGTGCCATCCTCATTGAAGAGGTGACGAGGAGTGTACAGGGAGGGGGGCTGGGGACATGTGGGGTCTGCTGTGGGTGTGACATGGGGTTGGTGGTGTCACCATTGTTGGTTCTTCCCTTCACTGGATGCCACTGGGAGTCGTTGAGTGTCACTGTCTTCAGGTGACACCGTGACACAGGGTGACCTCGATGTGGAACAGCCGTGACGCTGTGTCCCCATCCCTGGCTGTCACTGTTGTTACCGTCATCTGGTGTCACCATCACTTGTGTGCCACCATCTATCGGGTGACACCATTCCCTGTACTCTGACCACCGCATGGGGCCAGGCACAGGCAGTTCTGCGTTGTCACCATGCTGTCACTGAGCCTCTCACTGTTCTTTGTCACCCCTCCAGGCCCGTCTAGAGCTGGACCTGGTGACACTGGAGTCCTCTGGCGCTGTCACCATCGTCTGACATGAGGATGGGGACACGCACGGTGGTGAACTCTGTGCCACCACCAGAGGGGACTGTGTGACACCAGCGTGGCACAGCCGTGACGCGGTGTCATCGTCATCGGGTGTCGCGTTCGGCAGCCAGCATCGGGTGTCACCGTCATGCAGAGGGGACAAAAGGACCCCCTGGGGATGTTGAGCCGAAGCTGGGGACACTGTAACCAGCTGGAGGACTTCCTGGAGAAGTGGGGACACAGCATCGTGCTGTCACACCACCAAAGTTGGGGACACCTTCATGGCACCCTGGTGGTGTCACGTACTGGAGATGGGGACACCCCCACAGTGTCACCCCCACGGACCACTTTGTTCCCATGGGTCGGGGGTTGACACCCCTCACTTTTGCAATTAAGGTTTATTTTTCGATAATGGGGGTTAGGGGATGTCCCCCCCATGTCCCCATGTAAACTAAGCATGCACGCTGCAGTTTTCAGCCTAGGCTTTTAAGAGCAAAGCCAGAAAATTCCACACCGCTCAGTACAAAGCTGTGCGATGATGAGAGTGACTCAAGCTCTGCCCAAAGGATGAAAAGTAGCATCAAAACGGCTGAAGAGAGGGGGGACAATGAGGCAAGGTAGCACTGCAGAGAAGTCAGGAGAACACCTCTGCCTTCTGGGATCAGGCGGCCGGCGGAGCCTCTCTTCCCCCAACAGAGACGCCTGCAGGGTGAGGGGCACACGCTCACTTCTGCTCAGTGCTGCCCCGAGAAACTCAGACAGCTCGAGACAGCTGTTCTCTAACTCAGCGCGCCTGTGCTCAGGCCGTGCTACTCGCAGCTCTGTGCACGTGCTTTGCAGGCAGTGCGTTTATGGGCAGGGCCAAGGACTGGTGCGTCCATTGCTTCTATAACCTGCAGCATCCCCTGATGGAGATGTGGGAGTTCTGACCCAGCGCCGCGAGTGGAATAACGAGGAGGTGGTGCAGCAGCTCACTGAGTGCCACTGGACAAATCAGGCCGTGCGCTCTTTGTGAATACAAAGCTCCAATTGTTTATTGATGGACCGCAACCAGAGTGCCAAGTTGGGCTGCTGCCACGAAGCCGCTGCCTTCTGATGCTCCTCCACTCAGTCCTTCAGCTGCAGCTTCTCCATCATCTCCACAAGGCTGTTCATTGTGGAGGACTGGAAAGAAAGAAAGCGAGCGTCAAAGTAGGACACCGCTTCCCCCAGCATTCTACAATCCCCTTCACGTCTGACAGACAGAGAACAACAAGAGCCGTGTCTGTGCTCACCGAGGACTCACCTCTGCACGTGCAGCGGCAGCTCTCAGAGCAGCCTTCTTCATTTCTGCTCTCCTCTCTTTTTGTCGTTGTCGTCTTGCTATAGAGAAAGAGGAGAGAAATTCAGTTTGTCAACAGCAAAACCGCGGAAACATGGGTACATGAAAACAGGTTAGGAAGCCTCTCAGGGAAGGGTATTTCCAGTGGGACAAGCAGAAGGCCGTCATGGATTTCATGGGAAAAGAGAGGGTTACACTTTCTGGCACTTCCTTGCCATTGGACTCGGCAGCCTTCTACTCTTTTCCCCTCTCCGCAGAGAGAAGGAGAAAGCAAAGCAAATCCTAAGCAAACTCCATGCACCTGATAAGGGAAGCACCTCACCAGGGCAGCTGCAGCACCTTCCTACCTCTTCGCTTTGAGGTCCGGAACCGCTCAGTCGGCGCTGGGGCAGGCCCAGGGTGTGTTGCTGGAGCTGGCACACCGCCTCTGCTCTGATGTGGGCTCTGAGCCTTCTCCCCATCGCGCTCCACCTTCACTTGTTTCTTGGCAGGCCACAGCTCTGCTTTTTGCTCCTCTTCCTCCACTCCCTTGCGCTTTCGTGCAGCCGTGGTCTTGGAGAGGGAGTGGTTGTCAACTGCAGGGGAAGGTCTTTCCCCTCTGCTGGGACCTGCTGTTCCAGGAAGCCCTCCTGGAGCCTGGAGAGGAGCTTTTGCGTACATCTTGCCGTTTGGCTCAGCACCTCTCCCTGTTCGAATCAAGCAAGGGGAAGCAGCAAGATTAAAAGAGAGTCACACACTGCCTTCGGTCTGCAAAATGGGCCACAATGCTAGGAACTCTCGAGCGTTCACAGCAATGGACCTTGGGATCTTGGCTGAACTGTGGGCCATTTCCAATTGGGACAGGAAAGGCAACTGTAATCCCCAGGGATTAAGATCTCAAGCAACACGCAACGACAGCAGTCCCAGGAAAGGACAGACAGAAAGCCTAACTAGAAAGACAGTGCACCAGACCCAGATGCTGCTGTGTGTCTGTACCTCTCTTGGGGGCTGTGCCACACTCCATGCTCCTCCCCTGGCTTCCTGCAAGGCTGCGCTTCACTGCAAGCCTGCTTGCATCAGCTTCTGTCAGAAAGGAAACAAGAAAGACATGAAGAGCATCTCTTTGGAGGAGCATTTTAGCACAGCCAACCACAAACTTCTGCTCCTCAAGCGTAGTTTCTTCAATTGGCCTTTCTGCTGCTACAACGCTGTGCCATTTCTGCAGTCAGCACAGATCTGCAGTGCCCTTTCTTTTCTCCTCCATCCCACACAGCCCTTCATGCAGCCCTATTTAGAGGCAGGTACCCACACCACAGCTCACAAGAGCTTCTTACCTGGGGAGGCTTTCCGTTTCCCCCCAAGCCCAGCACCATTCCATGGACGCGCAGGCTCCGTCCCTACAACAACAGATTGTGTGTTGATTTCACAGACACCAGGAGCAGCACTGTCCTGTTAGCCCACGTCCACCACAAAAACCAAAAGACACTCTTCTACAGCCAGAACAGAAACTGATCTTTAAACTGCAGTGCGCTTGCACAAAGCACTACTGCTCTCATTCCCGCTCAGGTGGCAGCAGAGGAACCCTGGTCTGCCTGACAGCTCTGCATGCTGCAGAGCAAAGCTGCGTCAGCACACAAAACGCTATCAGCTGCAAAAGTCGAGGCACGGATTTTTTGTCCCTACAGGGAATGCACTCAGCTCTGAGCACCACCACTTACACACACACTTCTGTCTCACTGCTGCCATCTGTTGCTGTCGGCCTCTCTAATGCTTCCACCATGGTTACCGGACATCCCTGCAGTGCTGCACCGCTCAGAAGTAATACTTAAAATGCATTCTTCCATACTTCATGACAGAGGACTGCAGAGACTCACTTTTGCGTGGTGCTAAGGATGGTCTGTCCCCATCGCGTCCCTCTGTGCGCTGCAAGGCGCTGTTGGATCTCTGGCAGCCTGCTGGGTGCTGCTCCCTAGCACAGGGAATCGCGCCGCGCTGCTTCTGAGGAGAGAAATAAAGGAAGGGCCATGGAAACGGGCACCCAACGTTTGCAAAGAGATGCAGTGTTCCAGATGGTGCCAGAGATGGGTATCAGAGTGCTGAGACGTTAGTTATCACTAACGGAAACATTTGGGAGCGCATTCACAACATCTGCACGCGCTGCAATTTCTGGGCATATCCAGCTTTCTCATCGTTCAGGTGGAGAAGACGGGCGCTCTCAGACATCACTTCGGGGGGTTAAACCAACACACCTGCAAACACCAGCATTATTCCGAGGGAAACAGTGACTTCAGGTGCCACAGTTCAACCCATGCAAAATTACCGTACACAGCCTTAGCTCTTCACCACTATTTCTTCCCCACCCTTTACTACTGCAGGCAGCTAGAACTAACTTCTCAGCAGAAACCCAGGGCAGCTGGCAAACCATAACCAGGTGCAGCTGGCAGGAGGGCAGTGCCCGCTCTCTGCTCCCACCCTGCCCCAGCAGGTTAAGGAGCCTGGCAATGCTGTCCTGTTGCTGCAAGTGCACAACCCAGCCGCTTACTGAGCTAACAAAGGACCAGCAGGGCTCCCCCTGCTCCACCCCTTCCCCTCCAAAACCAGAGAAAGGAGAAACCCAAGCGAAAGAAACCCAGCCATACCTTTCCACGCGCAAAGCAGCGATGGGAACTGCGTCCGTCTCCCTGCTGAGACATGCTGGGGAACGTCTCAGGGGAAGCTCAAGTTCCCAGGGTCCTCTCCACAGGGACTGCCTGCACTGTTGGAAAGAGCTGGCTTCACTCTCTCTTCAAGTGCCTCGATCCCCAAAATCTCCTTTTGGAAAGGAAAAAGGAACCCTAAGGAAAGAACCTGCAAGTGAAAAACAGCGAGGAAGAAGCATTTTCCCAGCATTCTTCTGCTGTGCAGTTTAGACTCTCGGGCAGGGCAATGTCTCGAAACCAGCTGGTTACAAGGACTGTCCCCAAAATACACCCAGCTCCTGTACAGCTGCCATGATTTCTGACAGCAAGCGTTCTCCATCTCCTCAATAGTTACACGCCTTGAAGCACATGGCTGGTGTTGCTGTCCTGAAGAAAACTCCCTCTGTCTCACCGCCAGCCGGGACGAGGGCTGATGCAGCGTGCCCACCCCAGCCCAGCCTTCCTGCTGAGACACCTCCCGGCAACCACCCAGCACCAAACCCAGCTCACCTGCTCGGCCTGCTCAGCCTGAGCTGTGCCCAGCTCACGCACACGCCGCAGCGGTGCTTCCGACGGGCTCTCGCAGGGTGATCTCTCAAGGAAAGCTCACAGCTCAGTCTCTGCGTGCAGCACACTCACCAGAGCACCAGCTCTGCTCACCGGCTGTGCCACAAACGCTCCCACCTCGGCGATGACTGTGACCTCAGCGAGTGCCCGCATCACTTCTGTGCTTCCATCATAAGCAAAGGGCGTGCTCACCTCCCAGATCCAAATTTTAGGAAACCAACACCACGGTCTCCCAACGGGTTTATTTAAGTAAAAGAACAGAGAAATTAAGATGACCCTCGTGCAGCCAGTTCTTGCTCAGGTGCTGCACGATCGGACCAAGGAGATGTTACCCCCAGGCTGCCTCCAGCTTGGAGGATTTGAGCTCCCAAGCAACCAGCAAGCATTTGGACGTGCCCTCCCCCTGCTTTTTACAAGGACAGACGAGTCCTTCTTGGGATGCCAGCTATTCTGCAAAGGCGGAATAGCTCTGTTCTTGGGCCGCAGCTCCATGGCCACGCGCTTCTCAAATACTGGGGCTGCATTACCTCCTGGGCATCCACACGTGCTCCGACTCTCCCGCAGGGTTTCTGGCTTCCTGCTGGGGAGCTTCTCATCTTCTTCTGCAATATCATTCCTGCCTCCTCTGGTACCATCCTGGGAGATGCTGCAGAGCTCATGAGCCTGAACTACCTTCCTCCCATCAGCAGCTGCTCTTGGCTTTAAAGAAGTGCCAGCACCTACGAATCAGCTTGGAGAAAGTAATTCTGGGGACCCAGAGACACTGCAAGTCTCAATGCAGCTCCCACAAGAACGCTGCTGTTAAATCCATAGAATCATAGAATGGATCAGGTTGGAAAAGACCTGAAAGATCATCGAGTCCAACCGCAACCTGACCATACTCCCCTAACTCTAACAACCCACCACTCAATCATGTCCCTGAGCACCACATCCAGAGCTCTTTAAACACGTTCAGGGACAGCCAGGACACATCCCCAATTAGCCAGGACTGCTGAAGGATGATGGAGAGCGGCTTGGCAGCCACATCTGCCAACCCCCTCAGCACCCCAAGGTTCAATCCATCCGGCCCCATGGCTTTCAAAGCAGGTTTTGTTTCTTTAATTATTGTCTCCCATTCTATCTTTTCTTTTAGAAAGGAATCTAAAAGATGAAAAGTAAGAAAGTACTAAACAAAATGAATCAAAAGAAATGAAAAAAGGAAAGAAAGGGGAAGAGATGAAAAGAGACGGAAAGAAAAGGGGAGAGGGAAAGAAAAGGGGAGAGGGAAAGAAAAGGGGAGAGGGAAAGAAAAGGGGAGAGGGAAAGAAAAGGGGAGAGGGAAAGAAAAGGGGAGAGGGAAAGAAAAGGGGAGAGGGAAAGAAAAGGGGAGAGGGAAAGAAAAGATGGAAAACAGAAAACAAAATCAAAAAAGGAAAAAAAGGAAAGGAAGGGAAGAAAAGAAAAGAAGAAAAAGGAAAGGAGAAAAAACCATCCTTCCATCACCATTGCTGCCACAAGCACTAAACCATATCCTGTAACTCCTAATCCAGATGCCTCTTGAACACTGCCAGGGACGGCGACTCCACCACCTCCCTGGGCAGCCATTCCAGTGCCTGGCTGCTCTCTGAGAGAACAAGTTCTTCCTTATGTCCAACCTAAACCTCCTCTGGTACAACTTATGGCCATTTCCTCGGGTCCTGTTTGTTGCCTGGGAGAAGAGGCCAAACCCCTCCTCATCACAGCCTCCATTCAGGAAGTTGTAGATTGCAATGAGGTCTCCTCTGAGCCTCCTCTTCTCCAGACTGAACAACCCCAACTCCTTCAGCCGCTCCTCGTAAGGCCTGTGCTCCGGACCCCACACCAGCTTTGTTGCCCTTCTCTGGACACGTTCCAGGGCCTCAATGTCTTTTTTTGTAGTGAGCGGCCCAAAACTGAACACAGTGCTCAATGCGTGGCCTCACCAGTGCTGAGTACAGGGGGATGATTCCCTCCCTGCTCCTGCTGGCCACGCTATTTCTAATGCAAGATGCTGTTGGCCCTCTTGGCCACCTGGGCACACCTCTGTCCCTGGAAAGGTGATGGAACAGCTTGTGCTGGATGCCATCTCCAGACAACTGGAAGAAAAGGAGGTTACCAGGAGTAATCAGCAAGGGTTCACCAGGGGGAGGGCACGCTTGACCAACCTGGTAGCCTTCTACGATGTTGTCACTGGCTGGGTGGATGTAGTGCATGTGGTCTACCTTGATTTCAGCAAGGCATTTGATACCGTCTCCCACAACATCCTTATGACAAAGCTGAGGAAGTGTGGACAGATGAGTGGACAGTGAGGTGGGTTGAGAACTGGCTGACTGGCAGAGCGCAGAGGGTCGTCGTTGGCGGTGCAGAGTCCGGTTGGAGACCTGTAACCAGCGGTGTTCCTCAGGGGTCGGTGCTGGGTCCGGTCTTGTTCAACATCTTCATCAATGTCCTCGATGAGGGAATAGTGCTCACCCTCAGCAAGGGTGATCTGTGAGGCCCCGTGTACTGAAAGGCAGCCACACGGTCTCCCCAGAGCCTTCTGTTCTCCGGGCTCAACAAGCCCAAACCTCTCAGTCTCTCTCCAAAGGAGACATTCCCGATGCTTTGAAGCCTTTGAAGTCACGTTCCTGATGTCCAAGTTACATGCCCATCATGTGTTAATGCTGTTGTGCCAATCGGTGGGCTCAACAGCTGCAACAAAGACACCAACGTCTTTGGGATAGGCTTATTTTACTGCCTATGACAAAATAAAACCAACAGTAATATTGGCAGCATCTATAGCCAAAAGAGAAGCTTAGCAGTAAAGGGAATAAGCAAGGCAGTGGGCCTACTCATTGCCACGTGAGCACAGTGGTGAAGAAAGATCCACGACCAATTGCCCCAGCACTTTACCATCAGCCAGATCCGCAGTCACTGGGGAGCCCCGTTTGCAGGGAGGATCTGAAGAACCTCTCCCAGCCATGGGGAAGTTGCACAGCAATGCATCCATCCCACGGTGAGGCGTCCAGAGCCGCTGCAAGCAGCTCCAGCCTTTCTAGCACACAGTAAACCAATGTACGGAGCAGTCCGAGGGAACAGCCGCTGCCCTCTTTCTCCTCTTGGTTTTCGCCCCGAAGCCTGGCCAGGGCTCAAGGGGAACAAAAGGCGTCGTGCTGTCAATCTTGCTGTAGCACGGGCCTCTTTAGCAAGACTGTCTGCCCAGCCCCCCCGCGTCGGGCTTCGTCGGGTAACGAACTCAGCAGCAAAGCTGCCCTCGGCTCCTCGGGGAGAGCCCGCCGTCGTCACGGAAACGCAGCGTGACAGCACGCAGGTCCCAGCAGCCCGGCTGATGTCACCGGCGCCGTGACTTCCTCTGCCTGCCCTGGAGCCGCAGCCCGAGAGCTTTCCGGCCCCCGGCCTCCCTCTCCCTGGTCAGCGCCAGCGCCGCCAGCTTTCTTCTCGGACAGACGTGAATACAGAAAACGGCAGTCGAGTCCTCCGCCTGCGGGGCAGCGGCTCAGCACGGCGCTGCTGACCGTTCGAGCCGAGCCGAGCCGGAACCGAAGGCGGCCGCCCGACTCTGCCGGGCTCGAACGCGTCTCGATCGGCGGGGTCGGTCCCTCTCTTTCGGGGCTGCCCGGCTCGGCCAGGAGCCGCTCCCGGACACCGGGCGTCCCGCCGCTCGCAGTCAGCCGCCAGTTCTCAGCCGGCGGCGCCCCGCCGCGACGCCGACTCCGGAGGACGGCTCCGTTCTGACGCGGGACGGACGGGGCCCCGAGGCGCGGGGCGGGCGGCGGCGGGGACGCGGGGCGGCGGAGCGCCGCTTTCCCGGCACGGAATCCCGCGGCCGCCATTGGCGGAGAGCCCGCGCTCGGCCCCGCCTCCCCCGCTCTCCTATTGGTCGGCTCGCGGAACGGGGCGGGCGCTCCCGGCGGGGTCGTTTGCGCCCGCGGTCGCGCCGTCATTGCGTCATCACCGCGCGCGTCCCGCGTGGCCCCGGCCCGGCTGCCCACGGTGCTGCCCCGCGCCGCGCGCCCGCTCCGCTTCCGGGGCCTCGGGGCCCGCGCCCCCGGATCCTTTTCCTCCGCGCGGCCTTCCAGCCGCTCTGCCCCCGGCCTGCAGAGATGCCTCGGGTCGTCGTGACCGAAGTGCGGGACCGGCGCGTGGCGGTGTTGAACGTCGTTCCGTTGGCATCAGCCGTCGGTCAGCCCGTCCAGAGCCCTGTGCGGGGCCTTCGTTTCCTCAGGCGGATAACGGGAGGATGCCGGAGCCGAGGGGCGGTGGGAGGGAGGCGGGGGCGGGAGCATCCTGCCGTGCCGCCAGCAGCCCGGGGGCCGCGTGCTGTGGGTGCCGGCACGAAGCTCCGCCGTCCGTCAGCACGGGAGCTGCGGTTCTGGTGCAGCAGCAGGAGCTCAGCACAGCCCTGCAGAGAGCGGTCCGGCAGCACGGGAAGAAGATGACGGCCTGGAGCGCGAGTGCCTCAGCAGTGTCTGCAGCCTGCGAGGAGCCGAGCGGGGCTGGGGAGAGGAAGCTGTGGGAGTCCCGGGGAGGGACGCGCGATGGCAGCGTTATTGGCAGGATCAGCTGCTTCCTCCTCCACTCCCGACGCCGAGCACTGGTTTCCTTTGAGAAGCAGCCCACTGTCACATCTGTGGGGTTCCGCAGGACACACAGGCATGGGGTAAGTTTAGGTTGGATATCAGGACAAACTTCTGTGCAGAACTTCTACAGCCGTGGGTGGGATCCCCCTGAGCTCCCCTTCTCCAGGCTGAGCAGCCCCCCCCCTCTCAGCCTCTTGTCATGGCAGAGGTGTTCCAGTCCCTTCACCATCTTGGTAGCCCTGCGTTGGATTCTTTCCAGCATGTCCAGCTGTATCCTGTACTGGGAGCCCAGAGCTGGACGCTGTTCTCCAGCTGCAGCCTCCCCAGTGCCGAGCAGAGCAAAAGGAATGGTGCAGAATACTGGTCCTTACCTGCTACAAGAGAAGTCAGGACTAGGGCTATGATGGGAGCGCATTGCTTTATGATTGACGTGGAGAACTGCTAGGAAGAAGGCCTGGTGGGCCTGAACACAGATGCCGGGTGGTCCAGCTTTTGTTTCACTGGAAACCAGGTACTCCATGGGCAGCAATATGGAGATATGTTCTCCATGCAGTTGTGCCCCCGTGGCTTCTTTCTGATATGCTTGGGAAGTCCCACTAGAACAGGCTGCCGTGTGAGACAGAAGTGAGAGAGAAGCATCAGTTGTGTGGGTGGAGTTTTACTATCTCTGTGTTCACATCTTTTATGTTTGTCTTCTTTTTTTTTTCCAGTTCAACTCTGCGTGCGTCGGTCTGCCTTTGCTAAATCCTTTTCTTGTGGCCTCGGGCAACAATCGAGGGGGTCTCAAGTTTCAGCGCTGAGCAAGAAGCGCAGGCACTCAGGAAGGCCATGAAGGGCTTTGCTAAGTTGATCTCCCTCCATGGTCAACTTTTATTTTTTCCCCAGCACTGCGAATGGCTGCTCTGGTGGTTTGATAGAGGGAAGCATAGCTGCTTGCACTGCTCTGCTGCACAGCTGCCCTAAAAATTGTTGGAAAGCGGAAACAGAACTGCCCTTCGTGTCCCGAAATGCAGCTGCTCTGGTGGCGTGGGTCCTGGCAGCTTTGTGTGCATCGATGTAGTCCTGGAGCTGTTGAGAGCCGGCTGTGTGAGGGACTGGAGGTGGCACAAGACCAGAGGGCACTTCTGATCCTTGTGCAAGCATCCTGACTAGCTTCCATTTGTTTCTTGCAGGCACGGATGAAGATGCCATCACTGACGTCTTGACCAAACTAAATGTTTCCCAGCGTCAGCAAGTTCTGATCACCTCTAAGAGCACTACTGGCAGGGTGGGTGGTCTGCAGAGATGCATGAACGTGGTTGTGTCACTTGGGCGCAAAGTGAAAAACGACCCAATCTCTACAAGAGAAAGGTCGGCAGAGACTTCACCTGACCAAGGTTGTTTTGTTCTTGTTCAGTTCAGAGCAGTTGTTGATGCAAGGAGGGTTGGAGCCTGAAGAGGAGTGCTGAACAGCTCAGTTCCTCTGTCCTCAAAGGCCGTCCCTTCTGCCAACTCCTTTCTCCTCTTTGCCTTCTAGGATTTGATTGATGACTTGAAGTCGGAGCTGAGTGGGAATTTTGAGAGGGTGATCATTGGGGTGATGACTCCCACCACCATGTATGACGTGCACAAACTAAGGAGGGCTGTGAAGGTTTGGAAATCTTCCTTTTGTATTGCTTAAGTTCTGGCCAAGGACTTACTGCTTTGTTATGCATGTCTTCTCTCTCTTAAAGAAACCTGGTTGCACGTCACAAGCAGGTGCTGGTATCTTAAGTCTTGCCTTGGTGATTCCCTAGGGAGCAGGAGCAGATGAAGGTTGCCCAATGGAAATTCTGGCTTCTCGCACCAATGGAGAGATTTGTCGCATTAATGAGAACTACAAGCTTTGTAAGGAGTGCGAAAGGCTCTCTTGTCAGTTTCCTTCTGTCTGCGCTTCTTAATTGGAGGCTGTAGCACTAATGATGATGGCTGGAGTGCTGCAGTGCTGCTGGGAGCCCTGGGCACAGTTCTGTACTTAGCTAGGTTACAGCTGGCAAATGTGGGCAGCACCCAGGTGGTGGCCCTGCTCCTAACGGATGCTGTGTGTGTGTTCTTGCTGGAATATGGCTGCTCCCTTGAGGATGGCATCGTATCTGACACATCTCCCATGTTTCAAAGGGTCCTCGTGTCCCTCGCAACAGTGAGCCAAGCTGAGGGGAGAAGGGGGTGAATCTTCAGAGCTGTGGGCACAGCTCTGCACTCAGTGGTGAGGAGCTCCAGGCTGGCTTTTTCTCACCCTGTGTGTCCCATGGCCTGCTCCTCAAACACAGCCTCTCCAGGGAGGGAACTCTGACTCTGGGTGTGCATGAGTGCTGTGGGCTCTTCTTTAAATGTCCCAGTAAAGTGGGTTGCTGCTCGTTTCAGAAGGAAGCCCAAAGTACATCTGAGCTGCGTTTCATTTGTAAGCTAGTGTTCCCTTTGAAGGACTCCATTATCCATCCCCAGCAGCTTTTCATGAATGGGGAATTCTCAGGAGTTGCTTCCAGTAGATGCTCTGGTGAACTGAGTCTTCTATCCTTGTGTCTTTGCAGGGAAACAGAGATGAAGGAATGTATGTGGATGATGCCCATGCTCAGCAAGATGCTCAGGTGCGTAGTAATGTGCTTCCCAATCTATTCTTGTGCAGGTGATGCATGGTGAAGAGAAGCCAGCCTGTGAAATGGAAATAATGCTTTTAGCCTTGTTTGCAAGTCTCTAATGAGAGGTCTGTAGACAGGCTGGCTACTTGGCAGGGGCAATGAGATTTTGGCTGTGGGTTGCCGTGCCTGGTAGGTACTTGTTGGAAAATATCCGTGATCTAGACAAGTACGCGCCAGCAGTGCTCTAGCTGCAAGGGATTTAAGATCTCCTGTACGCCCAGTCTTCTCCATGAGCCTTACTTTGTCACCCCTAATGTCTTGAAGTGCCTGTATGAAGCGGGGGAGAAGTGGGGAACAGATGAGGTGCAGTTTATGTCCATCCTCTGTACACGGAACAGGTATCACCTAGTGAGAGGTAGGACCCCTGCACAGTGTCCTGGGTTTTTCTTTCCTTCCTTGTTTGTGTGTGATGCTTTTGTAGGAGCTCTGTAGCTGTCCAGTAAATGTGAACTCTTCTGAGGCAGCAGGTGTCCTAGAGAGAGCCCCATTGCATCCATTCCATTCAGGCTGTTTTATTCCCTCCTGAGACTGAAAGGGACTTGAGAAACCTAAGTCCAACTGGCTGCAGCTCCAGCATGGAAAGCAGAGATCATGAAGTGTGACTGCCATTGGGGCAGGGGGGAGAGGAGCTAAGAAACTTGATTGGCAGCACAAAGCAGCAGGTCTTGAAAATGGTACTAGCTGTGGTAGGCCAATTAGCAAGACTGTTAGCAGTGAAAATGAATTATTTCTGTGGGACGATCCTGATTTAGCTGAGAGTGCTGCAGGGATGAAAGAATGTTCATGCAGTATATGAAGAGCTTGTTGCAAAGCGGTCCTTTGAATCTCTTTGACTTTTCGCCATGGACTCTTCCCCCTGGTTTTTGATGGTACAGAGGCATTGCTAACAAGGACATAACAGCATTAAATCTGAGATGGCAGGAGACCTGGAAGATGCTTTGCTGCCTGTAGGTGAGCGCTCTGCTTTTAAATGTTGTCTACAAAGAAATGAAATGATTAGAGGTGCTGTGTCTTCCCTTGAGTGACTGTTACGTACAGGTTTGTCTTTGTTTATGGGCACAGAGCAAGGCTGGGTGGGACTTGGAGCACCCTGGTGTAGCGGGAGGTGTCCCTGCCTATTGCAGGGGGGTTGGAACTAGATAATCTTAGGGGTCCCTTCCAACCCAAACAGTTCTACGATTGTATGCTTTACAGACCCAGTCAGATGAGAAATGTATATTGTGCTGTATGGTATGGTGTGCCTGGCCAAAGGGAGCTTTGGCAGCAGAGGTTTGCTGTCAGGAGGCATGAAAGCCTTCATGCAAATACTGCTGTGTGCAGGCAGAGACATCAGCTCACAGCACATCACTGACTGTGGATGCCTGCACTGCGTTTGCTGTTTGTTGGCCTGGAGTTGCATCTTGACAGAAGAAACACACCTGCACCAAGAAAGTGCTGCAGCGGTGTGGTAAAGCTCCTGCTTCTCCTGACCTGAATTCTCTTGTTCTTGTCTCTCCTTACAGTAAAGTGCATGCGAAACAAGCCCGCGTGCTTTGCTGAAAGACTGTATAAATCCATGAAGGTAAACAGATTGTGGAGTAAGATTGCTTGCTTCTTTCTTGCATTTTCATGGTTGAGTCAGCAGCATTGTGGCAGTCGTGAGATGGAAGCTGCAGCCAGCCAGGAAACTGGCTTTTCTAGGGCAGCTCAGGCTTTTCTGCACATCAGGGTAATAGTCAGGAGCAAGCTGCTAATGGATCGCTCCATTATGCAAAAATGCTCTAATTAAGAGCAGCTCCTGCACAAGACTGGGCACTGAGACCTTTGTGTCTGTGGGTGATTCTCCAGCAGGTTCTCTGTTAGCTGCATGTGGCTGCTTTGCTTTCCAGGGCCTGGGTGCAGATGACAACACTCTGATCAGAGCGGTGGTGTCCCGCTCCAGAATTGATATACTGGGTATCAGAAGAGAATTCCTGACCATGTATGGGAAGTCTCTCTACTCCTTCATGAAGGTAAACTTGTCGATGTTAGACACAAAAAGTGGGATTTTCTGAGTGCCTTTAAGGAGATGATCCCCCCCGACACCTGTTGGGCATTTTAGAGCAGCTGAGATGAAACAGATGTTACAAAAACGTACTGAAAATGTTCCTGAATATTCTTAAATTGTCCAGAAGATGCAAATACTGCAAAAAAAAAAAAAAAAAAAAATCTGTCTTAGTAAGAATTTGACTTTGGTAGAACTTAAAAATTATTCGTATTCCTTCTTTTTTTCTTTTCTCAGTAACTCAGTTTGCTGTGGCTTTTTCTCGTTCTCTCCTCTCCTTTCTTTTTTTTCTGCACTCTTCTCCCTCTTTTCTCTGCCCCATTCCTTCCTTTCTTCTTCCATTTGCCCTTCCCTCTTTTGCTGTTCCCTCTGTTCTCCCCGCCCTCTCTTTTTCTCTTGTCCTTTTTAGATCTGCTCTTCTTACCTCTTTCTCCTCCCCTCTTGCTCCTCCCTCTTCTGTTCTTCCCCTTAAAAGCTCCTCTCTTCCCTTTTTCTTTGTTCTGCTCTATCGTTTCTCTCCTCTCCTCTCTTCTTTGTGGCAAGAGGGCTCCGAGCTCCCTTGCTGGTGTGGCGAGAGAGGCGCAGACTCCCTTGCTGGTGCAGAACGAAGGACCTTTATTGTAGGTGCTCACAACCTTTTATACCCGCGCAAAAACAACTGGTTACATGTAGGAGTCAGGCGTCTCGTGTGTGTTTGTGTCTGGCTCAACTTACTGCTAAGCTTTTTTACACGTTAGCAAGGTAATGACTTTGTTTATCCCACAGGGCTGCAAGTGGGACACTGGGATATGGGGTCGTATAGGGGCACGGGGAACGTGAGGATGTGGGGAGTGGGTTGAGGTAAAAAGGGGGGTGTGGGGTGGTGGTGGAGTGCTTTTAATTCCTCTGGAGAGGGGACGGGGGGCCCTGTGGCCCGAAGGTGTGGCCCTGAGCCATAACCCCATGAGCCATAACCCAAGGTGACCACAAAAGCCCGTATGTGCCACCTTTACCTCACACGTTGCCTTCTCCTGAGCAGCACTCTGCTCTTGCAGCCTGTGGCCCGTATCCCCATATCCTCCCCAAATGCTCCCATGTTCCTGTGCACCCCTTTTCCCCATGCCCCCCACATCACTTCCACCCCCATCTGTGCCCTACACCCGCTCCAGCTCTGCATTCCTCTCCTGCAGCAGCCGCCCCTGCCCCAGTATAGTTCAGTTGTATGGGATCTGGAGGGAGAAGGGGGTGAGGAGGAGCCCCAGGTGGGTTGTGGGGGTCCTGGAATAGTGATGGGGGTCCTTGTCGGGGGCTGTGGGCGTCTGTGAGATGGCTAATGGGCCCTGGAGGTGGTAAGGGAGGTCTGAAGGAGGAAATAAGGGGGTTCAGTGGGAGTCCATTGGGGGAACTGTGGAGGTCTGTGAGGTTTGGGGCCAGCTATGGGGGAGGAGTTCCAGGTCTGAGGAGGTCATTAAGGGGCTCTGGGGGGGGCTCTGGGGTGCCTACAGGGGTCTTGCCGGGGAAATATTGAGGGAGCTATTGAGGCTCTGAGGAAATTATATGTGGGCTGTCATGGCTAGGTAAAGGGTTACGTTGGGGAAGGCAAGGGGCAGCCAGGGGGAGGGAAGGGACACCTACAGGAATGCAAGGGGATCTGGGGTGAGGCAAGAGGACAGCTAGGGGAAGAACAGGGGAACGTCCCAGGAGCTGAGTGCTTCTTTCCAGTCCACCTCTTCTGCTTCCTGACGTAGCTGCAAAGCTGCCAGAGGAGCTGCAGTACCGCTGCCTGCCTCCTGCCTGTGTCAGAAGGAGCTGCACGTTAGCAGGGCGCAGTTGCCATTACAAAGCCAACTCCAAAACTGCAGGCACAAAACCATCGCCTTCAGAATCTGTTACAGGCAGACGACCGTGGCCTTGCACAGGAACCATTCCTACAGAGCAAGGGAACTCCATCACTGCCTTAGGATGTGAGTAACAGAGGAAGAGCACCAGAGCCTTCAAAACATGCTATCAAGCCACTGGCTTTGGAAGCCAAACACGCCTCCTACTTCAAGAACTAGCAAGAGGAATCAATGCACCTTGCTGCTGGAGAGGGCTGTGCTGCATCTCCTGCTGCCATCCTTGGGCTGTCGCCGTGCTGCCCATCCACAGCGCACTTTGAAGGGCAGCAACCTTGCAAGAAGGAACAGAGAGCCGAGAGCTCTGCCTTGCGTTTCCTGTTAGAACTCCGGGATGAGCCGGACAGCCCTGGCTCTCAGAACACACACCTCTTCTCTTGCCAGCTTTCCATTCCTGTGCAAAGCTGTTCTGACAAGGGTCAGTGAATGGCAGCGGGCGCCGTTTTTCCATTTGACTTCTGCGGTGTGCAGGAGGTTTGGTTGGGCAGGACCAGCACTGCTGGCAGATCCCCGAGCAGCGACTAACCAGGCAGCTTTTCCTACACGTGCGTCCCAGCAGCTGAATGTCTCGGCAGCCATTGCTCTCGGTGTAGCTGTTAACAGTCCGCTGTACGGCTTGGTTTTCCCCGAGGCTGTGCACGATAGGGAATGCAGGGCACTGCTGGGCTGTGAGAAGCGGCAGCTGAGCACGAGCAGCGGGACCCGCCCGGTGTGCAGGAGCAGCTCCTGGCTGAGCCGGGCAGCCCCGAAAGAGAGGAACCGGTCCCACGGATCGAGACGCGTTCGAGCCCGGCGGAGAATCAGGCGGGCGCCTTTGGTTCTTGCTTTGCTCGAGTCATCGGCAGCGCCGTGCTGAGCTGCTGCCCCGCAGCTGCAGTCCCCAGGTGCCGTTTTCCATATCCCTGCCTGTCCCCGTGCGGAGCTCCCGGAGCTGCACGGAGCCGACATGGAGCCGCTTCGTGTTGGCCCCGAGGAGGGAAGCTGTGAGGGGGAACGATCGTTAGGATGTGAGCTGGTTGGGAATGTGGTCATTTCTCTGCTTATTGCTCTGTATGTGAAATGATTAAAAGTTTAGCGTTCATTTTTCCGCACTTCTGTGTGCAGTCATTTCTGCCGCTCCAATAACCCCAGAGCCCAGCTCTGGGGAAGGACGGGGCAGCACGGAGGGCAGAGTCGTAGGACTGCAACCGCCAGCCCGGTTCGTCCCCCCAAATCCCCTCCGCTCCTCAGCACCGCGTGGGAAATGGCTGGGCTGGGATTCTGGGAGAGCTGGGGCGGCTCAGCCGGCAGAAGAGGAGGCTCGGGGGGATCCCGGGCACGGCCATCGGTCCCTGCAGGGAGGTGCGGAGAGGACGGAGCCAGGCTGCGCCCGGCGGTGCCCAGCAGCAGGACCGGAGGCTCACGCTGCAGCACAGCAGGTTTCCCCGCAGTGCTGCCGGCACCGCGCTGCTTCCCCCTGCTTGCACTAGGCAGGCTGCAGAGCACGTGCACGCAGCGCACACCCAGAGGTGCCCGTCCCATAGGGCGCATCCAGCAGCTGGGGGATGTTGGGGTGGTTGCAGAGAGCCCAGAGCTGCGGCTCCCCCAGCTCCTCCTCGCTGCTGCTGCCAGTGCCCCCGTCGCCTCGTTTTGTGCCTGGGGAAAGGAGATGGTCACGTACTGAGCATCGGGTGCGTTGACGTGGGGGCACTGGGCAGGACTGGTGGCCCTGGGAAGCTCTTGAGGGCCGCAGAAAGCACTGGGCTCGTGTGGAGCGCTGGGTCAGTTCTGGGCTTCCCAGCTCAAGGCAGACTCTCCTGTGCAAGCGCTGCAGGGAAGCTGCTCTGGGGGAGGTTGTACTGCGCTCATCTCCAGAGGTCCCTTCCAGCCCCTGTGCTTTGTGACAGGCGGATGTGTGAAGGGAGACAGCCAGCAGGTGGGAGTTTGGTGGCTTCCCGGAGTCAAAGCACCGCAGCCCTGCGATGCCACCGGGAGTTTGAGTGTCATCAGCCACATCCCTCCCTGTGTCTCCATTCATTGCAATGGGACCTGGGCACCCACGGCCTCTCCGGCAGCAGTGCCAGGCCTCAGCTCCCTCTGTGATGAACATCCCTGACATCTAATCCAAATCTCCCCCCTTTACGTTAAAACCATTCCCCTTTGCCCCATCACCACCTCGACACGTAAAAAGTTCATTTTCGTCGTGTTTATTATCTGCGTTGTGTCACAGAGTTAAATAGATCAATTTATGCCCGTGACAGGGGGCAGTCGGCCCCTGCCCTCCCCACTCCCCGCCTGGCCCCACAGAATGGGAAGGAAGGAAGGGGGGAAAAAAAACAGCGGCAACAATCTATGGAGGTAAACTTATTTTACTAACTATGATATCGGAATGCAAGATAACACAATATAACACAATCTGATTGAAATTGAGACTAATAAATCAAAGAAGATATGAGAGAGAGTTCCCGAGACCGAGTCAAACCTGAAAAGCTTGGAACGGCTGGGAAAGCACCTCCAGCACCCACTGCCAGGCAGTAAGAGACCGCCCCACCCGCAAGGGTCAGATCCCATGACTTCCATAATGTATAGGGACAGGTACCTGGAATTGGAGCATTAACACTTTAATTCCAGTACGTGATGTTTTGATGTGGAATATTGAAAATCAAAAAAACATAAAACCATGACATTTCACCCCTTATTCTACATCACTACATCATGCTTAATATATATATATACACATACATATACAAACAAACAAAATGATTAAAAATGCATCACACACACACGTCTATATACATATACATAGAATTACTGTCTGCACTCCCCCAGCATCAAGTTTCCTTGTGGTACACATTGAACATCCCCATTTTTCTGCATTACCCACCAAGTGGACTCAGGTCCCTGGGCAAAAACAGTACCGCAGAGAGGTTTGCCCTTTCCAGAAGCTGGAAGAACCCAAACTGCTTTTCCCAACATGCTCTTTACATGTACAACAGGGACCTTATCTCCCTCTACGGTATGTAGGGAGCTGGATTGGGTAGGACCATCACGATTGATGGATCCTCAGGTATTGACTAACCAGGTGGCTTCTGCCAAATGCTTCTCCCAGTGCTTAAATGTTCCGCCACCCATTGCTTTCAGCATTGTTTTTAACAACCCATTGTATCGTTCGATTTTACCAGAGGCTGGTGCATGGTAGGGAATATGGTAAATCCACTCAATGCCATGATCTTTGGCCCAAGTATTTACAAGAGAATTTTTGAAATGAGTCCCATTATCTGACTCAATTCTTTCTGGGGTGCCATGTCGCCACAGGACTTGTTTCTCAAGACCCAATGCGGTGTTTCGGGCGGTAGCATGGGGTACTGCATATGTTACAAGGCACCCTGTGGTTGCCTCCACCATGGTGAGCACATAACACTTACCACTGCGAGATCGTGGCAAGGTGATAGAATCAACCTGCCATGCCTCCCCATATTTATACTTTTGCCATCGCCCTTCCTCCCAGAGTGGTTTCATCCTCTTGGCTTGTTTGATTATGGCACATGTTTAACAGTCATGAATAACCTGTGCAATAGCATCCACAGTTAAGTCCACCCCTCGGTCTCTAGCCCACTTATATGTTGCATCTCTCCCCTGATGGCCCGAGGTCTCATGAGCCCACCGAGCTAGAAATAATTCACCCTTGTTCTGCCAGTCCAGGTCTATCTGAGCCACCTCAATTTTGGCAGCTCGGTCCACCTGGTGGTTATTTTGCTGTTCTTCAGTAGCCCGACTCTTGGGCACATGAGCATCTACATGGCGCACCTTCACGACCATATTCTTTGTTTGGGCAGCAATATCTTTCCACAGTTCAGCAGCCCAAATAGGTTTACCCCTTCTTTGCCAGTTATTTTGCTCCCACTGCTGTAACCACCCCCACAAAGCATTTGCCACCATCCATGACTCAGTGTAAAGATAAAGCATTGGCCACCTCTCCCGTTCAGCCACATCCAAGGCCAGTTGGACAGCCTTTACCTCTGCAAATTGGCTTGATTCTCCTTTCCCTTCAGTGGCCTCTGCAACTCGTCCTGTGGGGCTCCACACAGCAGATTTCCATCTGCGATGCTTTCCCACAATACGACACAATCCATCAGTGAACAGGGCATACTTTCTTTCATTTTCTGGTAATTCGTTGTATGGTGGGGCCTCTTTAGCTCATGATACTTCTGCTGGTGATGTTCCAAACTTTTTACCTTCAGGCCAGTCCATGACGACCTCTAGGATCCCTGGATGGCTGAGGTTCCCCATCCGCGCTCACTGCATAATCAACGCAATCCACTTACTCCAAGTGGCATCAGTTGCGTGATGGGTGGGGGGAACCTTTCCTTTAAACATCCAGTTCAGCACTGGCAGTCGAGGTGCCAGAAGGAGCTGTGTTTCAGTACCGACCACTTCAGAAGCAGCCCGAACCCCCTCATACGCGGCTAAGATCTCCTTTTCAGTTGGAGTGTAGCCCTCTTCCGACCCCTTGTAGGCCCGACTCCAGAATCCCAGGGGTTGGCCTCGGGTCTCTCCTGAGGCTCTTTGCCACAAACTCCAAGTGGGACCTTTCTCTCCAGCAGCAGTGTAGAGGATGTTCTTTATATCCTGCCCTGTCCGTACTGGCCCTAAGGCCACGGCACGGGCTATCTCCTGTTTAATCTGTTCAAAAGCCTGCTGCTGCTCGGGGCCCCATGTAAACTCATTCTTCATTCGCGTCACATGATAAAGGGGGCTTACAATGAAGCTGTAGTTTGGAACATGCATTCTCCAAAAGCTCACTACACCCAAAGAAGATTGTGTCTGTTTCTTACTAGTGGGTGGAGACATAGCGGTGATTTTGTTGATCGCATCTGTCGGGATGTGACGACGGCCATCTTGCCACTTTATACCTAGGAACTGAATCTCCTGAGCAGGTCCTTTCACTTTGCTCCGCTTAACAGCAAAACCAGCACGCAGAAGAATCTGATTATTTGCTCTCCTTTTGTGAAGACTTCTGCTGCTGTATCGCCCCACACAACGATGTCATCAATGTACTGCAAGTGCTCAGGGGCACTGCCCTGTTCCAATGCAGTTTGGATCAACCCGTGGCAAATGGTTGGGCTGTGTTTCCACCCCTGGGGCAAACGGTTTCAAGTATACTGAACACCCCTCCAGGTGAAAGTGAACTGTGGCCTACATTCTTTGGCCAAAGGAATGGAGAAAAAGGCATTAGCAATGTCAATGGTGGCACACCATTAGGCTGCTTTTGATTCCAGTTCATACTGGAGTTCTAACATGTCCAGCACAGCAGCACTCAGTGGGGGTGAGACCTCATTCAGGCCACGATAGTCCACCGTCAGCCTCCATTCTCCGCTGGCTTTACGCACTGGCCATATGGGGCTGTTAAAAGGCGAGTGAGTTTTGCTGATCACTCCCTGACTCTCTAGTTGACAAATCAACTTATGAATGGGGAGCGGTTATGAATTGGTGCGGTACTGCCGTCTGTGCACCGTTTTTGTAGCAATTGGTACCTGTTGCTCTTTTACCTGTAGCAGTCCCACAACAGACGGATCTTCTGACAGGCCAGGCAAAACAGACATCTGCTTAATGTTGTTTGTGTCTACAGCAGCTATTCCAAAGGCCCATCGATACCCTTTGGGATCCTTAAAGTATCCCCTTCTGAGGTAATCAATACCAAGTATACATGGAGCCCCTGGACCAGTCACAATAGGGTGCTTTTGCCAGTTCCTACCAGTGAGGCTTATCTCGGCCTCCAACACAGTCAATTCTTGAGAGCCCCCAGTCACTCCAGAAACATGGATTGATTCTGTCCCTTCATGACTCGAGGGCATCAGAGTGCACTGTACCGGTATCCACCAATGCCTTATATTTCAGTGGTTCTGATGTGCCAGGCCATCGGATCCACACAGTCCAATAAACTCTATTATCTCTTTCCCCCCTTGACTGAGGGCAGGGCCCCTCTATTCATTACCTGTGGTAACCGGAGCAACTGCACTGGCGGTTGATCTGCCTTGTAATTCTCTCACCCGTGCTCGTAGTACATGAGTAGCTTGGTCGTGCCACTTCCTCATGTCTTCTCCATGCTCACGTAAGTAACGCCACAAGGCAAGTCGCGATGTAGGATTCCTTCCTGGAGCTGGAGAGCGCTTGCCTCTAACAGCTGAGATTTTTGATGGTGCACCTGAGAAGGAGGGTTCATCGTCTTTAGTTAGTTGGATCCGCATTAGTTTCATCAGCTCCTTCATCTCCTTCAGTAGACTCTTTTGACTATTGTGACCTTCATCAAGCGTTTCATATACTTCTACAGGTTTGTCACGATTCATCAGTGAAGACACTTGCTCTCGCATTTCATTCAGTTGCTCCGTCATTTGTGAGATGGCGGTGATGGAGGCGTGAGTTGGGGGTAGCTGTTGTTCATAGCTTTGGAGCGTAAGAATCAATTCAAAAACTAAGGGTCTTCTCTGTTGGTCCTGGTATCTGTCCGATGCTGCCATTAGTGTAGCAGCGTATCTGTCTGGTGCTGTTGTTATGAGTTTCTGCCATATTTCAGGCGTTGTCCTCACTTTCTCAGGATCGTGGTCTTGGTGTGGGTCGTTAAGAACAAAGTTAGGGTCATACAGCATTTCCACCACAGCTGTTTCCCTCAAATACTGGATACCCTTTTCAACTGTATCCCACCTTTTCATCACAGGCTTCAAGCCGTCTCTGAAGGAGTACCTTTCCTTCACAGCTATTAACATTCGTTCCCAGAGGGAGGCAGCCCCATCCAAACATCGACTAATTCCTCTGTCAATAGCTGGATCTCTTTCAATGGCTCCTAGTTGGCGAGCTTCGTTACCATCTAGAGACAAGCTACTGGCCCCGCCGTCCCAACAGTGAAGCAACCAGGAAACGAGAGTTTCATTTGGGCGCCGTGTAAACTCCTTTCCTGAGCCTTGGATTTCAGTCATCTTCAGAGGCCGATGAGTAGTAATAGAGACTTCCTCTTCATCACTCTCTTCTGCATGTCTCTTTGTTTTTCCTTTTGCCTTTCTTGATGATGGTGGTTCCGAGGAGGGCCCCTCACCTGGATCTTCCTCCACCTCCTCGTCCGCTTCTTCTTTTTTCCATTCTAGACGTGAGGACACTCGTTTCCATTTCTTGCCCTCCACAGGGGCAACTGATATTGTTACTGGTGTCTCCTGTAATTGATCAGATTTGACTTGGAGATTCTCCCCTTTGGCTTGAACCTCAGCTCGGAAACTCTCTCTCTCCAAAACAGTATTATATAGGGCACAGTAAGCACAAGCCAAACCCCAAATAAGTTGTACCTCCTTAGATTTACATAAGCCGCACCGTCCCTGACTCAAATACTGGCTAAGTTTCTGGGGATCCCACAGGTGCTCAAGAGTGAAATCCCATGACATTGCGGGTCCCCATGCTTCTAAGATTTTTCCTAAACCTCTCCATATTCCCTGCCAGTCAGCATTCTCTGGTTTTGGAGGAGACTCCTTCTGCTTACTATTCCTGTACTGGAATACATTCAGAGAGACTGATATGAACAGGACTGATACGCCCACAAGCATGAGAATTAACTCAGCATTGGAAAAACGTCTGATAAACCGAGAGGAAAGCCTGGAAACTGGTTTGAACATCGTGTGGTTTGTAAAATTAGCCATTCCATCTGGGATGCAAGTGTCAAAATTCATATCATACCACATTGCATAGAGGTACCAATATAGGTACCATACAGGCGTCTCCATCAGTGCCCTTATGTGGTTATATATGAACACAATTCCACAACAAGTGATTATGACATTGATGATTGGCCAATAGGTCGCGAGTAACACCATAGCTTTTAATCCCTTACACAGCGCTCCCACGATAAAGAGTGGGTTCACCGCTGGCTTCTGCTCAAAAGGGGTTAATGAATTGAAGCTAACAAGAGAGGGCGGAAAGGAAAAAAGGCACTACCCAGACTAAGCAGTGCTCAAAGTTTACAAATATCCCAGAATACTGGCAGTACGCCTGGACTTTCAAGGTCAAGTTTTTCCAGCACAAAAACCTGAACTACTGATAATGCTCCCTAACGAAGCTCTCTAAGAGCAGAGAGCGAGAATCTTTCTAAGAGCTAAAAAGCAGCTATGCCCGCATTCTCCACCAAAATCTGTCACAGAGTTAAGAAGATCAATTTATGCCCGTGACAGGGGGCAGTCGGCCCCTGCCCTCCCCACTCCCCCCCTACCCCCTGCCTGGCCCCACAAAAATGGAAGGAAGGAAGGGGGGAAAAAAAACAGCGGCAACAATCTATGGAGGTAAACTTATTTTACTAACTATGATATCGGAATGCAAGATAACACAATATAACACAATCTGATTGAAATTGAGACTAATAAATCAAAGAAGATATGAGAGAGAGTTCCCGAGACCGAGTCAAACCTGAAAAGCTTGGAACGGCTGGGAAAGCACCTCCAGCACCCACTGCCAGGCAGTAAGAGACCGCCCCACCCGCAAGGGTCAGATCCCATGACTTCCATAATGTATAGGGACAGGTACCTGGAATTGGAGCATTAACACTTTAATTCCAGTACGTGATGTTTTGATGTGGAATATTGAAAATCAAAAAAACATAAAACCATGACACAAAGCAAAAACCTTCAAGCTCAAAAGAGATCACTTGCAAGGCAGGCACGCACTGGAGAGCACTCTGATATCTCTGTGCTCTGGGGATGAGCAGCTTGTGCACCGCGTGGGTTTGCATTGCCTTCTGCTCCCACCACCTCCAGAAACTTGGGATGGTGCACTGAGGAAGAACAAGCTCAGCTTTTTGGAGTTTTATTGCAGACAAACAAGGCTTGGCGTCATACAGCTGCTCTGACCAGCTGATTAAAGCATTCGAGAAGAGCAGCAGAACCAATGTGCAGCACGGTTAGGAAGGATGATGGGGCTGTGTGAAAGAAATGCCTCCCCAAAAGCAAGCACTGGGCTGGAGGAGGCACCAAAACCAAATCCTGCTTGCACCTTTCCCTCTCTTCATTCCACGTGCTGACATTTGTTTTCAGAACAAAAACAAGACTACAGTGAAGAAAGCTTCAGAACAACTCAGCTACTTTATTCACCCCCTTCCCTTTCCACTACAAATGGTTCTCAGAAAACCTCCAAGAATCACATTACTGCTCTCCTGACCCTTCTCCCAGATTCATCAGAGCACTCACAGATCACTGAGAGCAACACATGCACAGACACACAGAACATCCCTACACTGCCGCTTCTCCATAGGAAATGGCATCAAAAAGCTGCTGGCTGGAAGAGCAGAAGAGGAAAGCGGGCATGGTGAGAGAACTGCTTAGGGCAGCAAGGAAAGGCCATCTGAAGCTCCTGGCTTAAGTCCCTTCTGCAGAGGGTGCCAGTGGTGCACCAGAAACACCACCTGCAGGGCCAGCGAGGAGCTCTGCCCTCTGCACAAGGCCCTTCTCACACTCAAGGCAGTTCTAAGGCTTCCAGCCACGTGAACTCACTGGTGCAGGCACGGATTGGACTTCACTTCGGAGTGCAGACACTCCGGAACCTCAGCAGGTTCCAGCTGTGGCCAAAGCTCTTCTTGCAGGCTGCACATTTGTAGGGTTCCTCACGTGGATACACTGGTGTGCTCCCAGTTGAGCTCCCAGCTCTGGACAGACCTCTTCCTGCAGTCAAGGCACTCACAGGGACTCCCCTGGTTGCTTCTCTGGGGACTACTGACGGTACAGGTCCAGACGAAGCTCTTCCCAAACACTCTGCAGACAGGATTTCTTCCTTCCTGGAGACATATCGGCCAGCTGAGGTCTCCTTTGGGTCCTCACCTGCTGCCCCACAGCAGAGGAGTTTCTACAGGGAAGGTAAGAGGTGACTCTCCTTGCACACAGCCCTGGCAGAAATGTGCCACCTGGCAGAGGATTTCCTGTGGCTGTGACACATCCCACCCTGGACTCTGCTTTGTATGACCACTCAGCAAAGCAACTGCAGCTGGAGGAGAGCAATATGCATAATTCTCATGCAAAGAAGGAAAAGAGGATTCAGTTTGGCCACAGAGCTCTTCCTCGACTCAAGGGATTTGTAAGGTCCATCACCACACAAAGCCATAGTTGGTCACCAAGCTGGGGCTCTGGCTGAAGCTCTTCCCACGTTCATGTGTCTGCAGGCTCTGTACCTTGTGTGGCTGTGCTGGTAGGTAACGAGACTGCAACTGCTTTTGAAGGTTCCCAGCGTCTTGAGATGCTTCTACAGCCTGCGTGCGCTGTGGATGTGCTGGTGGATGTTGAGACTAGACCTGCGTTTATAGCTCTTCCCACGCTCAGGACACTGAAAAGGTCTCTCCCCTGTGTGGATGCGCTGGTGTTGCTTCAATTCAGAACTGCTTTTGAAGCTCTTCCCACACTCAGGACACTTGTAGGGTCTCTCTCCTGTGTGGATGCGTTGGTGGGAGGTGAGGTGGGATCTCCTTTTGAAGCTCTTCCCACAGTCAGAGCACTTGTATGGACTCTTTGTTGAGCGTATGCACTGGTGGTTAATGATGCTGGATATGCTCCTCTTGACCTATGTTGAAGTCCAGTGGGATGCTTCCTGTCTTTCGCAGACACTTTCCCTGTGACTTCTTGATGTGCTCACCCTGACCTTGCTCCAGGCCTCCTTGGACATCCCTTCTGATTTCTTCCACACAGGCACTACTGCATCGCCTTTCAGCCACACCACTTTCCTGCTGATCCTCCAATATATCTGTAATCCCAATTCCTGCTGGATGAAAGAGGAAATCCAGAAATAGCACACAGTGCCCAAAATAAAACACAGAGATGGCTCTTCCTGCCCCAAACCTCTTCCCTCCACCACCTCACCTGGGCTGAGGTCTCCTGGCACGGCCTCAGGGCTACGCACATCTGGGATCCAGGGCTCTTCTCCTCCTTCAAGCAGGGAGATCACCACGGGTCTGGGGGCTGCAAGTGGAGCTTCTACGAGAGAAACAGGGGAGATGAGAACATTTCCATCCTTCTGGCACAGTGCCTGTTCAACAGCTCCACTCTCTGTCCCTCCCCAGGGAGAAACCACACTTTGGGCCTGAATGATACTGGCCCACAGCTTCCTTTCGAGCAAAGAATGCTTTCACAACTCTGAAAATTATGAATGAACACCTTGTTTCTTTTCTGAGAATATATCAATGAAGAAGGCATCAAAATGTCTATGGCAACTGAATGCAAAATCCTACATGGTAAAGGAGTAACCAGGGAGTCGTGTGTGAGCCGGAGCTGGTGGTACCGTGCAGCGCACCGACAGAAGGGCTGGTTTTCTCCCTCCTGGATGATGCCCGCGTGCCAGCACCGACCCTGGGGCATTTATGAGTCTGCCGTGCATACTAACCCCTCCTGAAACTCACGCTTCTCAGTGTTTCCTTTGTTGCTGTCATCGTTATCAATATGTAACTGCACGGCTATTATTCTAGGCCCTGCCTGCAAAGGCTCACTCTGCACAGCCAAAGGTGCCCTAACGAGGAGGAAAGGCAGCAAAGCCCTCACCCAGCGAGGCCACGCACTGGTACGTCTCCAGCATCACGTCCCGGTAGAGCGCTCGCTGCGCAGGGTCCAGCAGCGCCCACTCCTCCCTGCTGAAATACACGGCCACCTGCGCAAAGCTCACGGGCTCCTGCAAGCAAAGAGGCTCCTTGCTGGGAACAGCCCAGGGAAGCAGCTCGCACAGGACACAAACTCCCGTCCCAGCCGCTTCTCTGGCCCCAGCACACACGTGCTGCATGAGGGCACCTCCCTCTCCCCCGGCATTCGCATCCCTCGCCCCTCGCCCTCTCCTGCCTGCTGCCCCCAGCCCCTACCTGACACGGATGTGCTGCGGCCATCTGCTGCTCTCCTGCAGGTGAGATGATCACGGCCGGAAGGAAAAGTCGAACTGGAGCCTGCAGGGACAAGAGAAATGGCAGGGGAGCTGTGACAGAACGCAGCAGTCCCTGCCCCAGCCCAGCCCTCCACAGCCCATCTGCAGGACACTGCCTGGGCGATGGCACAGCAGGCCTTGCACAGGAACACAAGCAGCAACAGCACGGGCAGCACTCTAGCTACAGCTGATTACAAATCACACAGCTGACTCAAACTCGGGGGCAGAAAGCACTGACACCCGGTTCAACAGCTGAGGGTACATGAACTGTATGCCTAAAGGCAATGCAGAGCAATGAGTCAGTCATCTTACCCCTAAACAGGGAGCAGCCCAAGCGCCCCTTGAGCCCTCCTGCACAGCATTGGGTGCACAACAGGAGCTCCCCACAATCAGGGATGTCTCTTGAGGTCACACCTGTACAGAGATCCCTCTCAGCTTGATGTCAAGACACCTTGCTGACACAGACCTTCTTTAAGAGACCCAACATTAGTTTGGAGCTTCCTGAGCTTCTAAGGGGTTGTGTTACAATGAATATCTGAAGGTAATCATAGAATTATACAAGGGCCTGGGTTGAAAAGGACCACAGTGACCACCTAGATTCAACCCCCGGCTGTGTGCAGGGTTGCCATCCATCAAACCGGGCTGCCCTGAGCCACATCCAGCATGGCCACGAATGCATCGAGGGATGGGGCATCCACAACCTCCCTGGGCAACCTCTTCCCGTGTGTCACCACCCTCTGGGTGAAAAACTTCCTGCTAATATCCAACCTGAATCTCCCCTGTCTCAACTTAAAACCATTCCCCCTTGTCCCGTCACTATCCACCCGTGTAAGCAGTCGATCTTCCTCCAGTTTATGCGTTTCCCTCAAGTCCTGGAAGGCCACAATGAGGTCTCCCCGGAGCCTTCTCTTCTCCAAGCTGAACGAGCCCCGCTCCCTCCTTGCACCAAGAATGCCTCGGCGGCTGCATTTCCCTCCTCCCCCCCCCAGGGGGCGCTGCTCCCCACTCAGCTCAGCACGCACCCGGCGCTCGCTTCCAGGGCCCGTTCTCAGCACCGGGTGCCCTTTGCACGAGGCAGCCCGGGCTGCGCTTTGCTGACCTGCTGCTCGGGCGGTTCTCCACGCGTGCTCCAGTCAGCCCGCAGGCTGTCAGCTTTCCAGCGTCTATCACACGGCCCAGTGCCGGAGCTGGCGCCGATGCTGGACGTGCTCAGGGCCCGCAGCTGAGCGCTAAAGGCATCTGCGGCTGCCCGGTCAGCCCGAACAAAAGCCTCGGGAAGGGTTTGCACGACCCCAGGTGAGCCATCAGCCCGGCGCCAGGCGCACAAAAGGTAACGCGGAAAGGGCCGCTGGAGGCAGGTGTTGCTGCTGCGTCCCCGAAGGGAAACTGCGGGCTGCCGGGGAGGGCGAGGGGAGCGGAAAGTAAGACACTCCAAAGGACTTATCGGGGAGCTGAAAGCTTCCATGGATCCATGCGTGTACAGCTGCGGAGCGAGGTCATCTCGTGCCTCCCGTGGCCCAGAGGGAGAAACGCAGTCGCAGCTGGGCTGTTACACAGAGCCAAGCGGGCAGCAGAGCACGCTCAGCTCCTCTGCTCGCTCCCTCTCTGTCCCAGCTCCAACCCCTTCCTGTGGCCCTCGGATCCCAACCCGGCTGCAACACGCCTGGGAACCGCTGCTCCCGTCCCCTCGGGGTGCTGCTCGCAAGGAGAGGGAGAGCTTCCTGCAGCACGGGGACAGTGCGCGAGGGGATGGGTAAAAAAAAGCGCACAGAGAAACGGGAGTAAGGGATACAAGCAACCAAACAACTACTGCTACTGAACAAAATCTAATTAGTATTAATACTGCTTGACGGTAAGAACTCTGTGCCCTGATTTAAAAAGAATCTCTTTCTTTCTTGACGTCCCAAAGCTGCAGGTCATCTACTAGTCCTCAAGTAGTGCTGCAGCCCTCCCCAGTCCCTGCCTCGAAACGGCGTTCACCTGGAAGAGAAAACTGCCTGCAGCTCCTCTGCACGAGCCACGAGGGGCACCTACCTCGGGTGCGGAGCAGGCTGCTCCCACCTCTGGCGCAGGCAACCGGGCTCCTGGGAGTCGCTCCTGGGAGAGCAGGGGATGCCGAGTGCCCGCAGCCCGGAGCTGGCCGCAGGACGGCCTTGCTGCACCTCCTGCCGCCGCGGTGCTGCCCGGATGGCTTCCAGCCAGGCTCTGGCCGCTTCGGCACAGCCTCAGGTGCCGGGCAGCAATTCCCACAGCGAGCACGCCCCGAGCCGGCTGCCAGGCCTTGGCAGTTTCGCAGCTCGTTCTCGTGGCACGTCTGCACCCGGGGGAGGGAGGGGGGATGGGGGCTGTGTGTTGTTACGCTAATGAAGCGTCGCTCTCTGCTCCGTCCCTTTGCTTCCTTTGCTGGGGCCATTCGCACATCCTTGCGGTCGCACATCCCCACGTTGCTGTCCTGGCGCTCCTTTAACTCCTCTCACCCGTGAGCAGGTCCCAGAAGAGGCAATCTCCGGCTGCCCTGCTCTCGAGGGCAGCATCTCCCTGCAGCTGGCTCACTTCCTCGCTGAGCGCTGCCCATGGCACTCATGGCACGTTTCTCCTCACTGAGCAAGTGACGTCTGTTTCTAACGACTTCCTATCCTGCTTTCTCAGTTCGGTCCTCTCTGCACGGCATGAGCATGGTTAAGCTCTCTGCTGTACGAGGGCCGGCTATGCTAAAAACTCTGGAGACCCACACATGCACTGTGGGGCAGAGAAAGAGCCCTGGTGCGGACCAGGTGCGTTACAGGTACAGGGACCCATATGTCTTAAGGAGATATCCTATGTGGGGGTGAAGGAGCTGAGTAAGGAAAGGACAAGATAAGGATTAACTCTTGTTTAGGAATGTAGATAAGCAGGATGTGTGGTCAGATAAGAAAAGGGCGTCTGGAAACTCTGTTGACACAAAGAATGGATCAGGATCGGATTATTTCTGTCAGAGACAATGTGTCTTCTCCTCCCATGCAAAGGAGACCCCCACTGCTCATGGCAGGACTGTATGTCGATAAGTCAGGAATGTAATGAATACGCACGTGAATTCCACTGATTGTGTATTCGTTCAGCCTGTATCTGTACCAAGCTTCTTCCTTACGGGGTGCAAGTTTGGAGGAGCTATCCCCCTTGCACCCAACTTGGCGCCAAATGCTGAATAAAACATACCTGCTTTATAACCTAACTCTGGGTTATAGAGTTTGATTCCGCGAGTCAGAGCGAGTGTGCTCCCCCTGAGGGTGGATCCACAGCTGTAGGCTGGGTGATGGTGATCAGTGTGGCAGCACAACCCTCGGGATCAGGGTCCCACTTGGGGAGGTATCTCAGAATTCCGAGCACCTCACAGTGAAATCTTGCAAGGCACCCTGAGAGTGACGCTCAGGAATGTAAGCTTTGTAATACTTTGGAAAAATATCACAACAATAGATGTATTCAGGGGCATTTGCAGTTAGCTGCCAGGAAGGGGCCTGGTTGGACCATGTAACGTGTAAATGTTCAAATTGGTTTTTCACTGTCGTTATCTTTGTGATTGTTAAGTGTTTCTGTTATAGAATTATTGCTTGTGGAATTCCATTTACAACACAAGTGCTCTTGTTGCTGGGGAACATTGGTTATAGTCTTGCCCAGGGAATTTGGTGTTCCCATGCCCTGGGGAAGTAGGCAGACTCCATTACCCAGCAGCGGAGACTTCATAAGTGGCTGCTTTGAATGCTAAATATTGGATCGGAGGTGTGAGTGGTGTGAATGTGGGAATTGAGTTTAACTGGATATTTGTTTAACCCTGTATTTGTTGTCAGAGGCTTGAACTGTAGTAGTGTGCAGGAATTACAGTGGAATAGAGGAAATTGGCATTTCGGTTGGCGTTGTGGGCTGGGGTTTAAAGAGGAGTATGTATTTGGTCACACTAACGTACAGCTATAAGGTGTGGGCTTTAGGAACAATAAAGACTCAGTGAAGTTTAGTATGGAGGAGCACGGGGAAAGGAAGTTCCCAGGCAAATTCCACTTGAGGTATTGCTGGAGAGCCTGGGGGCCTCGTGAGCAAGAAAACTTTAATTAAAAAATGTAATCAGTGGTGTTTGGAAGGTGATGAGCACTTAGCAGTGAATATTGTTTTTGCGAAGGCAGGAGATGAGATGCTGGAAGCGAATAGCCTTCATCTGCAGAGACCTGGGAAACTTGATATCCCAGTGTTAGCACGGGAAGCCTTAGGAGGGGAGGAGCTGAGAGCAGGGCTCTAGGACCCAGAGATCTCCTCAGGAAGAGCTGAAGGAGGGGAGCTGAAGGGCCCAGGAGGTTCTGCCCCAGTGGAACGGGAAAGCACTTAGTGCAAAAAGAGGTGCTGGATTTGGTAATAGATGCAATAACAGTTAAGGGTGGAGAAGATTAAGCTAAGGAAGGAATTGCTGCAAAGGGTGGTATTCGTAGAAGAGGCTGGAGCATCTAATTGGGTGTTAAATCCTTCTCTAACTCCATTAGGTGATGAATTTGTAACCGTAAGGGAAGCCACTGGCAAAAGTGAGGAGGTTTACTTTCTTAAGTCTTTACAACTTCGTATTTGTAAACAGGTAGGGATACACAAATTTTTGAAGGTGCCAAATTCACCAAAGCCTTTACTAGGGCAAGATTTACTAGAACAACTGGAAGCTGAAATCAAGTTGAAAGGAGAATCGGAATTTAAGGTCAAAGAAGAACTGTTAATAGCAGTGCTTATTTAGCACTGATCACTACCCCTGCTGGGACAAGGATCCCAGACAAAGGAAGTGATCAAGTCTGTCCTGGGGTGTGGGTAATAGAAACCCCAGGAAGAGCTAAGAATGCAGCAGCAATAGCAATCAGAATAAAGAAGGAAGCTCAGTCTGTTTGGATTAAACAGTACCCCCTCGAATTCGGAGACAGGAAAAGAATCCGGCCAGTAATTGACAGTTTTCGGAGACAGGGTTGTTATTGGAGTGTGAGTACAGGATTTAAGGGCCATCAATAGAATAGTGTAGGGTTTATACCCATTGGTAGCATACCCATACATGCTGCTTACAAAATTATCAGGGGAATTGGCATGGTTTACCGTTCTCCACCTAGAAGATGCCATCTTTTGTCTACCGTTGAGTCCAGAGAATCAGCTCATGTTTACCTTTGAGTGGGAGGATCCTGATTTAGGAAGAACAACACAACCCAACATAACTTACATGAACAGCGCTTTTCCATGTGTTAAAAAAAAAAAAAAAAAAGTCCCACTCTTTTCAGGAACCACTTGCCAAAGAGTGGAGCAATAGGTACGGACCCAGGACAAGGAGCCCTGTTACAGTACATGGATGACCTTCTGATAGCTACCAATACAAACGAGGTATGCACAGCAAGGACAATTAGTCTGCTAAACTTTCTCAGACTTAATGACTACTGAGTTTCTCCACAGAAAGCCCAGATGGCACGGCCACAAGTAACCTATTTGGGTTACGAAGTTGCTGCTGGATCCCAAACCCTGGAGAACAACGAGGAAGGAAGCAATTTGCCAGACTGTGGAACCTCAAACAGCAAAGGAGCTCCAGACTTTCCTAGGGATGACAAGGTGGTGTTGCATATGGATATACAACTATGGAATACTGGTAAAAACTCTCTATGCCCTTTTAAAATCCTATCCAAAGGTCATCATACAAGTTGAGGAAGGCAAAGCAGATGAAGGCTGTGGCAATTAGACACAGACTCTGTTGTTAGTGCAGAACAAAAACTTTTATTGTGTACAGTGAACTTGAACAATATGCTCTTGGTCAAGTGTCTTATGAATTGTGACCCTCCTGCTGCATGCGGCAGTGCTGGATCTTCCATCCTGCCCTGAAGGAGGTGGCACTAGAGCTGGGCTCGTCCCTCTTGTGCCATCCCAAGTCTCACTCTCCCTGACGAGGAAGGAGCATCAGGGCCCCCATCTCGGTGCAGTACTCCGTCAGCAGCCACTCAGCAGTGTGCTGCTCTCCACGCCCTGCTGCCAGCCTGCCGTGGAACCGTTCCTGAGTGAGATGCAGCTCGACCTTCTGCGCAGGTCGTCTTCCCCATCTGTTCCTGGCTGGGGCAACGTAAAGCACTTCCACGTAGAAGTGATGGACTCTCCCACCATTTGGCAGTCCACCATCTGCTCCTTTGTCACACGTGAACCCGTGGTTCTTTGCCTCTCACCTCCGTCAGCCCCCTCAGGTTTGCCACTGGTCAACTTGACCTTGATAGCATCTGCTCGCTCCCATGCCAGGTGTACAAGCCAGATGTCGCGTGATCACGTCCAGAGGTTCTGTCTGGCACAAACAGTTACAATCTTTTGTTTTTTCCCCCTATGTCTGCTGAACTTGTCTATATCTCCAAAGGTCTTTTGCGAATCAGAGCAAGAATATCTTTATTTCCTTCTGGTTCAGAGGAGATTAAAGGAAACAAAATACAGGACCTGGATAAACTAATCGAGGGGCTTGGAGAGTATTCAGAAACAGAGGACACAGAGGTGCAGGCTTCAAAACAAGATAATAGCTCCCGCCTCCCTGTTATGGGCCATAATCATGGCTGAGCTCAGGAAAGCTCACTGGGGAACCGAGGCCCTGTATGAATAGTTGAGCCAACAGATCGTGGCTTGGAATTTATCCACCGCCTCTAAGCAGGTAACACAGCAATGTGAGATTTGGTTGCAGGATAATCCTAGAACAGGCCCCAGGGTGCCATGGGACAAATAGGGAAGGGACGTTATCCTGGGCAACAATGGTGAATTGATTTCTCTGAATTCCCAAGAAAATATATATAGGTGTACGTTGGTATTAACAGACACCTTTTCGGGCTGGCCAGAGGCTTTTCCCTTGCAGGACCAACAAGGTGCAGGGAGTAACTAAAATATTGTTACAAGATATAATTCCAAGATTTGGGGTTCCAGAACATCATATATAGCGATCAAGGTGAAGGAGTAAACATCGTGAGTTAAGAAGACATCTCAACCACAGTGGACTATTAAGAAGACCAGACCATTGAAGCTAAGGATTAAGAGACAATATGTTTAGAATGTGTTTTATACGTTGCACGTGTTATATAAGACTTGCTTCAGCCTGGCATGAAAATACCTATTTAAACATCACTAAAGGAATAGCAGTTAGCCTAAAGCTCCCTGATTGTTGGATACGTACAGCCTTACCAAGAGATGGAGGAATGGAAATCCCTCAGTGTGGGATTCTCTCCACCAATTGGACACTATGGGATGCAGCAGGAAGTAGGCCTAGGTGTGCAAATAAAATGGCAACAATAGGAAAAAGGACCTAAATTCAATGTACAGCTATAGACAGGCCTCAATGTAAGACCCTTCCTGAGAACTAGAAAGGACATTATGCAGGAGGAGACTTAGTGCTTCAGTGGAACGGCTCCTCCTCCAGGGATACAGAGAACTTCTTGGAAAAGAGTGAAGCGGGGAATGACCCCCTTATAGATAGGCCCTCTGGCTTCCACAGCTTTATTGGATGGTTTATTTCTAGTGAAGTGAATTAGTGTCAGAAGAGGATGCATTGACCCCCTCTGCGTTAGGGATAACGGCCCTTTGAATGTGTTACAAAACCATTTCTTTTTGGAAAGCTCTGACGTGAGCGGAGGAAGTACTTTTGGCCATGTGTACAACTGGGTTATCAGCGCAAAGGAAAGAGATGCGGCTGTGATCACAGCAAAGTTCAGAGGAACATCCCCTGCAGAAAGATGCGTAGAGTTTAAACACTGCCAAGTGAAATTTGCAGGCCATGTTTGCCCCACAGAAAATGAAGCAGAACAGGAAGCAGTCTTTCCTGGACACAAACCCCCGGTTAAGCCGAGGGCGGTTCCTTCTGGGTGACCTTAAAGTCTGTAGATCTACAGCAGCAAACAGCAGCGCCGGCCCTCGTACAGCAGAGAGCTTAACCATGCTCATGCCGTGCAGAGAGGACCGAACTGAGAAAGCAGGATAGGAAGTCGTTAGAAACAGACGTCACTTGCTCAGTGAGGAGAAACGTGCCATGAGTGCCATGGGCAGCGCTCAGCGAGGAAGTGAGCCAGCTGCAGGGAGATGCTGCCCTCGAGAGCAGGGCAGCCGGAGATTGCCTCTTCTGGGACCTGCTCACGGGTGAGAGGAGTTAAAGGAGCGCCAGGACAGCAACGTGGGGATGTGCGACCGCAAGGATGTGCGAATGGCCCCAGCAAAGGCAGCAAAGGGACGGAGCAGAGAGCGACGCTTCATTAGCGTAACAACACACAGCCCCCATCCCCCCTCCCTCCCCCGGGTGCAGACGTGCCACGAGAACGAGCTGCGAAACTGCCAAGGCCTGGCAGCCGGCTCGGGGCGTGCTCGCTGTGGGAATTGCTGCCCGGCACCTGAGGCTGTGCCGAAGCGGCCAGAGCCTGGCTGGAAGCCATCCGGGCAGCACCGCGGCGGCAGGAGGTGCAGCAAGGCCGTCCTGCGGCCAGCTCCGGGCTGCGGGCACTCGGCATCCCCTGCTCTCCCAGGAGCGACTCCCAGGAGCCCGGTTGCCTGCGCCAGAGGTGGGAGCAGCCTGCTCCGCACCCGAGGTAGGTGCCCCTCGTGGCTCGTGCAGAGGAGCTGCAGGCAGTTTTCTCTTCCAGGTGAACGCCGTTTCGAGGCAGGGACTGGGGAGGGCTGCAGCACTACTTGAGGACTAGTAGATGACCTGCAGCTTTGGGACGTCAAGAAAGAAAGAGATTCTTTTTAAATCAGGGCACAGAGTTCTTACCGTCAAGCAGTATTAATACTAATTAGATTTTGTTCAGTAGCAGTAGTTGTTTGGTTGCTTGTATCCCTTACTCCCGTTTCTCTGTGCGCTTTTTTTTACCCATCCCCTCGCGCACTGTCCCCGTGCTGCAGGAAGCTCTCCCTCTCCTTGCGAGCAGCACCCCGAGGGGACGGGAGCAGCGGTTCCCAGGCGTGTTGCAGCCGGGTTGGGATCCGAGGGCCACAGGAAGGGGTTGGAGCTGGGACAGAGAGGGAGCGAGCAGAGGAGCTGAGCGTGCTCTGCTGCCCGCTTGGCTCTGTGTAACAGCCCAGCTGCGACTGCGTTTCTCCCTCTGGGCCACGGGAGGCACGAGATGACCTCGCTCCGCAGCTGTACACGCATGGATCCATGGAAGCTTTCAGCTCCCCGATAAGTCCTTTGGAGTGTCTTACTTTCCGCTCCCCTCGCCCTCCCCGGCAGCCCGCAGTTTCCCTTCGGGGACGCAGCAGCAACACCTGCCTCCAGCGGCCCTTTCCGCGTTACCTTTTGTGCGCCTGGCGCCGGGCTGATGGCTCACCTGGGGTCGTGCAAACCCTTCCCGAGGCTTTTGTTCGGGCTGACCGGGCAGCCGCAGATGCCTTTAGCGCTCAGCTGCGGGCCCTGAGCACGTCCAGCATCGGCGCCAGCTCCGGCACTGGGCCGTGTGATAGACGCTGGAAAGCTGACAGCCTGCGGGCTGACTGGAGCACGCGTGGAGAACCGCCCGAGCAGCAGGTCAGCAAAGCGCAGCCCGGGCTGCCTCGTGCAAAGGGCACCCGGTGCTGAGAACGGGCCCTGGAAGCGAGCGCCGGGTGCGTGCTGAGCTGAGTGGGGAGCAGCGCCCCCTGGGGGGGGGGAGGAGGGAAATGCAGCCGCCGAGGCATTCTTGGTGCAAGGAGGGAGCGGGGCTCGTTCAGCTTGGAGAAGAGAAGGCTCCGGGGAGACCTCATTGTGGCCTTCCAGGACTTGAGGGAAACGCATAAACTGGAGGAAGATCGACTGCTTACACGGGTGGATAGTGACGGGACAAGGGGGAATGGTTTTAAGTTGAGACAGGGGAGATTCAGGTTGGATATTAGCAGGAAGTTTTTCACCCAGAGGGTGGTGACACACGGGAAGAGGTTGCCCAGGGAGGTTGTGGATGCCCCATCCCTCGATGCATTCGTGGCCATGCTGGATGTGGCTCAGGGCAGCCCGGTTTGATGGATGGCAACCCTGCACACAGCCGGGGGTTGAATCTAGGTGGTCACTGTGGTCCTTTTCAACCCAGGCCCTTGTATAATTCTATGATTACCTTCAGATATTCATTGTAACACAACCCCTTAGAAGCTCAGGAAGCTCCAAACTAATGTTGGGTCTCTTAAAGAAGGTCTGTGTCAGCAAGGTGTCTTGACATCAAGCTGAGAGGGATCTCTGTACAGGTGTGACCTCAAGAGACATCCCTGATTGTGGGGAGCTCCTGTTGTGCACCCAATGCTGTGCAGGAGGGCTCAAGGGGCGCTTGGGCTGCTCCCTGTTTAGGGGTAAGATGACTGACTCATTGCTCTGCATTGCCTTTAGGCATACAGTTCATGTACCCTCAGCTGTTGAACCGGGTGTCAGTGCTTTCTGCCCCCCAGTTTGAGTCAGCTGTGTGATTTGTAATCAGCTGTAGCTAGAGTGCTGCCCGTGCTGTTGCTGCTTGTGTTCCTGTGCAAGGCCTGCTGTGCCATCGCCCAGGCAGTGTCCTGCAGATGGGCTGTGGAGGGCTGGGCTGGGGCAGGGACTGCTGCGTTCTGTCACAGCTCCCCTGCCATTTCTCTTGTCCCTGCAGGCTCCAGTTCGACTTTTCCTTCCGGCCGTGATCATCTCACCTGCAGGAGAGCAGCAGATGGCCGCAGCACATCCGTGTCAGGTAGGGGCTGGGGGCAGCAGGCAGGAGAGGGCGAGGGGCGAGGGATGCGAATGCCGGGGGAGAGGGAGGTGCCCTCATGCAGCACGTGTGTGCTGGGGCCAGAGAAGCGGCTGGGACGGGAGTTTGTGTCCTGTGCGAGCTGCTTCCCTGGGCTGTTCCCAGCAAGGAGCCTCTTTGCTTGCAGGAGCCCGTGAGCTTTGCGCAGGTGGCCGTGTATTTCAGCAGGGAGGAGTGGGCGCTGCTGGACCCTGCGCAGCGAGCGCTCTACCGGGACGTGATGCTGGAGACGTACCAGTGCGTGGCCTCGCTGGGTGAGGGCTTTGCTGCCTTTCTTCCTCGTTAGGGCACCTTTGGCTGTGCAGAGTGAGCCTTTGCAGGCCGGGCCTAGAATAATAGCCGTGCAGTTACATATTGATAACGACGACAGCAACAAAGGAAACACTGAGAAGCGTGAGTTTCAGGAGGGGTTAGTATGCACGGCAGACTCATAAATGCCCCAGGGTCGGTGCTGGCACGCGGGCATCATCCAGGAGGGAGAAAACCAGCCCTTCTGTCGGTGCGCTGCACGGTACCACCAGCTCCGGCTCATACACGACTCCCTGGTTACTCCTTTACCATGTAGGATTTTGCATTCAGTTGCCATAGACATTTTGATGCCTTCTTCATTGATATATTCTCAGAAAAGAAACAAGGTGTTCATTCATAATTTTCAGAGTTGTGAAAGCATTCTTTGCTCGAAAGGAAGCTGTGGGCCAGTATCATTCAGGCCCAAAGTGTGGTTTCTCCCTGGGGAGGGACAGAGAGTGGAGCTGTTGAACAGGCACTGTGCCAGAAGGATGGAAATGTTCTCATCTCCCCTGTTTCTCTCGTAGAAGCTCCACTTGCAGCCCCCAGACCCGTGGTGATCTCCCTGCTTGAAGGAGGAGAAGAGCCCTGGATCCCAGATGTGCGTAGCCCTGAGGCCGTGCCAGGAGACCTCAGCCCAGGTGAGGTGGTGGAGGGAAGAGGTTTGGGGCAGGAAGAGCCATCTCTGTGTTTTATTTTGGGCACTGTGTGCTATTTCTGGATTTCCTCTTTCATCCAGCAGGAATTGGGATTACAGATATATTGGAGGATCAGCAGGAAAGTGGTGTGGCTGAAAGGCGATGCAGTAGTGCCTGTGTGGAAGAAATCAGAAGGGATGTCCAAGGAGGCCTGGAGCAAGGTCAGGGTGAGCACATCAAGAAGTCACAGGGAAAGTGTCTGCGAAAGACAGGAAGCATCCCACTGGACTTCAACATAGGTCAAGAGGAGCATATCCAGCATCATTAACCACCAGTGCATACGCTCAACAAAGAGTCCATACAAGTGCTCTGACTGTGGGAAGAGCTTCAAAAGGAGATCCCACCTCACCTCCCACCAACGCATCCACACAGGAGAGAGACCCTACAAGTGTCCTGAGTGTGGGAAGAGCTTCAAAAGCAGTTCTGAATTGAAGCAACACCAGCGCATCCACACAGGGGAGAGACCTTTTCAGTGTCCTGAGCGTGGGAAGAGCTATAAACGCAGGTCTAGTCTCAACATCCACCAGCACATCCACAGCGCACGCAGGCTGTAGAAGCATCTCAAGACGCTGGGAACCTTCAAAAGCAGTTGCAGTCTCGTTACCTACCAGCACAGCCACACAAGGTACAGAGCCTGCAGACACATGAACGTGGGAAGAGCTTCAGCCAGAGCCCCAGCTTGGTGACCAACTATGGCTTTGTGTGGTGATGGACCTTACAAATCCCTTGAGTCGAGGAAGAGCTCTGTGGCCAAACTGAATCCTCTTTTCCTTCTTTGCATGAGAATTATGCATATTGCTCTCCTCCAGCTGCAGTTGCTTTGCTGAGTGGTCATACAAAGCAGAGTCCAGGGTGGGATGTGTCACAGCCACAGGAAATCCTCTGCCAGGTGGCACATTTCTGCCAGGGCTGTGTGCAAGGAGAGTCACCTCTTACCTTCCCTGTAGAAACTCCTCTGCTGTGGGGCAGCAGGTGAGGACCCAAAGGAGACCTCAGCTGGCCGATATGTCTCCAGGAAGGAAGAAATCCTGTCTGCAGAGTGTTTGGGAAGAGCTTCGTCTGGACCTGTACCGTCAGTAGTCCCCAGAGAAGCAACCAGGGGAGTCCCTGTGAGTGCCTTGACTGCAGGAAGAGGTCTGTCCAGAGCTGGGAGCTCAACTGGGAGCACACCAGTGTATCCACGTGAGGAACCCTACAAATGTGCAGCCTGCAAGAAGAGCTTTGGCCACAGCTGGAACCTGCTGAGGTTCCGGAGTGTCTGCACTCCGAAGTGAAGTCCAATCCGTGCCTGCACCAGTGAGTTCACGTGGCTGGAAGCCTTAGAACTGCCTTGAGTGTGAGAAGGGCCTTGTGCAGAGGGCAGAGCTCCTCGCTGGCCCTGCAGGTGGTGTTTCTGGTGCACCACTGGCACCCTCTGCAGAAGGGACTTAAGCCAGGAGCTTCAGATGGCCTTTCCTTGCTGCCCTAAGCAGTTCTCTCACCATGCCCGCTTTCCTCTTCTGCTCTTCCTGCCAGCAGCTTTTTGATGCCATTTCCTAAGGAGAAGCGGCAGTGTAGGGATGTTCTGTGTGTCTGTGCATGTGTTGCTCTCAGTGATCTGTGAGTGCTCTGATGAATCTGGGAGAAGGGTCAGGAGAGCAGTAATGTGATTCTTGGAGGTTTTCTGAGAACCATTTGTAGTGGAAAGGGAAGGGGGTGAATAAAGTAGCTGAGTTGTTCTGAAGCTTTCTTCACTGTAGTCTTGTTTTTGTTCTGAAAACAAATGTCAGCACGTGGAATGAAGAGAGGGAAAGGTGCAAGCAGGATTTGGTTTTGGTGCCTCCTCCAGCCCAGTGCTTGCTTTTGGGGAGGCATTTCTTTCACACAGCCCCATCATCCTTCCTAACCGTGCTGCACATTGGTTCTGCTGCTCTTCTCGAATGCTTTAATCAGCTGGTCAGAGCAGCCGTATGACGCCAAGCCTTGTTTGTCTGCAATAAAACTCCAAAAAGCTGAGCTTGTTCTTCCTCAGTGCACCATCCCAAGTTTCTGGAGGTGGTGGGAGCAGAAGGCAATGCAAACCCACGCGGTGCACAAGCTGCTCATCCCCAGAGCACAGAGATATCAGAGTGCTCTCCAGTGCATGCCTGCCTTGCAAGTGATCCCTTTTGAGCTTGAAGGTTTTTGCTTTGTCCTTGGGAAGGTGTGTCTGGCATCTCCTGCAGCAGGGCCTTCTCATTTGCTGGGCTCAGATAAAGCTTCTGTGCTTGGAATGCAGCTTGCAGGAATTGGAGTTGATTTTGGTGAGACAATGAAGCTGTTTTTCCATTATTTTATCCTGAACAAATCATCTTAATGGTGGATTTCCCCTCATGGTTTGTCACACGTCATGTTTAGTTGCATTAAGAGGGAACAACCAGCCCCCCGGGTGCCCATGTGCAAGGCTGTTATTTGTTACTTGTTTTTCATGTAGGCATTCGGAGTTGGAGGATCTGTGTGCTGCAGCATCATCAGCATGAGTGAGACATGGTGGGAATGGTGCTGTGAGGAGTGTGATTTGAGTTTCTCGTGCCAGAAATGGAACTGTCTGCCTAGAGAGGTTGTGGATGCCCCGTCCCTGGAGGTGTTCAAGGCCAGGTTGGATGGGGCCCTGGGCAGCCTGATCTAGTATGAAATGTGGAGGTTTGTGGCCATTCATGTGGCAGAGGGGTTGGAGATCGATGGTCCTTGAGGTCCCTTCCAACCCAGGCCGTTTTGTGATTCTGTGTAACAGCACTGGCAATGCTGGAGGGCCCTGACAGAAAACCAAGGTCTTTGTCCTCTAGGCTGTGGCAGTTGTATCTGCTGCTGAGGCTCAAGAGGGCACATGTTGTCCTCGTGCCACGGGGGCCTCCTTGCTGCCTTGCAGCCCTATGGGGAGTCCAGTAGTTGTCCTATCATTCTCCCTCACAGAACACTCCACACCCACATCCCACTGACCGTAAGAGAGCCTTGGGCCATCAGTGAGGGACAGGACCACCCTTCCCAGAGGCTGCAGCGATGGCCCTATCCTTCTGTTGCATCAGACAAACCAAGGGCTTTCTCAACCTCAAAGCACCTGCACAGGGCCTTTGCCTGTGATCATGGCCTCCAATTGTCTGCTCTAACACAGCTATGGGGAGGCTTTGTTGGTAATGGCCCCACAGGGACCAATTAATACTCCAACACTCTCCAACATTTCTGGACAGCATTTTAAATGCACCTTCATCATTTGGTTACAGCAGTCTTCTCTCAGTGCCTGAAGTTCACGGACACCACACACGCTGTGGGGCTCACTACAGTGCAGAAAGACCTAACAAGCCATTTCCCTCAAGTCCTGAAGGCTTGAACTGTTCATTAGGGAGGTCACAGTGTTGCAGACAAAGTCTTCAAGGAGCACTGTCCAGAAAAGGGGTTGTCATATTTAAGGCTATTTTTCATTACAGCAGACACAGAGATGTCACTGAGTGCGGCACAACCCCTGTGACACAGATGGCAGCTCCGTCAGGGAGAGGGAGGTACAGCCAGCATGGGGCCAGCATTGTGGGGATCCAAGAGGGAAATGCAGTCAGTGAGAGCTGATAAGAGGATAGAGACTGCACCAGACAAGATGGGAATTAATGCAGATGGAGGAGAAAGAGGCCTGTGAAAGAGGAGGGATGATGGGGGCCCAGTTGCTTGTGGCCAAATGTGTGGTCAGTGCTGGTCTGGCTGGGTGTGTGGGAGGCACGGGAGGGAGCTGACTGCCCTCCAGGTCCCAGGGCTACGACCTCAGGATAAGATGCCTCAACTGATTCAGCTGAATCCCATCCCTATGGAAGCGTAAAGGGCTGTCCAGCAGAGCCAGGCAGCTGCAAGAAGATGTGTGGGGGAAGGAAGGAGCCCCCCAGCAGCACAGGGGCCTTCTGCTGCTAAGGGTGCTGCGTGGGGCTGGGGGCTCACAGCTGCACTGCACGCTCAGGACCCAGCAGAGGGGACTTATAAGAAGGAGGACCAAACATGGGGCTTCATTTTCCTACCCTTAGGATAGGGATGACTGGAGAAATGGGAGAGAAGCTGTCTAAGCTGACACATTGCTGAGATTGTTGTACTGTAGCTCAGGAGGTGAACAGGTTTGTGAGCAGCATCCTCATGTTCCATCAGCCTTTCCTCACTCAGTGGACAGAATGAGCATCAGCTTTGTTGATCCCATTCAGGCTTTCTGATATGTCTGTTTATACCTGCAAAGATAGGCATGCACACAGGTACTGCCCTGCAAACAGGCAGTTTCCTGACAGGCAAAGATGGGTGCACTGACCTTGGGGTGGTGAATGTGAGTGCGGAAAGGAAAAGAAGGAAAATACACAAGACTTGTAAACAGCAGGCAGGGAAGACGATCTCCGGGCAGCTGGGCTGTAATCAGGGAATGAGAGGAAAGGAAAAACAGAAATGTTGTCAGGAGGGACAACTCAAGAGACAACCACATAGGATTCCCTTCCAAGCTGGCTCCTTCTTCTGAGGAAGCCCCCGTGCATCCTCTCCCACCCAGAAATACCTCTGCCTTCATGGCAGTGGTGTCCAAGCATGAACCCCCTCGTCTGCAGCCAGAGCAAAGCAGAGCTGCATCTCTCCAGGCATGAGCTCAGTTCCTTCTGCAGCACACGGGGGCTGAGAGCAGCTGCTCGGGGCTGTGGACAGCAAAGTCTGTGAGGCTGGGGAAAGAGCTGACATTCTTTTAATGAGATGCCATCACTAGGGCACTTGGCTCTCTCTCTAAGACAGATGCCTTTCCAAGCTGTGAGCTGCCCTGCAGGATGCAAATCTTTCCCTGAAAGCCTTACCTGTGTTGGAGCTCAGCGGAAGACAAACACACAACCACAAAATTGATCAGAAAGTCTCAACTTTAATCAGAAGGTTGCATGCATTTATGTTGGCGCTAATGAAGCTCATACATATTGCAAAGCCCGAGCTCCTGATAGGCTCTTCAGCTACTTGTAGACCATGCTATTTGTCTTTCTCATCTCTACATTCTGCTCCCTTCTTTTCTCATTCTGTTACATTGCTCAAGGGCGCCGTGTCCTTGTCTTGTTTACTCTCGCCTCATCAGCTGAATACTGTCTATGTGGCCTTTCTCAGCAAGCCAGGTCTCAATCATGCTCTCCACATACCTGAAAGCCCAGGGAGATGAAGTGGGGAGATGCAAAGAGAGATGTCACATTCTACAAGGAAAACCAAGCACTCCTGCCTCTTAGCAAAGTACCCACCTGGGTGGGTGAGGATTGCTTTCTCAAGAGCCCACGGGCAGAAGCCTCTCCTCTTCCTTATGTATTCAAATTCATGAAAATAGTCTCAAGTCCTGGATCTGAACAATCATTTCCCTCAGATAAAGAAAACATTGGATTATACAGCAGTGGGAAGGTCACCAAGGAATGGTACAGGTTGTTGCCAAGAGAAGTCTCACCTAACTTGCCTTTTGTTTCTCCTTTGATGATTATCCATGTCCAGGAGCAGCAGATGCCCATCCGCAGCTCCATCAGCGAGTTCCTCCTCCTGACGCTGGCAGACACGCGGCAGCTGCAGCTCCTGCACTTCTGGCTCCTGCTGGGCATCTGCCTGGCTGCCCTCCTGGGCAACGGCCTCATCAGCACAGGCGTAGCCTGCCACCACTGCCTGCACACCCCCATGGACTTCTTCCTCCTCAACCTCGCCCTCCTCGACCTGGGCTGCATCTCCACCACTCTCCCCAAAGCCATGGCCAATGCCCTCTGGGACACCAGGGCCATCTCCTACACTGCATGTGCTGCCCAGGTCTGTCTGTTTTCATTCCTGTTGTCAGCCAAATTTTACCTTCTCACTGTCCTATGACCGCTACGTTGCCATCTGCAAGCCCCTGCACTGCAGGATCCTCCTGGATGGCAGAGCTTGTGCCAGCATGGCAGCAGCTGCCTGGGGCACTGGGCTTCTCCATGCTCTGCTGCACACTGCCAATACCACTTCCACTCTGCCGAGGCAACACTGTGCACCAGTTCTTCTGTGAAATTCCTCACATTCTCAAGCTCTCTTGTTCATACTCCTACCTCAGGAATCTCAGTCTTATAACGTTTAGTGGTTCTTTCTTTTTTGGTTGTTTTGTTTTCATTCTGCTTTCTTATGTGCAGATCGTCAGTGCGTGCTGTGGATGCCCTCTGTGCAGGGACGGCACAAAGCCTTTTCCACGTGTGTCCCTCACCTGGCTGTGGTCTCCCTCTTTATCAGCACTGGCTTCTTTACCTCCCTGAAGCCCCAGTCCATCTCCTCCCCAGCCGTGGATGTGGCGGTGGCAATTCTGTACTCGGTGGTGCCTCCAGCAGTGAACCCCCTCATCTACAGCGTGAGGAACCAGGCACTGAGGGATGCCATTTGGAAACTGCTATTGTGGATGTTTTTCAGTAACCGTAACGATTCCATCTCTCTCCCCAGGAGACCTCTAATGTGTCCCATTCTAAGGTTGTGCTTGGTTGTTTTCCATTAGTATGTTTTTTCCTTTAATACATCTGTAACATTTTCTAACTACTTGTGCTTCTTCTGTTCCCCTCCAATACTTTCCATTTGTCTCTTCTTTTCCCTCCTTGATTCTATGGAACTTGAGATTTCAGCATATGCCTCACTGTGTCAGAGATGAAACAGCAGCAATGAAAGTACATGGGCAGTGAGTGTTTTGGGGGGTCGTGAAATCTGTGTTTGACACAACGAGAAGATATTTTCTATTGCTCAGAGGTTCTCCACTGTGGAAAGTGGATTCGGTTGGGGGTCCTGATGGATGAAGAGCTGGCCATGAGCCAGCACTGCGCTCTTTCGCTTGGATGGCCAATGGTATCCTGGGCTGCACCAACACAGGGGTGTCTAGCAATGAGAGGGAGGTGATTTTCCCCTCTCCTCTGCCTTTGTAAGGTGCCATCTGGAGCACTAAAAAGCCAAAAGGATCGTGAGGCCCCGCTTTCACGGTCTGTATTCGTACTGAAAATCAAGATCAGGCCTGGAGTCCCTGCACAAGGAAGGCATGGAGCTGTTGGAGCGGGTACAGAGGAGTGCTACAAAGATTTTCAGAGGTCTGAAGTACCTCTCCTCTGATGAAAGGTTGAGGATGCTGGGATGGTTTAGCTTAGAGAAGGAAGGCTCCAGTGGACCTCATTGCAGTCTTCTAGGTTTTGAAAGGAACAAAGAGGCTGGAGATAGACCAACTTTTTAGACATACAATTGGACAAGAGGGAATGGTTTTACACCAGAAGGCTTTTAGGTTAGCTGTGAGGACTAAATCCTTCACTGAGAGGGTGGTGAGACACCGCATCAGTCTGCCCAGAGAATTTGGTTTGGAACTGGATGATCTTTCTGATCTTGCCAACCAAAGCCATTCTGTGATTCTATGATTCAGTGGATATGACTTGGACTTAATAAATCTTATTTTTACAGAACTGTGCCTTTTTCTTTCTTTTGCTGTCAATTAGCCATACCCATCTGTGTCCTCACATAGTTCTTCTCCATGGAAGGAAGCTGGGAATTGGTGCCTCATGCTAACTAACCCATATACTAAACCTTTAATCTAACCCTAACCCTAACTCCTAACCCATAACTCAAACTCAAAATCTTAAAGTCTAACCTTAACCCATTCTTGTCCTAAAATTCAAACTAAACTCAAACTCTTTCTCCTAAATACCAACTCTTATCACATTCCTCAACCTAACACTAATTCAAGTGCTAGCACTTCACCTAACACTAAATCTAATCTAGTGCTAGCCCCGGCCCTAACTCTAATATCCAACCTAACTCAAACACTGAACCCTATCCCTGACCCTCTGGTTGGCAGCTGGTATTCACATGGGGTAAATCAGGCTGCTGCTCTTCCAAGTCAGTTCCAAGACAAATGGAATTCTCAGCATGAGTACAACACAACATGCCTTACAAACAAACGTTTCATAAGAGCTGCTCATCAAGGCCCTGTCATACAGAAGATGTCTCACCATGAACTGTGGAGAATTCAGGAAGATCCTAATAAGCACTGGAAGATCCAGGAAGGTTTCTGAAGTGCGAGTGGTCCAGGAAGCAGCAGTTGGTACTAAAGTCTGGGAGAGAGGATTGGGGATATCTGTGAGAAGTGATGTCTGAAGGCCCTGGGAAGTCACTCTAACCATATGTGAGCCCAGAAATTGAGAGAAATATGCATCTAGATGTGAATAAGGAGGAAGAGGAACAAAGGATGTCCTGGTCAATGACCGGGAAATGACAAGTTTCTATCAGGTGTGCATGGCTCTGCATGTGGGATGTGGGATATTTGCTGCAGGCAGTGGTTGTGCTCAGCCATGCCCCATCAGCTAGCTGACCTTGTTCTTCTCCTTTTTTTTCCCTCCCACCCTTCAGTGCACTTCCAGAAGCATTCATGACTGTGGAGGAAGCCTAATTCTCCTGCAGTGTTGGCTCATTGCTGCGATGGAAGAGGGAAGAGTTTGTGAGACACAGGGGAGTACTGGGCTATTGCTTGGCCATGCTGCTGAATGAAGCACAGCTGAATCAACCCCTGATTCAAAGTGTCAGGCAAAAGCCAAAACACGTAGAAAATAGTCTCTGTGTAATAAATGTGTATGTAATAAATAACTCTTCAGAGTTTTGTGGACTGTCTATAAATTGTCATGATTTATTTTTCATCATCCATGGACATGTAGCAGCAAGATAATGACTTTTACATTTTATCTCAACATAGACTTAAACAAACTTTAAGAAATAAAAAAAATGAAATTCATTTGTAAGTGACCTTCAGAGATCATGTAGTCCAACTGCCTGACCATTTCAGGACTAACGAAAGGGGAAAGCACGTTATGTAGGGCTTTGTCCAAATGTCTCTCGAGCACCTGCAGGCATGGGTCAAGAAAGCTCAAAGGAAGCTTTTTACAGGGCAACATAGGCAACAAGTGGTGCCAAAACCCAGGATTGTCGCCTGGACGGGTGAACAGCGTCCGGAGCGGCAGGACCAGCCTGGCGGGGAGGACGCTCCCGGACCAACAAGGAGGATGGAAGTCCTTGTGAAGGTCGTATCGCAGTTAGATAAGCGGTGGGGTATCGATTGTAAGCCCAGAGATTTTACTCTCACTATTGCGAGGCTTTTGCAAATGAGGGTCATTGACCAGCCGGTGGATATTCTCCACCCCGAAGTCTGGGGTAAGTGCACTAAAGCGTTAACTGAGAAGACGATGTCCTCGGGCTGTGGGAGAAGCCTAGAGTCGTGGGGGAGAGTCATGCGGGCCCGGTTGCCACCAAGGCGGCCCACAAGAGCGCGCCGGCCACAGGCAGCGTGACCAGCCTGGCATGGTGGTGCTGCGCAAGATCCGCCGCTACTGGAAGTCCACGGAGCTGCTGATCCGCAAGCTGCCCTTCCAGTGCCTGGTGTGCGAGATCACGCAGGACTCCAAGACCGACCTGCGCTTCCAGAGCCCGGCCGTAGGCGAGCTAGGCCTACATGGTGGGGCTCTTCGAGGACATCCAGCTCACCCGGCGCATCCGTGGGGAGCGCGCCTGAGGCCACAGCCCATCCCCCTTTCTCTTCCAATTAGAATGTTCTTGTTCAGAGCACCCTATGTTTTCTATTCGAGTTTTCTATTGAAGATTGTTATCTATTGATATATTTTACCTAATTTAATTGTGCATAGGGAGGGGGGAAATGTAGGTAGTGAGGGTCTGGCGCCCGGAAGATATCGCGTTATACGGGAAGACAGGGTCCTGATAGCCAATAGCGTTCAGTGCTGAGGTTATATAAGGCCGTTTTTCCCGCCAATAAACGCCATTTGCTGTCCACCACATTGGTGTCAGCGAGCTGATGGACCGAGCGACCTGGGATTGGCCGCTGTGCCGTTCCCGAACCAGGCCGCCACGCCTACGATAGGAAACAGTGGAGTAAATGGTAAAACCGGAGTAAGGTGTGAGTGCACCTGGAGTAGATTAGGAGTAACAACAGAGTAAAGAATGTGCAAGCATAGTGCAAAGTGTGAGTAAAACCCAGAGAAAATTGTGAGTAAATGCAGAATAAAGTGTGAGAAACCCAGAGTAAAGTGCAAGTAGACAAGGACTGAAGCGTGAGGTAACACAAAGTCAAGAGAGGGGAAATCTGGACTAAATTGTAAGGTAAAAGTGGAGTAAATGGTGAGTAAAACCAGAGTAAGGTGTGAGTCCATCCGGAATAGAGTAAGAGTAATCCCGGAGCAAAGAGTGTGCAAGCGTAGTGCAAAGTGTGTGTAAAACCCAGAGAAAACAGTGAATAAAGGCCGAGCAAATTGTGAGAAACACCTGGAGTAAAGAGAGGGTAGGCCCAGAAGGAAGAGTGAAAACGCATGGGGAAGAGTGTCAGTAAAGCCCTGAGTGAAGTGTGAGTAAAACAGTGAATAACCTCAGAGGAAACTATGAGAAACACCCATAGTGCACCCATAGTGCAAAGTGTGTGTAAAACCCAGAGAAAACAGTGAATAAGCACCTCCAGCACCCACTGCCAGGCAGTAAGAAACCACCCCACTGGAAGGGTCAGATCCCATGACTTCCGTCATGTACAGGGGAATTTACCTGAAATGGAGCATTAACACTTCAATTCCCAGTACGCTACATGATGTTTTGATGTGGAATACTGAAAAGCAAAAAACATAAAGCCATGACAGGAAGTCAGGAGAAAAGTGTGAGAAAAAACAGGCGGAAGGTGTGCGAAACACTCAGAGTAAAGTGTGGATAGGCCCAGAAGAGAAAGTGAACACACTCGGAGTAGGGTGTCAGTAAAACCAGGAGAAAAGTGTGAGTAAAGTTGAAGCAAAATATAAGCCCACCTTGAGTAAAGTGTGAGTCAAAGAAAAGCAAAAAAGAAGAGCAAACCCGGGGAAATGTGCAAGTAAACGTGGGGTAAAGTGTGAGGAAACACAAAGTCAAGTGTAAGGCAACCTCGAGTAAAGTGTAAGGTAAACGTGGAGTAAATGGTAAAACCAGAGTAAGGTGTCAGTGCACCCAGAGTAGATTAGGAGTAGCAACAGAGCAAAGAGTGTGCAAGCATAGTGCAAAGTGTGAGTAAAACCCAGAGAGTGAGTAAATGCAGAGTAAAGTGTGAGGAACACCCGGAGTAAAGTGTGGTTAGGACCGGAACAGAGAGTGTACACAACCAGAGTAGGGTGTCAGTAAAACCAGGATAAAAGTGTGAGTAAACCAGGAGTAAAGTGTGAGTAAAGAAGGAGCAAAGTTGGAGTCCACCTTGAGTAAAGTGTGAGTCAAGCACACTCGAAAAGAAAAGTGAGTAAACCCAGAGTAAAGTGCGAGTAAACTTGGAGTAAAGTATGAGGTAACATTAAGTCAAGTGAGGGGAAACCTGGAGTAAATTGTAAGGTAAACGCAGAGTAAATGGTGAGTAAAAGCAGAGTAAGGTGTAAGCCCATCCAGAGTAGAGTAAGAGTAATCCAGGAGCAAAGAGTGTGCAAGCATAGAGCAAAGTGTGAATAAAACGCGGTGAAAACAGTGAATAAACTCTGTAAATTTTGAGAAACGCCCGTACTAAAGTGTGGGTAGGCCAGGAAGAAACAGCATACACAACAGGAGTAGGGTGTCAGTAAAACCAGGAGGAAAAGTGTGAGTAAATCAGGAGTAAAGTGTGAGTAAAGTTGGAGAAAATCTGGAGTTCAGCTAGAGTACAGTGTGAGAAAAGCACACTCAAAAAAAAAGTGTAAGTAAACCCACAGTATTGTGTGAGTAAACTTGGAGTTAAGCATGAGGTAACACTAAGTCAAGAGACGAGAAACCTGGAGTAAATTGCAAGGTAAACGTGGAGTAAATGGTGAATAAAACCAGAGTAAGGTGTGAGTCCACCTGGATTAGAGTAAGAGTAATCCCAGAGCAAAGAGTGTGCAAGTGTAGTGGAAAGTGCGAGTAAAACCCGGAGAAAACAGTGAATAAACACAGAGTAAATTGTGAGAAACACCAGGAGCAAAGTGTGAGAAAGAACCAGAGAAAAGAGTGAGTAGGGCAGGAAGAGAGCACGAACACACCCGGAGTAGGGTGTCAGTAAAACCAGGAGAAAACTGAGAATAAACCCGGAGTAAAATGTGAGTAATGTAGTAGCAAAGTTGGAGTCCAACTTGAGTAAAGTGGGATTCAAACACTCTCCAAAAAGAAGTGTGAGTAAATCCGGAGTAAAGTGTGAGTAAAGAAGAAGCAAAGTTGGAGTCCGCCTTGAGTAAAGTGTGAGTCAAGGACACTCCAGAAAGAAGTGTGAGTAAATCCAGAGTAAATTGTGAGTAAACATGGACTAAAGCGTGAGGTAACACCAAGTCAAGTAAGGGGAAACCTGGAATAAATTGTAAGGTAAACATGGAGTAAATGGTGAGTAAAAGCAGACTAAGGTGTGAGTGCACCTGGAGTAGAGAAAGAGTAATTGCAGAACGAAGAGTGTGCAAGCTGAGTGCAAAGTGTGAGTTAAACCCAGATAAAACAGTGAATAAACTCAGAGGAAACTATGAGAAACACCCAGAGTAAAGTGTGAGAAACACCCGTGTCATGGTCTTGTGATTTTTGGTTTTTGGTATTCCACATCATAACATCATGTGGGGCAGTGGGAGTTTAACTGTTAATGCTCAAGCTCTGGGTACCTGCCTGGAAGAGAAGAAGAACTACATTCCCCAGGGGACTTTGCGGTCACAGAGAGTCTCGAGATATAACTCCTGGCAAGGTCACCTGATGCGCTCTTCTTTTGCCTGCTCTTCGTCGGTTCTCCTCCCTTTTTCTCCCTGCTGCTCAACTGGACTGCGCATCTCACCTCAGCTCTCCGTGTTGTGGTGAGGCCTACCCACCTTTTGGACATTCTCTCTCTCATTATATTTGATTTATTAGCTTCAAATTTAATTATATTGTATTATAGCGTGTTATCTTGCATTCCGATACTATATTTAGTAAATTAGTTTGTTTCTCCTCAGATCATTGCTGCTGTTTTTAATTATTTTGGGGTCCCTGGTTCCCTTTTTCCGGAGGCGCGGATCTGCGGATCCCTCCGCCCTGCTAGTCACGGAACTGGGCTGAACCAGCCCGTAAACCGTTAACAACCCGGAGTAAAGAGAGGCTAGGCCCGGAAGACAGAGCAAACACACTCGGAGAAGGGTGTCAGTAAAACCAGGATAAAAGTGTGAGTAAATCAGGATTAAAGTGTGAGTAAAGTAGGAGCAAAGTTGGAGTCCACCTTGAGTAAAGTGTGAGTCAAGGACACTCCAGAAAGAAGTGTGAGTAAATCCAGAGTAAAGAATGAGTAACCTTGGAGTTAAGCATGAGGTAACACCAAGTCAAGTGAGGGGAAATCTGGAGTAAATTGTAAGGTAAACGTGGAGTAAATGGTGAGTAAAAGCAGAGTAAGGTGTGAGTCCACCTGGAGTAGGGAAAGAGTAATTGCAGAACAAAGAGTGTGCAAGTGTAGTGGAAAGTGTGAGTAAAACCTGGATAAAACAGTAAATAAACGCAGAGTAAATTGTGAGAAACACCTGGAGTAAAAAGTGGGTAGGGCAGGAAGGAAGAGCGAAAATGCATGGGGAAGGGTGTCAGTAAAACCAGGAGTAAAGTGTGAGTAAAGTTGGAGTTCAGCTCAAGTAAAGTGTGAGGCAAAAACACCCCCCAAAAAAAGTGTGAGTAAAATTGGAGTAAAGAACGAGTAACCTTGGAGTTAACACCAAGTCAAGTGAGGGGAAACCCAGTTTAAAGTGTAAGGTAAACGTGGTATAAATGGTGAGTAAAAGCAGAGTAAGGTGTGAGTCCACCTGGAGTAGGGAAAGAGTAATTGCAGAACAAAGAGTGTGCAAGTGTAGTGGAAAGTGTGAGTAAAACCCGGAGAAAACAGTGATTAACCTCAGAGGAAACTATGAGAAACACCTAGAGTAAAGTGTGGGTAGGGCAGGAAGAGAGTGCGAACACATGGCGTAGGGTGTCAGTAAAACCAGGAGAAAAGTGTGAGTAAAGTAGGTGCAAACTTGGAGTCCACCTTGAGTAAAGAGTGAGTCAAAGACACTCCAAAAAGAAGTGTAAGTAAACCTACAGTAATGTGTGAGTAAACATGGACTAAAGCGTGAGGTAACACCAAGTCAAGTGTGCGTAAACCCAGAGTAAAGTGCGAGGAAACTTGGAGTAAAGCATGAGGCAACACCAAGTCAAGTGAGGGGAAACCTGGAATAAATTGTAAGGTAAACGTGGAGTAAATGGTGAGTAAAAGCAGAGTAAGATGTGAGTCCATCCGGAGTAGAGTAAGAGAAATCCAGGAGCAAAGTGTGTGCAAGCCTAGTGCAAAGTGTGTGTAAAACCCGGAGAAAACAGTGAATAAATGCCATGCAAATTGTGAGAAACACCCAGAGTAAAGTGTGAGAAACACCCGGAGTTAAGTGTGGGTAGGTGTATGGGAACTGCTGAGTCACGGCCTGAACCTCTGATTGATCACCTGAGGCGAGCAATGAGTCAGCCATCGGAGGGGCTGCACGTCTCTGCACCTTTGGCTGCACCTCTCCTAGACCCATTTAAGAGCTGACTACCAATGGGGAAGGATCTCTTCTGGTGACTCACTCCGCAGGAGTTTCCTGAGCGAGCCCAGGATACAGGTAAGTGTCCTATTTGTTCCCTTTGTCTTGCTTTGCCTAACTCTCCTGTTTATTTCATTATTATAACATCTTAATATTCTTTGATTATACACTTGGCGAGCCAGGCAAGTCAAATATACTAAAATTTACATCATGTCCTTTCTCTGGAATTTCTATAAATGGGTCAAGGTGGAAAATGCTACCCCCCTAGATAAAATGATTCCAGGGCAAATTCCAGGATTTGTGGGATCTCCCTATTATGTGCTAGTAGTTATCATTGAAAAATGGGGTCCCCAACCTGTTGTGGGAAACATCTCCCCATAGTCACGCATGCGCCATCGCCGCGGGGACGGCTGCGCGCGCTGCGAGGAGGGAGGGCGCGCCGTCGCCATGGCAACGCCATTTAACGGCACCGCTCCTGCGGGGGCTACGTTGAGACCTGCGGTGTCTCCGGCTTCCCCAGAGTTACTTTCTCCAGGCCGATCCCGAGCTCCCGGCACTTCTTGAAAGCCGAGCGCGCATCTCTGCCCGATTCTCTCCCAGCTCCTGCGGCGGCATCTCTGGTGGCTTTCTCCTCCAAGGAAGAGCTGAGCGGTGGCCCGGCCGGGCTCGGTGCGTGGGATGTGAGAAGGGCACAGCCCGGAGCAGGACCTGAAGAACGAGCTCAGCTCACCGCTGGCACGTATTCTGTAGTCCCCCAGGTCCTGCAGAGCTGCGCTGGACTCACTGAGCAGCACGGCGTGGTGCAGGGGTGTAAGAAAACACAGGTGCTCGGTAGACTTGCAGGGGCAGGAAGCTCTCACGAATGCTAAACTCGCTGAAACTAAGTTGCTCTAATCGTGCTTGAAGTGTTGCAGTGAATTCCCTCTCTTTGGACTCTGAGGACTCAGCTAACACACACGTGCTCGATGGGCTCAGTTTAGCCACGCCGTGGTACCGTTCCTTCCTTTTCAGGCAGGCCGTCACAAGTGTGCAAAGCCATCTGATGTCTGTCCTTGCCTGCACTGCCTGCACCTGGAAACAGCGGGGTTTTCCAGATTTCGGGACGCGTGCCTGAAACAAATCGTGCTTCTCTAAGCAGAGCTGCTGGACAGACCTGTCAGCACTGGAAATTCAGCACGGCAGTGAGATGAGGCCAATGATGCGTTAATGTAAGACTAAGAGGTGCTTTGGAATGCCTTCATGGCTGCACAGCTCCTCGGGAAGCAGTTACACCTGCTGGCTCAATAAGAGCTGTCCCTTAGATGCTGTGCTGTACAGCTGTGGAGATTTGCTTGCCTGCACTGCATCTTTTAGATGCGTCGTTGAGAGGAATTGAACCAGCAAGGCTTCAGGGCTGAGCTCTAAGAATGGAACACCCTCAGCTGTTTGAGAGAGACCGGGTTTCTAAGGTCTTAAGACCTGGAGCTAGCAGAGCACACCCCTCTCGTGCCTTTCCCCCGACTGGTTTTTGGCAGACAGCAGACGGACACCCCTACAACAAGTCTCAGGGTGTTTCCTTCTGACGCTCTTATTATGGAAGTAAGAATACGTTCCTGGCTCCATTTTGCTCCTGTGTCACAAGACAGAGATTTAAACTATGTAAAGGCACTTTTCCACAAACGTTCCCACAGAAAGAAGGCATCCAACATCTTTCTGTAGCTGCGGAGACTCTGACTCCTCAACTCTTTCCATGCATATTTTACTGCCTCTTTCCAAATTTAGAAACAGCAACTGAGCAGAAAAACGTGCCACAAATCCTGCAGTGTGGGCCAGCGGGGAATTTTACCCCGTCTCCTCCCTGATGTCAATCTGAAGTGATCTCGTTTAGTCCTCAGTATAACAAACACATCCTGTGACCGTGCTTGTAGACAGTCTCCCTTGAGCATTTTAGCTGAGCTTGGTTAGCGCTCTTAAAACCAGCTGTGCAAGTGCTGCTTTCCTCCCCACTGTGAGGGATTGCTGTCAGGAGCCAACCAGTTATGCCAGGCACATCCAGCAAGGAGCTGCCGTAGCACGATGGGCGTGTGGAGCGGCTGTCTTCCAACCTGTCCTCTGCAGCAGTCAGCATTCTGCGGGTTACTCTTCCCCAGTTTGCAGAACGAATATCAGAAGTTGATGCTCTTTTGTGAAAGAGTAAATGTGGGTTGAAAAAATGGCAGTGTGACATTCCTGACTGCAGGTGAACAACAGCACAGATGCTGCCAGCCCCACTGTAAAAGCTGGACTTGCTAATGAAGCAGCTTATCCATCTGTGTTGGGCAGTGGTATCAGGGCATTGCTCTTCAGATCTTTGTTTTCCACCTGAGGATTTTGTCCCAGCAGGGTTAGTGCCCCAGGATGGCACAAACAAGTTTGAGCCCTGATGGCAATGACGTGGTGATGGCAGGCTTACTTTTGCTGTTTTCTCCTTGTCAGAATACTCTGACTTTTGAAGGAAGCACCTTCCTTCCTTCCTTCCTTCCTTCCTTCCTTCCTTCCTTCCTTCCTTCCTTCCTTCCTTCCTTCCTTCCTTCCTTCCTTCCTTCCTTCCTTCCTTCCTTCCTTCCTCTCTCTCTCTCTCTCTCTCTCTCTCCCTCTCTCTCTCTTTTTAATTTTAATTCATTTGGAATATCTATATTCCATATAGATGCTTTGAATGTCATCGTTTGTAGTGCTGAGAACCTTTTTAGAAAACAGTTATATTCAGTTTCAAAGGTATAATAAGGATGTTAAAGAAAGAACCCTCTGTGGTGTTGACCAGGGATGAACACAGAAACATCTCCCAGTTAATGTACAGGCAGTTGATGTGACTGCCCCTGTCCTCAGCAGCTTGCTCAGAGGAAAACTTGCACAAAGCATTTCAGCGCTGGGCTGCTGAGGGAAGCTGTCGGAACAGGAGCACTGTGTCCTCTTGCAGAGGACCGGGATGCTTTTACAGCTGACTGACTGACGGCTGCTTTGGTTGTGGCCACAGCTCCTGAGGAGTGCAGCAGTGCTGAGAGCTGAGAGGAAACAGGGGAACATTGCACTTCCTGGCGGATGCTGAGAAATCAGTGGCCTAGGGCAGGTGCTGGAGAGGAGCTGCAGGGTGCTGTCACGGCAGCTGGGAACTACTGGCAGCACAACGGACTGTGCCTCTGCTAAGGCGACTGCAGTCACAGAGCGAGCAGTGAAGCAGGCATACGAGGCTTGCAGCACTGCCTTCCTCCCGTCTCTCTCCACTTCCAGATTCTCAGCCCGGCCCACAAAGTGAAATGAAGTAGAGGAGGGAGAAAACGTGCTCATAGTTCTGGCTTGGTTCCTATTGCAGAGCGAATGATTGCCTGCTAGTCAGAGCAGGACGGCGCCTGCTGTCTGGTAAAGCTCACACAGAAGCGCTGGCGCTTTGGCATAAATGAACTGCCACCCTTGTCCCCTGCCCGAGACGGGACGTAGGGCACCCACAGCCTCTGGGCAGCCCGGGCCAGGGCCTCGCTGCCTCTGGGGGAGGGATTTCCTCTACACATCTACCTCAATTTCCACTCCTTGAGTGCCTTTCCCACTCGTATTATCACTGTCTGTCAACGCCAAGGGACACACAAGGTCTGGCAGTGGGTCAGGTAATGACATGACAACAGTACGTGGACAGCTGTGGCGTTATTTTCTGTTTATTGGTACTGTGGAGCTGGGTAAGCTCTGGTACATGACAGCAGTGGTTCTGTAGATGTTAGATGGTGTCCCAAAGCCACTACTTTCTATTTAATGGTACAGCAGAGCCCGGAAAACTCCGTTTGATGCCAGCAGTGGATGTGTGGATGTCAGATGGTGTCTGCAAACCCACGTGCTGGGGCTGCTCCCACCTCCTGATGGATAGCGGAGAGGAGCAGTAGGGCAGATGCCGTGCTTGGGGCTGCTGGGGGCTGCTGGACCAGGTCTGTTTCTCCCTGGCAGTGGAATTCCAGTTTTCTGAGGAAGCCCCTGAGTTGACATTCCTGGGGAGCCACTCCCACCGCCTGAAAGATGGCTGAGGGGACGGGGAGGATGGTACCCGGGGAGACTGTGGGCTGCTGGACCGCTCACGCTTCCTCCAGGCAGCAGTTGCAGGTCTGCTGGATAACTGCCCCAGGCCAAGACCCTGGGGGTGCTGCTCCCACCTCCTAAAAGATGGTGGGGAGGAGGGGGAGGGCAGCGGGGAGGCCTGGGGGGACCTGGGGCGGCCAGGCCTGTCATGCTGGGGCAGCCACGGCCGTCCTTTGAAAGATGGTGCAGGGAAGGAGGAGGGCAGTGGGGGTGCCTGAGGAGGCAACTCCCGTCCCCTGAAGGATCGTGGAGGGGAACGGGAAGGTGGTGACCGTGCCTGGCAAGGCGGGGGGCTGCCGGGCCGGTGGCGCTTCCCCCAGGCAGCAGCTGTCCTGTCGGACAGTTTCCCCGAGTCTGCACTCTGCGGGGATTTCTGCCATCCTCTGACCGATGGTGGAGGGGAGGGGGAAGGCAGAGGTGGTGCTGGGGGGGGGCTGGGGGCTGCTGGGCCTGGTCTGTTTCCCCGTGGCAGCGGTTTTCCAGGTGTCTGATGATGCACCCGAGCTGCCACCCTGGGGGGGCTGCTCCCACCTCCTAAGGGATGCTGGAGAAGAGGGGGAAGGCAGTCGGGGTGCCTGAGGGGGCCACTCCCGTCCCCTGAAGGATCGTGGAGGGGAACGGGAAGGTGGTGACCGTGCCTGGTGAGGCGGGGGGCTGCCGGGCCGGTGGCGCTTCCCCCAGGCAGCGGCTGTCCTATCGGACAGTTTCCCCGAGTCTGCACTCTGCGGGGATCGCTTCCATTCCCTGACCGATGGTGGAGGGGAGGGCAGAGGTGATGCCAGGGGGGGCTGGGGGCTGCTGGACCTGGACTGTTTCCCCATGGCTGTGGTTTTCCAGGTGTCTGATGATGCCCCCGAGCTGCCATCCTGGGGGGGTTGCTCCCACCTCCTAAAGGATGGCGGAGAGGAGGGGGAGGGCAGAGGTGGTGCTGGGGGGGGCTGGGGGCTGCCGGGCCTCTCAGGCTTCCCCGAGGCAGCGGCTGTCTGGGTGCCGGACGATGCCCCCGAGCCGACACACTGAGGGGACCGCTCCCGTTCCCTGAAGGATGGTGGTGGGGGACGGGGGGGCGGCGTCGATGCCCGCTGGGACCGGGGGCTGCTGGGCCTGTCGCTCATCTGCCAGGGAGCAATTGTTTGGGTGCCGGCCGATGACCGCAAGCCTCCGCCCCGGGCGGGTTCCTTCTGCCCCTTGAAGGATGGTGGAGGAGGACGGGGGGGCGGCGTCAATGCCCGCTGGGGCCGGGGGCCGCTGGGCCTGTCGCTCATCCCCCGGGATGCAGAGCCCAGGCCGGTGGGCCGCGGGGGCCGAGGTGGGGGTAGCTGAGCCCGGCGGCTGTCCAGCCTGGCAGGGGCCGCTCTGGTGCTGCCCTGTGGCAGGCAGGCAGGTTGTTCCCGCACAGGTGGTTGGCGATGGCTCTGCCTGTCGGGCCACTCGACGTCAGCAGACTGTTCGTCTGACTGCGAGCTGGAGCTGCTGCTATCGTCCTGCGCTTCATCAGCTGCAGCCAGGCGCCTGCGGAGAGAGAAACGTGCTGAGGGCACAGGAGAGCCCCTGCTCTCCTTCCTCAATGGCAAAGAGCCGCCCTCGGCTCCCAGCCTGTCTCGGGCCCAGCAGGAAGAATGGGCCGAAGCTGCTTTCACTAGAAATGCCTCCTGGCTCACGGCAGCCCTACAGTAAAGAGTTGGGCTGGATGAGGGTGGGGGTGAACAACAACTCACTGCTTTCTCTTCCTGCACCACCAGAAAAGAAGACAGCACAGAATCATCGTTAGCAATAGGGAAACCGGGACAGATGCGGCAAGTTCCAGGTACAACTTCTGTGCATCTTTAACTTGCTCAGCATTTGCACGTCCTTCACCATCCACACCTGGAGGAATAAAGTGGTCGTTGCTGTGTCTTGTGCCATAGCGGCAATCTCGCAGGAGCTCTGACATTGCCACAACATGCTCTTTTTCATTTTGTTGGCCTCCTGGAACAAGGGAAAATCCCCAGGCTGCAATGCTTTCCCTGATTCCAGGGGAAGCAAAGGGAACTCCCAGAGGCGCTGCACAGCAATGCACTCTGGAGGCTCTTTTGCTTCTCAGCTTTGTTTATACTCTGGCTCTGCCACGGTCCAGACTTTCCTGGGCCATGGGATTGCTCCTACTTCTCCATCGTGCTCTAAGACTTCTTTTGCACTCGCCCACCCTCGCCTCATGAGGCTGGGCAGTGCTGCTGCAGGCAGGCACACTGTGACCTTTTGGGGCACATTGTCTGACTAAGCAAATCTCATTAGAGCAGAAGGAGAGCGCGTGGATCTGTTTAACCAAGTGCTGCTATGAGTGACATGGACAAGAACAATTGCTGTGTCGGGCAGGGAGTGCTGCCCTGAGCTCCCCCCTCCCACTCGGAACCCACTCCTCGGGGGCAGAGTCAGGCCCTCTCCGCAGACACCTGAACCTGCCTCTCCCTTTTTGCCTTTCTCCCGGCATGGGCACAACTTGCACGCTCCTACTTTTCTCCGCCTTACGAACTCCTGCCTGATCGTTGCTTACCTGGATTCTTCAGAAAAAAACCATAGATCCAGTTGTGTTGGGCTTTCCCGGGCTCTGACAGCTCTGTGAAGAACGAGAGAAAGGCCAAGTCTCAGCACGGTGCAGGCAAAGAGGAGGCAGGACGGGAGGCTCCCTCTGTGCCACTGCCCCATCTATGAGTCAGTGCATCCCTCTGGACCTCAGCTTGCAGGAGGGATCCTGCTCCAGGCTGCTGGTGTGCCAGGCGCCTCAAGGGAGGCACACCAAGCTCTGGAATGCAGGGACTGTGGCAGGGAGATACGTTGGAGGGTCCTATTTCCTCTCCTCATCTGCTGAATGTGCTTCCCCTGGCCTTGTTCCCAAAAGGACAAAGTTCCTAAGTCCCTGGGAGCTGGGTGTGATGAGAGGGGAGCAACCTCTAACCACGGCCACGGAGCTCTACGAGCGAGGAGCCTGACGAGGGGCTTTACCTGGAGCGCCAGTCGTGTGCTTGGCCTCTGCTTCCCCTGCAGGGACGTGCAGTGTGCGACGGCTGCCTTGCTGAAATGCATCCCTGTGCACAGGCTCTCTGTCTGTCTCTTTAGAAAGGAGGGAAGAGAGCGGGGCTGTAAGTAACTGCTTCTCACCAGGAAGATGGTATCTTCGGGAGGCACCGGTTCTCTAGGCACAGCAGTCAAGTTTAGGAACGAAGCCTGGGCTTTTTGTGGTGCGCCTCATTCCTAGTCCAAACTGTGTGCCATTCTGTGAGATAAACTGAAGTGCTGCACACTTTCCAGTTTGCGAGCACAGACAGCAAGACCTGTCCTGCTGGGAGACCAGCAGGTTGCAGGCAGGCTTCTTATTCACGGTGCACCTTGTGCGATTCTGGCAAGTTACAAGATGATGCTACAAACCAGTTCAGACACAGAGGCGTCACCACCGCAGGGCTCTGATCCATCCTTTCCTGCTGTGCATGCTACACCTTCTCCATGTATCTACCTAGAAACTCAGCTTCCCGCATCTTTCAGAGAACAGACAGAAAGACACCCACCATGTGCTGCCTTCTCCTTCATCATTTTCTTCAGGACATGAGAGAGCCTCTGCGGATATTTTCCAGTTTTTGATGCCTCTTTCCATTCCTCAGGACCTTAACAGAAAGCATGAAAATACATTTCAGACAAAGTACTGAACTGAATGGTCTTTTTGGTGAAGTCAATAAAGACAAGAGCCACCCGGGGACACCTGTGGGGCTCCAGCACAGGAGGCAGCCAAGGGTTTTTGCCCGGCCTTCCCTGGAGGCACTTCTGCACCCAAAGGATGAGGAGAACTTTCCATCACGCTGCAATCTACACAGCTGCATTACAGAGTTACGCAAGTTGCAGAGGTGCCGGGTGAGCAGTTGGCTGGCACTCAGCAGCTTTCTGGATACTCTCTCCGCGCCATGTGAAACAATCCTCAGAGACAGCGTGGAAGAACATTTGGGTTTTCTTACCGGATGGATCTCTGATGTACAGAGACAAAGCCAGCAGGACACTGGGAGCACACAGCACCCAAGAAACAGTGACTACCCAGGCTTCTCGTGGAGTAGAAATCACCGGGCAGTGAAAAGCTGAACCCTTCCTGAACTACCACAACCACATATGAGCAGAGAGCGTGAGATGAAGGCTGGTGACTTACCTCTGGCATCCAGCCCAGGCTCAGGAACAGGACTCCCTTCTGGTAATCCACCAACAGGGCCTGCAGGCACAAATGTGATCAGACACAGGTGAGGACAGCTTCCACTGCACCTGGGGGCCTGGTTCTTTTTTTCTGCAGTGACCTGCAAGGACTGACGGCAGGTCGGAGAATGACACGGCCCAGAAGGCAAACGGACAGGTTCTCTCCTCCAAAGAGTGGCAAGGGTTGCCTTCCCACAGATATGTGACAACTCTCCAAATAAAGAAATACTCAGGACTGATCTGTGTACAGCCTTCGAGGCACAAAGAGACTTGAAAGACCCCTGGAGTTTCCTGACTACCCAAATAATCTATGACAGCGCTCACTTTTCTGCCTTCAAGGAAGCAGGCACAACTTACCTCTGGGTTCCCCCTGAGGCACAAAAGCAGTCATCACCCAATCATCTGGATACGGAGCACCATCATCTAGATGCAAGAACAGAAGAGGGATGTTCCCATGGCATGTTGTGATCTCCTCCCTCAGTGATGGGGGAGGGCTCAGCTAATGGATGGCAGACTCAGGCCGTGATTGCCAAAGCTACAGGGTGACCTGGAGCCTGGCATCGGCAGCTCTCCGAAGCTCTCCAGGCCACGTGCAACACCCCTCCGGGACCGCGTGGAAGAGCACACCAAGAAAAGACACCTGAAGCCATCTGGGCTCTGGCCGGGGGTCTCTGCTGGGAGCCAGGATTCATCTATGGGGAGCATCGGGAAGCCGGAGCTGAAATGCTCCCGCTTTTCCCAGCACACATCTTCTGAGCTCCCCCTAGGTCAGCCCCGGCCGAAGAGCGTGCTCAGCCAGCAGCAGAGCCACGGCCCGGCACGGCTGGAGCCAGCCCTGCAGAGCACTGCTTCCTCACGCCCTCGCCTGGCTCCTGCGGTGCTGCCCGTCCCCCCCATCCCAACACCCCCACGGAAGGCAGCCCCAGGGCAGCGCGGCACACGGGGACAAGAGCCCGGAGCTCTCGCCCTCGCCGCCACTTGATTTTGGCCCCATCTCTGCCCACCCACCTGCTGCTGGCACTCGCCATGGAGCGGCACAAGTCTCCTGGGAACACGCGGCTGTCAGGAGGAGGAGGAGAGCAAGGCGGGCGGGGGCCGTGGCCCCCCACACTCGTGCCATGCTGCCACCACCACCGCTGCAGCCACAGCGAGTGCTGCTGGGCGGCACAGAATGCCTGGGGCACACGCTGAGCATTGTAAGCTCATGGCACCAGGCGGGGCGTTGTGACCCCACGTCCCCATGATGCACATCTGTTCCGCCACCAGGGCCAGCTTCCCCCTGGGCTTGCTGTGTGTGCTGCTGTGCTGGGGGAGGATTCCCAGGCATCCGGAGCAGCAGGAGACCGCTGCTTGTCGCATGGATGGCACGGAAATGGGGAACGCTGGAACGGCTCGGCTGGGAAGGGACATTAAAGACACAGAGATGCTGTCAAAGGAGAAAGAAAATCACTTCAGTGTTGTTTTTACTGCTGCGTGCAAATCAAGAGATTCACTTTTCTCTTGTAATGCCAAAACCGGTTCTTCAGTGACATTTCCCCTTCAACCCTCCCCACCCCACAGCGCTACCTCTCATTTTCTCCTACCTCCCCTCTCCTCCCTTCCTTTGCTTCCCCTCCCCTTCCCCCTCTTTTCTCCTTTTCCCCTCCCCTTCCCCCTTGCCTTATGCCAAACTTACCTTTCCTGCTCTTCACTGAACTCTTCTGGATTCTCCTGCCTTTTGCTGCTCCTCTTGCCTTGCTTTCCTTTGCAATGCTCTGCATTGCTCTCTCCATATTTCTTGCCAGCCATTCTTTTCTTAGCTCTTACTCTTCACTTTTTACTTTGCTTTTTTCTTCTATTCTCTTTGCCTTTCTTCTCTTTTCATATATTATTTTCTAGTTCTTCTTTTCTTTCTGCTTTTATTTTTTTCTATTTCATTCTTCTTTTTGCTCTTTTTTTCCATTAATTTCGTTTTTTGCTCTTTTTTCATTTTTTTCTGTTTTCAACTTTTTTTTCTTATTTTTATTATATATTTTTTTCTCTATTTTGTTTCTTTCTTTTTCCTTTTTTTCTTTTTTCCATGTTTTCATCCTTTTTTCTTTTCTTTATTCTTTCTTGTTTATTCTTTCTTTTTTTCCCCTCTTTTTCTCATGTAATCTTTTTTTTCTCTCTTTATTCCTCATTTTTTTCTCTTTTTTCTTTTTCTGTCTTTTTTTGTCTGATTTTGATCATAGGTTTTCCTTTACCCCCCTTTAACCTAGCCCACAGCCCTCATCTCTTGGGGAGACAGCAAGGTGGCCTGGAGCTACCCACAGCTCCTCCTGGGCAGGTCTGCTTCAAGCCCACAACCCAAAGGACCAAACCCCTCTTACCTTTGGGCCCAGCTTCTTCTCCTTCCGCGTTGCTCCCGTGGCAAGCAAGGGCTCAGCTCTTCCCACATTCCTCCATTCCTGCAAGGTTGCAATTTTTCACTCTTTGCCTTGCTTTGCTTTGCTGTGCTATGGTTAGCTTTCCTACTTGTTTTCTCTACATTTACATGCATTGCTTTTTACTTTTTATTCTTCCTTTCCTCTTTCTTTCTATTTTCCTTACAACCCTCCCCGTTTCTTTTTTGTCACTTGTTTGTTTCTTAGTTGGTTTTTCTTTTTTATTCTTTTATCTTATCTTACTTCTTATTTTATTACTTTTTCTTTCAGCCCCCTGAAGTTACTTTATATCCATCTGTTGGCCCCCTTTATCCCCCTTATCGTTTCTGTATCTGGGCCTCCTCTTCTTACGTGGGCCTCCTCTCCCCACATTACCCTATAGCCTCCCCGTAGCCCCATATTCCCCTATACTTTACTATAGCCTACGCAAGCCCCCTAGAGCTCCCCTACGGACTTCTATAACCTCACATCTCCCTATGTCCCACCTACACCCCTCCACAGACCCCTATCGCGCCTGTTTCTCCATATCACACCCATCGCCCTGCTCCCTCTAGCCCCACATGGAGCAGATTGTCTTGAGGGAGATCATGTGGCATGTGCGGGATGAGCGGGGGATCAGGCCTAGCCAGCATGGGTTCATGAAGGACAGGTCCTGTTTGACCAACCTGATCTCCTTCTATGATCTAGTGGCCCATCTGGTGGATGAGGGAAAGGCTGTTGATGTGGTCTACCTAGACTTCAGCAAAGCCTTTGACACTGCCTCCCACAGTATTCTCCTGCAGAAGCTGCAGCCCGAGGCTTGGATGGCTACACTCTGGGCTGGGTGAGGAGCTGGCTGGAGGGCTGGGCTCAGAGAGTGGTGGTCAATGGAGTTAAATCCAGCTGGCGACCGGTCACGAGTGGTGTTCCCCAGGGGTTGGTGCTGGGGCCTGTCTTCTTCAAGAACTTTCTTGATGACCTGGATGACGGCATTGAGTGCACCCTCAGTAAGTTTGCAGATGACACCAAATTGGCTGGAAGTATGGATCTGCCTGGGGGTAGCGAGGCCATACAGAGGGATCTGGACAGGCTGGGGAGCTGGGCTGAAGCCAATGGGATGAGGTTCAACAAGACCAAAGGCCGGGTCCTGCACTTTGGCTACAACAACCCCAGGCGACGCTACAGGCTTGGGGCAGAGTGGCTGGAGGACTGCGTAGAGGAAATGGACCTGGGGGTACTGACTGATGCTCGGCTGAACATGAGCCCACAGTGTGGCCAGGTGGCCAAGAGGGCCAACAGCATCCTGGCTTACATCAGAAACAGTGTTGCCAGCAGGAGCAGAGAGGTGATTGTTCCCCTGTACTCAGCACTGGTGAGGCCGCACCTCAGGTTTGGGCCCCTCACTGCAAGAAAGACATTGAGGCCCTGGAACGTGTTCAGAGGAGGGCAACAAAGCTGGTGAGGGGTCTGGAACACAGGCCATATGAGGAAAGGCTGAAGGAGCTGGGAACGTTCAGCCTGGAGAAGAGGAGGCTCAGGGGAGACCTCATTGCTCTCTATAACTTCCTGAAGGGAGCTTGTAGTGAGCTGGGGGTCGGCCTCTTCTCTCGTGTCATTAGTGATAGGAACAGAGGGAATGGTTTCAAGCTACGGCAAGGGAGATTCAAGCTGGACATTAGGAAGTATTACTTTTCAGAAAGGGTGGTCAGGCACTGGAATGGACTGCCCAGGGAGGTGGTGGAGTCGCCGACCCTGGGGGTGTTCAAGGAAAGACTGGATGTGGTGTTGAGGGACATGGTTTAGTAGGAGCTATTGATAATAGGTGAACGGTTGGGCTGGATGATCTTTTAGGCCTTTTCCAACCTTGGTGAGTCTATGGTTCTATATCCCCTTCTAGCCCACCTATTTGCCCCCTGCAGACATCTGTACAACCACATTCTCGTATATCCTCCCCCAGCCCCACCCGGCCTCTGGAGCCCCTTCCCAAACCCCCCCAATGCTCCCTATGGCACTGTATCCCCCCATAAGCTCCTCACAGCCCTCTATTGCCCCAAATCCCCCTAGACCCACCCCTAGAGCCCCATATACCCCAATCCCCTAGCACAGCCCACTCTAGCCCCGTGTGCCTCCCTATATCCCAACAGCCTTCCGTAGCCCCCTGCCCCCCCACAGCCCTCCCCAGGGGCGGGACGGAGCTGCACCGGACCAATGAGAGACGGGGGGTGGTGCGAAGGCTAGGGGGTGGATCTGATGGATATGGGATGGGCTATGGATATAGGATGGGATACGGAATGGGACAAAGTCATGGGATATGGATATGGGATGTCTATGGGGTGGATCTGATGGGTATGGGATGGGATGGCTATGAGATGGGGCTCTATTGGTTATGGGGCCAGAGGGGCTATGGGGCCAGGATGCTGCAGTGACCTTTGTCCCCAAAGATCCCCCTCCAATGTGAGATGTGGAGCCCCACAGCTGCTCCTCTGCCCTTTATTATTTACATGGGGGTGTGTGTGGGGCATCCCCCAATCCCCCATTATCGAAAAAATAAATCCTAATTACAAAAGTAAGGGGTGTCACCCCCGCCCCCTGGGAACAATGTGGTCTGTGGGGGTGGACTGTGAGTCACGGTGACACTTGAGTGACGGTGACACCAGAAGACACTGACACTCAGTGACACCCAATGGCATCCGGTGAAGGTAACACCCAACGATGGTGACACCAGCGACGCTGTGTCACACCCACCCATGCCAGACCCCACATGTCCCCGACTGTCCCCAGCCCCCCTCCCTGTACCCCTCCTCGTCACCTCTTCAAAGAGGATGGCACTGCGCTGCACTTGTGCCACCATGGCAGGGGAGACAGCGTGGGACACTCATGGACAGCCAGGGTGACAGCATCCAGGAGCTGGAGGACGCTGATGGGTCTCTCGAGGTACGTTGGTACGGCTCCAGGTTCCACGGTTACAGTGACAATAAAATTGACCTAGTATTTATTTTAATACAAACAGACATTTTTGGGGGCGATCCCAAGGGGACAAAGCAGAGCGAGAACATGTCACTATGTGAGGTTGTCCTCAGAATCCCCACTGGAGACCTCTAGAGTAGTCCAGGAACCTCTGGGGATCCCCTGGACACCCCCAAGACCCCTCCAGGACATCCCCAGACCCTTCTGAATGACTCCAAGGACCTCCTGGACCCACTTGGGGACCAACTGGATGCCCCAAACCCCTCTAGGACATTTTCACATTTTTCTGCATGACTTCAGGGGTGAATAGGGGAGGTGGTGGGAGGAAACAAGGGGTTAATGAGGCTTCCATGCTGTGGAAAAGAGGTTGGAGGAGACTTTAGGGGGACAGTGGGGGAAGGGGGGGAACAGGGTCTCAATGTTGAATGAGAGTCTGGGGGGGGAACTCAGTGGGTTGTGTTGGGGAAAGAGGTGAACACAGTCTCTACAAGGCAGAAAGGACATCTGGGGGCAGACGGAGGAGGGGGAGAGGAAAGCCAGGGGTTGTGGGGGACTTCTATGGGGCAGAAAAGGTGTCCAGTTATGGGGGGATTGGAAGTCAAAATGGGGGAACTGACTCCAGGGGTCACATGGAGGAGCGCATGGGGGGGGGGGGGTACAAGGGACTCTTGGGGTCAAAAAAGGGGTGAGGAGGTGGAGGGAGAAGGGGGGACAAGGACCCTGGGGGTCAAATAGAGGGGAATGGGGCATGGTAGGAGACTCTAGGGATCAGAATGGGGAAAATTGAGTGGGGGCACTTGGGAGGAGGAGAGGGGATTCTGGGGGTCAGATAGAGGGGACTGGGAAAAGGGGGGGGGGACCCTACAGGACAGAATGGGAGACATGTGGGCAGGGGGGGACACTAGGGATCAGAACGGGGCACTGGGAAGGGATGAGGGGCCGGGGGGGGAGGGGACAGACTGGGGGACCCTGGGAGTCAGAATGGGGGAGGCACAGAGGGGAGGGGTGGAAAAGGACTACAGTGATCAGAATGGAGGAAATGGAGGGGGGGAACAGGGAGAGGGCGTATACCCGGGAGTGACACAGAGGAACTGGGGGGTGTGGGCGATCAGCGGCAGCGGGAGAGGGGGGGAGGGCAGCGAAAGACACGGGGTGGGAGAGGCGGCGAGACGCAGGGCAGCCGCCCCCGCCGAGCGGAAGCCCCAAGCACCGCAGAGACCCCGCGGGGCCGAGTCAGAGCCGCACGCGGCCCCCAACCCCCTTAACTCAGCCCCCGCCGCGGTGCTCCCCAACACCCACCTGGAGGAGCCGAGGCGGCGTCGGAGCGGTGCGGGACACGGCACGACTTCCGCACGGCCGACTCCCCGGGTCGCAGCGTGATGACGTCTCTCGGCGGGGACGGCGCGTGCGCGCTCAGGCGCTGTCGCCATGGGGACGCCGTCACGCATGCGCCGTCGTCGCGGGGACGGCTGCTCGCGCCGCAAGGGGGGAGTGCGCGGTGTTGCCATGGCAACGCAGCCCGCACGCACGGCCTGAAGCCCGAGTGAAACTCCAGGGGCAGCAGGGGGCGAAGAGGACGGGAGGGGGGGGAACGGAGAGCCCTCAGGGATCTACTCGGGAGGTGGGGGAGGGGTCAGGGGCAGAGCTCCGGGGAGGGCGGTGCTGAGTGGGGCTGAGAGGAGACCCCGGCGGCTCCGAGCTCGGGGCCAACGGCCTCTCCCGCATGCTGCATCTCAGCCAATCGGAGCCGGTGGCGCTGCCGCTGGCCAATGCGAGCCCGGGGGCGGGACGGCGCTGCACCGGACCAATGAGAGGCCGGGGGTGGGAGTAACTGCACCGGACCAATGAGAGCAAAGCACACCGGGTTCCGCCTGGCCTGCTCCGAGCCCCAGACCTACTAGGAGCATCGCAGAACGTAGGCTGCTCCGCAAAGCGGGGCTGGACATCTGCACACAAGAAGGTCATCGGACCAAATTCAGAGCTGGCACCAAGCTTTTCCCAGAAGCTCTCTGCCGTCAGCTCAGCCATCGTGTTTCATTCTCTCCTCACCTCAATTGTTGCCCACACCTGCCGGCAGGCATTACCTCCGACCTTGTCACTGGTCAGGGCTTCAACAGCACCAAGTTTCCTTCTGGTGACGTGCGGAAAATCAAACCCTATGGCCTGTACGGATATAGAGGAGGTATGTTTTATTGGCAGTTGTGCAATAGCCCTGGTGCAAGGGGGATAATTCCTCCAAGCTTGCACACCATCTGGAAAAATCGTGCTGCACATATAGGACAAACTAATACATAATCAGTAGTTTCCCGGAATTCAGATGCATATTCATTATACCCCAAAAGCATGCAGGCCCTTGCGCGTGCGTAGTGGGTCGTGGGTTGAAGAATTTGTTGTCTTTTTCGGGAAGGCTTCTGACCTTCCTCGCCATAAACTCCCAACAGAGAAGGAGGGGCATCCCCCAAACTAGTTTTGTCTTGCTCTGTGGACATCTAATCACCTTACTGCCAGATGTCTCTGGGTTGTTCTCAAACCTTATCAGCATGGCCTCCATCCCCCTCACTATCTCAGATCCAGTGTCTGCTGTTCCCCCTTCTCTAACGAGCTCTACATTCCTGCTTCTATAAATTATCTCTAACTATCCTCCTCTATCCCCCCCTATTTTCAGTTACTGTGAAACCTTCTTTCTGCCTTTTACTTTTTCTTATGGGGCCCCTTTTCTACCTTTCACTGGGGTCCTCATTCACCTTGCTGTGTTAACACTCAAATGTTCTTCTTTCCTCCTCCAAATAAAATGTTTCTCAGACTAGAGGAATAGAAGTCTGAATTTGGGACACCCACAGTCTGCAAAATAGTCTGCCACATGGAAACAGCATTCGAGGTCTGTGCCAAGGGGTGCAGCTGCAAGCCACAAGAGAAATACCACCTTGCGGCCTCTCCTCTAGAGGTTCTTCCTTCAGGTCCGGTCGGCTGGAATACACTGCTTCGATGGTTTCTAGACAGTCATGTGTCACAGGTTCTCCTGAGGTCCCACTGAGGAATGATGCTAGGTTGATAATATTGGTTACTACTATCTCTACATCGTCTTGTTCCACCAGAATAACTTGATATTTAAGGAACCTTTGTGGTGAAAGCCAGTGTTCCCCTTTCACCTCCAGCACCGCTGAAACTGTATGTGATATGAATACCATAATTTTCTGGCCCAGAGTAAATTTATGCGCTTCCTGGATATTTAATATAGTGCAGCCACTGCTCTCAGGCAGGAAGGCCATCCTTTGCTTACTTTGTCCAACTGTTTGGAGAAATATGCTACTGCCCTACGATAGGGCCCCAGGTTTTGGGCTAGAACCCCTAAAGCTATTCCGTTTCTCATATGAAAATAAGCAGAAAGGTTTCGTTGTATCTGGCAACCCCAAAGTGGGAGCCTGCATAAGTTCATGTTTTAGCTGTTTAAAGGCTCTGCTGGTTTCCCCATCCCATGTGAGGATGTTGGGGTTAGTTTTTAAGAGTGTGAAGAGCGGTTTTACTGGTAGTCCGTAGTTATGAATCCAAAGCCGACACCAGACTGTCATTCCCAGGAATGTGCATAATTCTGCAGCTATTCGTGGCTCAGGAGTCTGACAGATAACTTCTTTTCTTGCTGTCCCAAGTATCCTTTGTCTGGCGGTGATTTCATAGCCTAAATAGACTACTCATTGTTTGGCCACCTGGGCTTTCTGTGGGAAAACTCGATATCCATTAAGTCCCCCCAAATTAAGCAAGCTTACTGTCCAAGTTATGCATGTTTCTTTTGTTTTTGTAGCTATTAAAAGACCATCTACATATTGCAATAGAACTCCTTTTTCTGTGGGTCACTCCTACTGTTCCAAATCTGTGGCTGGCTGATTCCCAAAGATTGTTGGGCTGTTCTTGAACCCTTGGGGAAGCACTGTCCATGTAAGTTGTGTTCTCCTTCCTGATTTGGGATTTTCCCGTTCAAATGCAAATAGCAATTGACTTTAAGGCCTCAAAGGTATACAGAAAAATGCATCCTTTAGATCCATTACTCTTATTCAGAGTTCCTCCTAGTTCCCCAGCTATATCTTTCCAATGTGCTAATGTACATCCCAAAGGAGATTTCCTCAGTATTTCTTTTCCCCGCACTCCCCCCATCTTACTCTAATCACACTTAAACCACGGCTGTTTCTACAATATCGGCAAACCAAACCCCCCTTCTGGCAAGGTTTTCCCTTTCCCAATCCACTTAGGTATTTTACAACTACCAAGATAATAACAACAGTTAACAAGACAATCATCAACAGATAAAAAGATAAAGACAAATTTTCACTTCATCCATCCCCGGCTGTTTCCCTCGTGAGAGAACGGAAGCGCGGGTCAGGACTCCACTCTCGCCCTGTAGCTTTGCTATGTCTCACTCACACCAGATTCACTCAGGACATACAAGACCTGTCTTAACCAAGTTCAAAATTCCTTAGAAGATATTTGGTGGTACTAGTACAATAGTACAATAGTTCAAATACACGGTACCGAATATAACAATAGAAGGTAAAAGAGCATGCAAACCCAGATCTCCTGCTATCACAGCAAGGAGAGCCCAGGCAACCTTTTGACAGAATACCCCCTATATCCTGTCACCAACCAACCCAGCCTAAGGGGGAGCAAAAAGCTCTCTTCCTCGTGTATGACTTACAGGTCCCCTTTCCCAATCACATACCTAGTCCGCTGATGGTCCTTGTCTCCTCCCACAGTGATTGGATGATGAAAGGGAGTCCTTCTGAGAAATCTCGGGATGCACCAAAGGCATCCCCTTTCTCAGCCGGTCCTGCAGCCAAACAGCGGGTCCCATCTGGGTTGCCAAACTGATGTGTGCTGAGTGGGGCTGCGAGGAGACCCCGGCGGCTCCGAGCTCGGGGCCAACGGCCTCTCCCGCGCGCTGCATCTCAGCCAATTGGAGCCGGTGGCGCTGCCGCTGGCCAATGCGAGCCCGGGGGCGGGACGGCGCTGCACCGGACCAATGAGAGGCCGGGGGTGGGAGTAACTGCACCGGACCAATGAGAGCAAAGCACACCGGGTTCCGCCTGGCCTGCTCCGAGCCCCAGACCTACTAGGAGCATCGCAGAACGTAGGCTGCTCCGCAAAGCGGGGCTGGACATCTGCACACAAGAAGGTCATCGGACCAAATTCAGAGCTGGCACCAAGCTTTTCCCAGAAGCTCTCTGCCGTCAGCTCAGCCATCGTGTTTCATTCTCTCCTCACCTCAATTGTTGCCCACACCTGCCGGCAGGCATTACCTCCGACCTTGTCACTGGTCAGGGCTTCAACAGCACCAAGTTTCCTTCTGGTGACGTGCGGAAAATCAAACCCTATGGCCTGTACGGATATAGAGGAGGTATGTTTTATTGGCAGTTGTGCAATAGCCCTGGTGCAAGGGGGATAATTCCTCCAAGCTTGCACACCATCTGGAAAAATCGTGCTGCACATATAGGACAAACTAATACATAATCAGTAGTTTCCCGGAATTCAGATGCATATTCATTATACCCCAAAAGCATGCAGGCCCTTGCGCGTGCGTAGTGGGTCGTGGGTTGAAGAATTTGTTGTCTTTTTCGGGAAGGCTTCTGACCTTCCTCGCCATAAACTCCCAACAGAGAAGGAGGGGCATCCCCCAAACTAGTTTTGTCTTGCTCTGTGGACATCTAATCACCTTACTGCCAGATGTCTCTGGGTTGTTCTCAAACCTTATCAGCATGGCCTCCATCCCCCTCACTATCTCAGATCCAGTGTCTGCTGTTCCCCCTTCTCTAACGAGCTCTACATTCCTGCTTCTATAAATTATCTCTAACTATCCTCCTCTATCCCCCCCTATTTTCAGTTACTGTGAAACCTTCTTTCTGCCTTTTACTTTTTCTTATGGGGCCCCTTTTCTACCTTTCACTGGGGTCCTCATTCACCTTGCTGTGTTAACACTCAAATGTTCTTCTTTCCTCCTCCAAATAAAATGTTTCTCAGACTAGAGGAATAGAAGTCTGAATTTGGGACACCCACAGTCTGCAAAATAGTCTGCCACATGGAAACAGCATTCGAGGTCTGTGCCAAGGGGTGCAGCTGCAAGCCACAAGAGAAATACCACCTTGCGGCCTCTCCTCTAGAGGTTCTTCCTTCAGGTCCGGTCGGCTGGAATACACTGCTTCGATGGTTTCTAGACAGTCATGTGTCACAGGTTCTCCTGAGGTCCCACTGAGGAATGATGCTAGGTTGATAATATTGGTTACTACTATCTCTACATCGTCTTGTTCCACCAGAATAACTTGATATTTAAGGAACCTTTGTGGTGAAAGCCAGTGTTCCCCTTTCACCTCCAGCACCGCTGAAACTGTATGTGATATGAATACCATAATTTTCTGGCCCAGAGTAAATTTATGCGCTTCCTGGATATTTAATATAGTGCAGCCACTGCTCTCAGGCAGGAAGGCCATCCTTTGCTTACTTTGTCCAACTGTTTGGAGAAATATGCTACTGCCCTACGATAGGGCCCCAGGTTTTGGGCTAGAACCCCTAAAGCTATTCCGTTTCTCATATGAAAATAAGCAGAAAGGTTTCGTTGTATCTGGCAACCCCAAAGTGGGAGCCTGCATAAGTTCATGTTTTAGCTGTTTAAAGGCTCTGCTGGTTTCCCCATCCCATGTGAGGATGTTGGGGTTAGTTTTTAAGAGTGTGAAGAGCGGTTTTACTGGTAGTCCGTAGTTATGAATCCAAAGCCGACACCAGACTGTCATTCCCAGGAATGTGCATAATTCTGCAGCTATTCGTGGCTCAGGAGTCTGACAGATAACTTCTTTTCTTGCTGTCCCAAGTATCCTTTGTCTGGCGGTGATTTCATAGCCTAAATAGACTACTCATTGTTTGGCCACCTGGGCTTTCTGTGGGAAAACTCGATATCCATTAAGTCCCCCCAAATTAAGCAAGCTTACTGTCCAAGTTATGCATGTTTCTTTTGTTTTTGTAGCTATTAAAAGACCATCTACATATTGCAATAGAACTCCTTTTTCTGTGGGTCACTCCTACTGTTCCAAATCTGTGGCTGGCTGATTCCCAAAGATTGTTGGGCTGTTCTTGAACCCTTGGGGAAGCACTGTCCATGTAAGTTGTGTTCTCCTTCCTGATTTGGGATTTTCCCGTTCAAATGCAAATAGCAATTGACTTTAAGGCCTCAAAGGTATACAGAAAAATGCATCCTTTAGATCCATTACTCTTATTCAGAGTTCCTCCTAGTTCCCCAGCTATATCTTTCCAATGTGCTAATGTACATCCCAAAGGAGATTTCCTCAGTATTTCTTTTCCCCGCACTCCCCCCATCTTACTCTAATCACACTTAAACCACGGCTGTTTCTACAATATCGGCAAACCAAACCCCCCTTCTGGCAAGGTTTTCCCTTTCCCAATCCACTTAGGTATTTTACAACTACCAAGATAATAACAACAGTTAACAAGACAATCATCAACAGATAAAAAGATAAAGACAAATTTTCACTTCATCCATCCCCGGCTGTTTCCCTCGTGAGAGAACGGAAGCGCGGGTCAGGACTCCACTCTCGCCCTGTAGCTTTGCTATGTCTCACTCACACCAGATTCACTCAGGACATACAAGACCTGTCTTAACCAAGTTCAAAATTCCTTAGAAGATATTTGGTGGTACTAGTACAATAGTACAATAGTTCAAATACACGGTACCGAATATAACAATAGAAGGTAAAAGAGCATGCAAACCCAGATCTCCTGCTATCACAGCAAGGAGAGCCCAGGCAACCTTTTGACAGAATACCCCCTATATCCTGTCACCAACCAACCCAGCCTAAGGGGGAGCAAAAAGCTCTCTTCCTCGTGTATGACTTACAGGTCCCCTTTCCCAATCACATACCTAGTCCGCTGATGGTCCTTGTCTCCTCCCACAGTGATTGGATGATGAAAGGGAGTCCTTCTGAGAAATCTCGGGATGCACCAAAGGCATCCCCTTTCTCAGCCGGTCCTGCAGCCAAACAGCGGGTCCCATCTGGGTTGCCAAACTGATGTGTGCTGAGTGGGGCTGCGAGGAGACCCCGGCGGCTCCGAGCTCGGGGCCAACGGCCTCTCCCGCGCGCTGCATCTCAGCCAATCGGAGCCGGTGGCGCTGCCGCTGGCCAATGCGAGCCCGGGGGCGGGACGGCGCTGCACCGGACCAATGAGAGGCCGGGGGTGGGAGTAACTGCACCGGACCAATGAGAGCAAAGCACACCGGGTTCCGCCTGGCCTGCTCCGAGCCCCAGACCTACTAGGAGCATCGCAGAACGTAGGCTGCTCCGCAAAGCGGGGCTGGACATCTGCACACAAGAAGGTCATCGGACCAAATTCAGAGCTGGCACCAAGCTTTTCCCAGAAGCTCTCTGCCGTCAGCTCAGCCATCGTGTTTCATTCTCTCCTCACCTCAATTGTTGCCCACACCTGCCGGCAGGCATTACCTCCGACCTTGTCACTGGTCAGGGCTTCAACAGCACCAAGTTTCCTTCTGGTGACGTGCGGAAAATCAAACCCTATGGCCTGTACGGATATAGAGGAGGTATGTTTTATTGGCAGTTGTGCAATAGCCCTGGTGCAAGGGGGATAATTCCTCCAAGCTTGCACACCATCTGGAAAAATCGTGCTGCACATATAGGACAAACTAATACATAATCAGTAGTTTCCCGGAATTCAGATGCATATTCATTATACCCCAAAAGCATGCAGGCCCTTGCGCGTGCGTAGTGGGTCGTGGGTTGAAGAATTTGTTGTCTTTTTCGGGAAGGCTTCTGACCTTCCTCGCCATAAACTCCCAACAGAGAAGGAGGGGCATCCCCCAAACTAGTTTTGTCTTGCTCTGTGGACATCTAATCACCTTACTGCCAGATGTCTCTGGGTTGTTCTCAAACCTTATCAGCATGGCCTCCATCCCCCTCACTATCTCAGATCCAGTGTCTGCTGTTCCCCCTTCTCTAACGAGCTCTACATTCCTGCTTCTATAAATTATCTCTAACTATCCTCCTCTATCCCCCCCTATTTTCAGTTACTGTGAAACCTTCTTTCTGCCTTTTACTTTTTCTTATGGGGCCCCTTTTCTACCTTTCACTGGGGTCCTCATTCACCTTGCTGTGTTAACACTCAAATGTTCTTCTTTCCTCCTCCAAATAAAATGTTTCTCAGACTAGAGGAATAGAAGTCTGAATTTGGGACACCCACAGTCTGCAAAATAGTCTGCCACATGGAAACAGCATTCGAGTTCTGTGCCAAGGGGTGCAGCTGCAAGCCACAAGAGAAATACCACCTTGCGGCCATTCTCCTTTAAAGCAGAAGGGAACACCTTAGGAAGATGGAGCACACTTCATAAGCTCAAAATCCAGCACATCAAGTTGGCAAGAGAGGATTCTGAACTGCTGCTTTGCGGAATCAAACTCTCAAACTCTCTATCCACGTAAGGTTATAAGAGCAGATACATCTTTATTTCAGTGCTGCGCCACACACTGGGTGCAAGGGGGATCACTCCTAGCTTGCACACCAGAGAATAGGATCCCAGTACATTTATAAGCCAAGCCCATACATATTCAACAATATTTTCCAAGACCTATTGAAATATTCATTACTTTTCCGGGAATTCATTTACATACTGTTCCTCCCCCTTGTGCATGCGCAGTAGCTTCCATTGGATGAAGGCTCAACGTCTTCCTCTTCACCTGGTGGTCGTCTCTGGATGAATTCAGACATCTTCCTTGCCATGTCCTTCCGACCTTTGTCCTAGTTCTGAGCTCTTCTCCCACCCTATGTGCCTCAGCAACTTCTTGTCTTGTTTGTCATCCCTTTCCATTGTTTTCTCATTGGCCCCTTTCTGCTGACTTGAGAAGGCCTCCTTTTGAGAATGTGCTTGGGCAAAGAAAAGTTAAACCAAGCAATTCCTTCTGAGTTAGCAAAAGTTAAACTAAGCAAATTCCTTTTGAGTTAGCAAAGCCAAGCAGTGTTATGGACCCCTTACATCTCATTAGCGCTGGGCTGATGGCTCCTCTGGGGTTGTGCAACCCCCTCCTGAGGCTTTTGTTCAGGCTGTCCCGGCAGCCGCAGATGCGTTTAGCGCACAGCTGTGGCCCTGAGCACGTCCAGCATCTGCACCAGCTCCGGCACTGGGCTGTGTAATAGACGCTGAAAAGCTGACAGCCTGTGGGCTGACTGGAGCACACGTGGAGAACGCACCCGAGCAGCAGGTCGGCAAAGCGCAGCCCAGGCTGCCTCGTGCAGAGGGCACCCGCTGCTGAGAACGG